>NC_067195.1:61425902-61743715 GCF_000699445.3 Schistosoma haematobium
CAGTTTCTACTGAAACTTTTCAATATATATATATATATATATATATATAACATAAAGTATTATTGTTGCCTTCCCAACCATGTTAAAAAATGTGTGTCCTCGTGTTAACTAGACTAAGATGAACGTTAATGATATCGGTTATTATTATTATTATTATAAAACTTTGAAAATAACATGTGTGCATTTTTGCACAAACACACTTCTATGTTCACATTTATACACATACATGTATTTAGACAAACAAAAGTACATAGAAAATTTATCCGAAATCTAAATACACACTAACAAAATACTAAATTATAATAATTTGTGTAAAAAAAAGAAACAGACATAAAATGAAGTAAAACTTTCTGTGGTTAAATTTGTTGTCATACCTATTTGCACTTTATAAATTCTATCTTTATTAATAATATTTTGTGTGTAGTTGAGTGAATATTTATATATATATATATATATATATATATATATATCATAGATACACATACATTTTTCATTTAAGCTTATAAATATATATTTCCTCAAAAAAAATTCAACTAACTTGTCTACTTAAGAAAAATGAACAAGATAAGTGCACAATTTCAAAGTGCCTCATATATTTCATAAATATTCTTAGGTGGGTTACCAACAACCCATTATTATACTTCATACATATAACATATATATTTATATAACCTTTACTACTGTTAGGATAGACTAAAATGTATATTTGTGAGTTGGGGGGGTGCTACCTTAACTGAATGATTCGAATAAGTAGTAGACAATATTTTATGTACATATATATACATATACATGTATACATATAACGCAATCTGGTCATGAACATACAGTAGACTGTAAATTTATGGAAAAAGAAAAATTTAGAATGTCAAAATGCATAAATCTAAATAATAATAATAATTAATAATCATACATGGAACATATTCGTGATTCACTAGACTTTGAAATCTTGAAAAGAGATTAATAATCATGTTGTATTTCTTCTAACTGGGAAAGGTTGGTTATCTTGTTGCAAATTTTTTTTATTTTACTTCATATTTTCTAGACGTACAAGTGAATTCACTGTCAGAATAAATTAAACTTGGGGATAAAGTTTTTTTATTTGTAAAAATATAAAAATGAAATCAACAACTCCATTAGTTATAACTTTACCATAATTTAGTTTACTCATAGTGATAATAGTAACTATCATTATGTTGGTAGTAGTAGTGATGGTAATGGTAGTAACTAGGCAAACTTTCTGTTTACTACATCCGCTTGCAGTACAAACACGATCCATAAACTTATAATAGTCAAGAATTCAACATAGATCGATGAGAAAACTTTCTAATCTAAAGTCCTTTTCTGATATAGTTTCAATATAATGAATACTAAATGAGCGATACTGTATTAATCACTAAATAAAACCACAACTTCCCTAGTCACATCTCAAATGGTTTCAAATTTTAAACAGTCAGAATTTGTTTTTGTTTTTTTAAGACTTCAGTCAATTCATTCAATAGTATACTTTCAGTTATATTTTAACTCCAAGTTAAACTAGGTTACGTTGTGTCGTGAAGCGAATTAATTCGATGAGCAAGCTATAAAATTGAAAGATAAACTCCAAGTTTAAGTTTTTAATAGAGTATTTTGTCTAAAACATCCCACTAGAACAAATAGTAAATTATTAAATCATTTATCATTGCATAACTATGGTACATATTTATAGAACTCCTAACAGTCAGTACTTTGAAACGACCACCAGTGGGTAGAAATCATTCAATCAACAAATGTGAAATATTCTGTTAGGAAAATTGGTCCCCGCCATTTTATTGATCATGAATTTATTTCGAATATATCAGAATTTACAGACACACTTGATTAATAAAAGCAAAATAGACGAAGCTTTATTACTATGACTCGATTAATACTAAAATGTTGTTGTTTACATAAATTTTTAGTAAACCAGCAACACTTGAATACCACATACCATAAACCATTTCATAACACTTTAGTAATACTGATTGCCCAAGACAAAGTTCGATAGAGAATGCCGATGGGTGGCCTATACTCCTCCACGAGGGGTAACAAGTGTAAGTAACTAGTGAAGTGAAGTGAGTAATGCTTATTAAAAATTAAAGAAAAATAAAGTGATAAGGGTTGTAAATGGGCACATTCGAAAACTCCCATATAAGGACGAGACAACCATTCAGTGTTTACTGGTCTTCCATAATTATCTAAATAAGGTCATTCCATGAAATAACATAGAAAATGTATTATTCATTCACAGAATAAACATTCATTTGTTAAAACGTACTTGAAGAATACACACATTATATATACATATATAACTTTGACTAATTTAAACAACTTTTCATACACTAATCTACAATTGTAAATATTTAGAAAGAATTACCATTTCATTCATTTAAAATAAAGCAACAATAATTCAAAATATTCATTTCCATTACTTTATCAACGTTTTTTCTTGTTTACTTTCTGTTCAAATGAAAATATTTTTTACACCTGCTGTGTTTTTTGTACCATTCTTACTACTTTAATCAAAATATGTTCATTTTCATTTTTTAAAATGTATATTTTGCGGTCTGTTTTGTTTTAATTGTTGTTGAGAGGCTATATGATTTCAATGATTGAACTATGAACAAATGTCAGTTCGAATTATATTTAATAGTTTAATCAGAAATAAAGAGTTTGTTGTTGTTGTTTTTTTAAATTGTTGTTATCATTACTACTAGTAGTAGTCCTGGTTATAAATGTCAGATGTGGAATTGGTGAAATAAGCGGAGATTTCTTTAATAGATTAAATTGTTGTCTGGTCTAATGTTTATTTAACGATGTAAAATATTCAAACTGATGAACCAGTGAAATATTTTTTAGTTTAATTTGAAATTATATGAAGGAATTTTTAAAACTGTAAAGCATTGGGCATTTGAAGCTGGAAGTCTTGAACTTCACTAAATGTACAATCATGAGTGTAAATTCATGAGAAATTCTGAACTGGGTTGAAACTGTTAGAATTACTGAACAAAAAATTGTAGTTCATATGAGAGTTTTTGAATGTGTCGTATTCTTTACTGTTCTGAACAACGACATCGTCTCACAGCACCCGGAAGTTTCATAATCGACTAATCAAACTAGAATGATACATTACCGCCTAAATGAATTAGTTAAACAAAACTTTATGGCTATTAATTGTTCTCTAACATAGTAGACTGGCATACCATTCTTTGTTAATTTATGGGGATAACCGAACGATTGAACTGTTACTCAAGTTTCATATTATCGTTTTTGAAAATTGTATTCAGTATCATCAAGTTGACAGCGAGTTTATTTATTATTGAAACATTTGTCGCAACTCAAACGTCATCGAAATCCATGTGTCATTAAACGATCATATCACTCTATTTTGGAGACTGATATTATTTTGATTCCAAGTGATATCCAACTTTGAGCGTTCATACCTAAATCAATGATTATGTAACACTCAAACCAAAGCGCTATAATAAAAGTGGTTCATTCTTTTCCAAATTTTTATTAGTTTATGATTCTTGTTTAATGCTCTCGGTAAACTATTATCTCATTACGTACTATTTGATTTTCATCAACTACAACCTCTTGTTAGAATTTTGAGAAATATATTTTCAACTTTAATCAGACTGAGTATACGTGTCTTGGAATGGATGAAATGTGGTTGATAGTGAAATCCAGGACGCGTATTTCTTTATTTTCGGGATTTGACAACTAGATGCACCTGCATCCCGGAGTTGATGCTCACTTCAGGACCCTAACCTAGTACCATACACTCCAAACGACACCATGTTATCCACTTCGCTACTGATTTTACATAACCATCAAGACTGATTGGATTTCAGTCAAAACATCTATAATGGAATAGTCCAATCCATTTAAAAATTAAATTGAACAGATGGTTGTTAACTTCATTGTGTAGGGAAATTTTATGCATTTGATGGCGAATTCCGATCGGCTGTTTGTATTCACTGGTATCAGATATATTATTAAAACAAAACAAATATAGAATTTACAGTACATTATGCTATATCATTTAAGCACTTGTATAATTTAATGATAAACTGTTTTATATCAACACTAAAGCATTGTCATTTTTCGATTCAATTATACTTGACAATCGTTATTCGAACGATTTTGTATAAAATATGAAATGAGTTTGATTGAATGTTAATTTCTTTATGATTAAATACAAGAACTAGAGCTAGAATTTCTCTGTTGGCTATGCGATTACAATCTAATAATAAGTAGAATACTTACACTCACTTATAAGGTAGATTTAAGATTTAGTAAAAAGTGGTGACCGATGAAGTTAACTAAATACGACATACGACGATAGACGAGAATCTGTCATTATTACACACTGATTGAAGTTAAGAATTTTACGGCACTGAATTCTTAAATAATGCTTTAAAGTTTGCTTACTGACCGAAAGACTTGCAGGCATTGATATCAATATTGTTTGAACTTATGACCTTTTACAAATGCTATACCTAACCGATATTATCCTAAGATAATTCAATTCAAAATGAATCGAAGAAATGAAATTCCTAATTTCTTATTATTTTCGCCTTTAAAATAGAATGAACCCGACAAGTTCTTGCGATTGAAATAGTGTACATACTATGATCGTTAATGAAACGTTTTCTTAAAGTTTACACAACCATTTTTATATTTTATAGTATAAATATTAATATATCTTGGTATCTAACTTTCATATATATATTTGAATGGAATATTAAAAGAGTGGTATGTTAAAAATTGTAATGATTACAACTAACGACCCATACCAACATACATACACACAACTATAAACGAAGTATAATTCAATTTTACTATTTCCTACTTACTATTTTCATGTTAAGCACCTATATTTTAAGAAAATAACATCAACATCAACCATACCAATAATGGCAAATAAAATTGAATGAATAAAAATTCATTTTTGATATTTAATGGAGCCTTATTTGATAGAGGAAATATATGTGCTATTTATAAGTAGCCAGTACATATATATACAGTGAGACAGAGAGGGAGGAGGGAGGAGAGAGAAATTAATACAAGTTTATAGATGTATCCAACCATGTTTGCTTGTATATATTAAATGTAAGTACATGTATGAATGTCTTAGTGATTTGTTTAATCAAAACAACCAGAAACATAAACTTTTTAAAAATACACTTGATATTTAATCAAAAAAAATAATAATGATTCTTTTTTTGGTGCATATTTTACTTAATTTGTTTAGCTCAACTCATATCTTTCAGTTCTAAAATTCGCTAATAGATAGATAAATAGGAAGGGATATGATGCTACTTTTTTTAAAGGAAAAAATAAACACTAAAAAGTGTCATAGGGTGGATGGTAAGAATAATTACAAGTACATTGACTTTTCTTCATAACTAAGCAATAATAATGTGTTATTCGATATTATTTTCACATTAGATTTAGTTTACTTTTATTAAATCTTATTTTGATTCTTCACAGGGTAACTTGGTTGTTTTTACTAGAAAAAAAACAACTGAAGTTCATTTCGCTAATGTTTTTCACTATTCAAACCTTTGTCATTTTTTCAACTATTTTTTTCACTTATTCCTCAACCTTCGTGTTTTTTGTTGTTATGCACTTTTTTTTATAAAAAGAAATTCCAGTCATAATATACAATAATATTCAAAAAAGGATGAGAGAAAGTTGGCGGTATGTACAGTTAGGATAGTGTTAATTTTGACACATAGATGGAATGCCAATGTTAGTGTTGGTGGGGATAATGATGAAAATGGTAGATTCAGTCAGTTAGAAACAAGCATTCAACTTTATACAGTTAAACCATATATATGTAAAGAGAGAGAGAGAAATGAAAAATGAATTTTTCTTATTAATTTAAAGATGCCATACTGTCTGTTTTTAGTAGCAGTAACAATAATAGTCCTTATTGTTATTATTTCATTTTGAGAACTGAATACATAAAAATACTGACAACTACAATAATAATAATGTTGATGAACATGGTTGCTTAGGCACCTGTATGTAAATAAACAAATCAGTGATATATTTGTTAGATTAATGGGAAATTCATAACACTCTAATACTACTATTATTACTATTAATACCAATAATAATGATAATAATAATAGTAACAATAAAATCAGACTAGTGTTATTGCCACTACACAACTTTGAATAAATTATTTTTTTGTCTTAATCCAATTAATCACTGTTGTGGGTGAAAAAAATAAACATCATATATGAAAGGGATAAATGTTTAAAGACAATAAAAATTCCATACACACATATATACATAACATCTAAAAGCAAAGGAAATAATAAAAATGATAGTATTTAAACAATTTTTAAATTTTAGTTATCATCATTGTAAAAAACTATTTTGTTCACGGTAGATTTGATCATTTTCTTTACAGTTACTAATTTTTCTTGCCTTGTCTTTCTTTTTGACCTCCCTTCATCACTTCACTTATTTATATGCTCATTTTTAATACCTAAACATTATTAAGGAAGTAAATACATATGTATATAGGTATTCATTTATAGTAATAATAATATATACAAATGTAGTGTATATACATGCTTATGTATATCTATAGACTAACAGTTACAAATATGTGCACATTCATATATGCACATTAATATGCATATATCAGATAAGATGTTTTCATGAAATATATATACATGACTACTCTTAATTTTTTTTTTCAGTTTTCATTCTAATCAGTAGACTTGAATTAATTTTTAATTTTTTTTCGGTGTATAAATACATTTTTCTAATATATTTCAACCACAAATGATCATTGAATATGAAGATGATTAATGAAATTTCCATTTTGACTGTTAATCTAGTAATGTTAATAATAATAATAGTAATAATAATGATAATAATAGTAATGACAATAATAATAATAATAATACTATTTTGCTTAGAAATAATTAAATCTTGTACTCCACCCTTTCTATTCTACTATACATAGACATTTTTTTTTCTAGATTAGATTTATTTTAGGGATAATAAACAATATATTTATTAGTTGAAACTGATCATACCATTTTTGTCTACTTGATTGCTCAATCTTATTTGCTTTGTGTCAATTGGTTTGTTGTTTTGTTTTTTCAAATAAAATATTCTGATACCAAATGGTTCATTCATATCGGTTAAGTGTAAACATATATATATATATATAGTATAATCTCTATTGTTTTTTGTTCAATTAAATATTTAACTTTGAATACGTAAATAAATGATAGAGTGGATTAAAACGACATATGGTTGAAATATATACATATTATTATTAGTTCGATAGATAAACAAACAAAAGAATAGCAAAGAATTACTTACAAAATTAAACAAAATATGAATAAAATATTTTTTTAATGTGAAGGAGTAAACTAATAACAAATATCATTTGAAGAGTGTACACTTAGTTGTACTCTTGACTAGGTGATCTTAATGAGAATGGGTTAACCGTTTGTTTTTTCGGTATCTTTATCTGAAACTGATTATATATATATATATATATATATATATATATCAGAGCAATCATAAAAACTTCGATATCAAGTTAATTAGTTCAAAGAACTCTCTACTATGAAGTCATTCATTTGGAATACAGATCATCTCATTAACAAAAAATGATTGGAAATGTCTTTTGGTGTGAAATTGTTTTACATGAAGAAAAAAAAAGAAACAACCAGTTGACTAGTGATTATGGTTCGTAATATTTTTTCAACAAATGATAACTTATTTTTATACTTTTAAATGAATAAAGTCGATGATTGGAAAACAGAGATCAGATCAGATATTACCACAAAAATATTATCACCTGAAATGATAATTAAAGTTTATATACTTTATTTTGAACTATACAATGTTTGATGACATTAATCTTTAGGGTGTGACACAAAGATCAATGGAAAACGAATCAGTTTTTTAAGTCGTAAACACTACTTTTTTTACATCTTATTATACTACAACAGTACTCTAAAGTCAATTATTTGTAGCTACTGTTTTTTTATTACTTAGATATAAGTTATACAAAATCATTTCAATGAAGTGTAATGTTTTCAAAATTCTATTCTTTGCATAAGTAAAGGATTTAAATATATAACTATATTAATCCATTGCATCACTATTCGCTTAATAAAATTTAAAATCATAATTTAAAACTTTACTCCACAAGCTGATGGCAGTGAAAATAGTAATAGTAGTATTTACAATGACAGAAGTATTCGATGGAGTTTTGTTCTTTGAGCTAATTGGTTTGATCGTGGAGCTTTCGTCGTTCTTCTGAACGACATCATCAGCACAAACTTCAAGTAGAAATGGATTAGCATACTTATATTGTCTGTATCTGACGTTCTGTTACATGAATTTGATCTGAGATACGTACACTAGTAACCGATGTTAACAATTTTACCATTAAGTGATTTAGAAGAATCTCTCTCTCTCTCTGTGTGAGTAGATAAAATGAAAAAAAAAATCAACCACAAATAAGTTACACATTCGAATTTTTAGCTGACCAACTATTTCAAATTGTAATTTTTAGAATCTATAGAATGAGGAGATTCATCAGCTTTGACAAGATAAAACTTAATTTTAAAAACACGTTTATCTTTCTAAAATTCATTTTCATAATTATGAATATTTGTTTAGGCATATTAAAGTGTGCTTTTGATGTCAGTAAATAAATCTATCAATCCTCAAAGTCAAATTTAGTTGTTAAATAGTATGTTCAACAAATGATTAGCTGGTTCATTATCAACAGATATATTAGTATTCAAGAATAAATCACCTTTGTGATTCGGAAACGTAGAAGAATGAGCAAGGTAATGAATAATTGTGACAAACCAGTTGATAAAACTATAAATTCTGGTTAGTTAGCGTGGCTGGGACTTTTATTCTTCATATCCACCATCCATGTACCCCGATATGCAATCTTGGCTAGAGTAAGAATTAACTTCGAATAAGTCAAACGTGGAATAAGGCAATGTAGCCAATGATTGGTATCGAGAGATGCGATCTTCCTAGTTTAAACTAACTGGATAATCTCGACCAATATCTGAAGAATTCATATGGAATGGTGTATACTATCAAGTAAACTATAATTTTGAAATGACTAAATTGTGTAGATACGTTTTCAGCTAGTTAGTATCGGACCCGATGGCTCAAGTTCAACCACTGAATTTTATTCATATTTCAAATTTTCGATTTATTTAATACTGTTCATTCTTTTTAGAACCATATTCTCTATTCTTACTAACTTCCACCATCATATTGGCTACTTCTATAACTTATCCTAGTTATGCTGATGTGAAATATATCAAAATGAACTAATATAAATCTACGTCAGGTTCTGTGTGATTTGAAAACATATATAAATAATTTAGTCATTTATACCATAAGGGGTTTTGTGGATATTATATTAATTTTAATAATTGAGATCATGAGTCAGTTGAAGCTAGACCACCATGGAGAACCTGAAGGTACTGGACACTAGAACCATTTGATGTGGGATCAGTGGCCTAGTGGCTAAGCGCTCGCGCGCGAGACTTTTTGGTCCTGGGTTCGAATCTAGCTAGGCGGGATCGTGGATGCGCACTGCAGAGTCCTACAACAGGACGAAAAGGTCATCCAGTGCTTCCAGGTTTTCCATGGTGATCTATCTTCAAATGACTCATGATCTCAACTATTAAAATTGAGTTATTCCACAAATTCAGTTTACCTCATATTATACACCACAAGTGAGATGGAATAAAATTCAGGTAATGATCGTTAAGTTGAGTGTTTAAATACAATTTTATGTATATCTTAATCAAATATCTTCCATTATCATATAATACAATTTCTCATGTCCACATATGTGTAAACGTACACAGTCTTATATACCATCCTAACAATAATGGTGATATAATCGTGAATAATATTGATAAAAGTTTAAAAAAAAGACAATATATAGTTCAACTTATCCATATTATCCAGTGCTTTATCCAAGACTTTCTTCTTACACATATTATAAATGTATTTATTAGGAATTTTCACTAAATAGAAAAGGATCAATTTTTCAACTTTCTTGATTCTTTTGTTTACTGTATAAATCTATTTCTATTCAACAATTCAGAATAAGAACTATATTTCTTTACTTTGGTAAACTTAATTTGTTTTAAGCATATTTTTTCTTAATTTCCTTTTTTAAAGAATAGAAATGTCTCATCTCTATTGCATAAAAATTATTTTTTTTTAAAATAAACTTCATTAGTACTTGGGACTAGATTCAGTAAGAAGGATTAGTATCATTAATAATAGAAATATTAACTTAAACTTCAGAACGAATGGGATACCGAATTGATGTACTGGTTTACAGGGAGGAAAGGGACAAGAAATTTGTTAGAAAAGATAAACTCGTTAATAATATTAACATTTTGTATACAAAATATACTTTGTAAAGGTATATTTTTATATAGCAAATGATTGCTTCCTTTGATGTACACCGCATTACACTGGTCAATGTAATAATAATAATATTTAAACAATGTTTTCTTCAGAGCTAAAAGAAAATCACTGATATATGTTTATATATCAACACATGGACATACTTAAATTGGCTAACATAAATACACATGTGTTACAACACATATACGTACGTACACCAAGAAAAATAATCAGTACACTGACAAACTTTAAAGTGAACAAAAAAGAGTGATTAAGTTGGTTTACAATTCAATTAGGCGTTAAATGCTTTTCTTTTCCTATTACCTATCTCTTCTTTATTGTTCTAATTAATTTATCTTATATATACTCGTCCCTCTTTATATGTTTGCTTTTTCATACAGTGAGATACAGCTTATTTTGTCCAGTAAAATTATTATGATTTCTTATGAAAAATAAATTTTTTTTTGAATAAAAATGTCATCCTTAATTTCATTTATTAAATTTTTATTTCTTCTCTTCTCATTGTTTCTGATACAATTTCTCTATTATCCTTATTTGGTTCATGTACTCAAACACAACTGTTTTTCAAATTATAATAATTCTAAAATATATTTCTGTATACTCGGGTAATTGTATTTGTGTGTGTATGTGGGTGGGTTGGTGTTTATGCATTAGTCGACAAATGAACCTCGTTGTTTTTCCCAAATTTCCTTTTTTTTTCTCTACTTTAAGTTTTTCATCCTTCCTTTCTTTTTAGAGTTGCGTGTGTTACAGAATATGCATACCCGTTTACTTTTGTTTGTGTGTTATTACAAGTGTGACTGAGATTATTCATAATATTAATAATAATAATAATCATTTATTGATTGTAATTGTAATGGGTTAGTTTTTCATATATTTGCATACAAAAATAAGAGTTAATATGTGCAATAGCTCTTTAAATTTTCGTTTGATATCCGTAAATTTCAAATCTAACCGACCTGTATTGTATATATATATTTAATAAGACAAGTATATTATTTTGCCTCCTTATTGTTTTTAAATAAATTACTGTCTTTCTTTCCTTGTTTCTCCCTTTTTTTCCTTTTAAAGTCTTCCCATATTTCTAGATTGATGTATAAATATTAAAGCAAGTCAAAATAATTTACTTAGCCAAATTTTGATTCAACGAAATTTTCTTTATTATGGTATGTTTAGAACTATATTTTCTTTCATATAATTATCAATGTGTATGTGTATCTGTATATTTGATAGAGGTAAACAATAGTTTAAATGAAAATTTGTAAGTCATTAAATTTTCAATCTTTTTAGTAAAATCATTGATAGTATTCACTAGTGAATTATTAGTAATAATAGTAATGGTACTACTATTATCAAACTGAGGTAATACTTGAGTGAAGAATTTCCTATTACTTAGCACTACATATAAACATATATAAATATAAATAATTTATAGAGAGTTAAACTTTAAAGAAATATAAATTTTCCTAACCTTGTTAGTTCTGTGTTGTCATAGAATAATGATTTTGTAATTGGAAATAAACTATTATTTCTAAATAGAATATAAAGCATATCAATAGAATTTGTGTTGTGTTGGGTGGATGTGTGTCCTTTTTTTAGCCACACATAGTTGCATGAATATATCTATATCTATATCTATATATATATATATATATATATATATATATATATATATATATATATATATATATATAAGAAACGCATAACAGTGTTCTTAAATGTTAAAACAACGAGTAGAAGAAAAACTGAAAGACACTGTTTTATTAAATAAAATAAACTAAGTATTAAGGAGGCAGAAGCAAAGAAAAAAAACCGACTTCTTTTCAATTATTAAATTCAATTTTCATCTAAGTGGACAATATATATATAGAAAGAGAAAGATGTTGTGTACATACATTATCCATTTTAAAATATCAATCAATTAGTTAGTTAGTTGGTTGTTCATTTCAATAATGTATATTATTTATACTTTGTAAGTCTATTTAGATTTTTGCGTAGTTTCTTTCTTATACAAATAAGAAAATAATAATAACACTTTAATTCTGTCAAGATTTTGTTTAGCCTAAAGCATTTCTCTTGGTGTTTTTTTATTTGTATATATATATTTTTCGGTTTATGTGTATTTTGTTTTCTCTTAATAAAAAATTATCTTTAAACATAACGATCAGAGAGAAGTATTAGAATAGCGAAAAAATGATGTGATAAGTACATCTTTAAAAGTAGTCTTTTTTTCCCCTTGTATAGTGTGATGTAACTGAGTGCAAAATATTAATTAGCATAATAATAGTTTGTTAATAATTTTTTTCCCATAAAATAAGTGTGGCAGGTGCTGATTTTTCACCTACTCTATTGGATGCACAAATGGGAAATGGCGAAGAGAGAGGGTGGAAGTGATGAAAAATTAAAGCAAATAACCGGATGGAGAATTAAAGACAATTGTCTATTACAAAATCATTCAATAAGATACAATTCATTTTATTAAACTTGTTTAAATGAAAAATACAGTTAAATGTTAAAACGTACTGATTAGTAGCCTAAGGGCAATATCTTTATGACACGATGAGATGATCCATACTTTACTTTTATAAAAATGATTCAATGATTATAAATGCAACAATCAAATGGATTCGAACCCAGGGCCTATCAGTCTCGCGCCAGGCGCTTAGACGACTAGACCACTGAGCCGACTGGCATCCAACGGTGCTAATGTCTAACTTCACTGCTGAGGAGTCTCACAATAGGACAAAACGGCCGTCCAGTGCTTCCGGGTTTTCCATGATGGTCTAGCTCCAATCAACTCATGATCTCAACTGTTGAAATTACTACAATCTCCACAAAACCCCTTCTGATACTAATAGATATAATGTTGTAACTTTGAAATTATAATAATAGTATATATTGGTTAAAAGTAAATTAGTATTTCAATAACTTAAGTATTACGTAATTATTCATTATTTGATCTTTAGAAAATGAACAACTAGTTAACTTAACATGAAAGTTGAACTTTAATAAAACAATTTGTATTCAAATATTGTATAATCTATTATATCTATTAACATAATATAATCAATAACCAATCGACCAATCTAAACTTAAAATACCAAATTATTTTGTTGATTAATTGTTTTATGGTTTAGTAACAAAATGATAATGATTTTAATGTCACCGAATTATCGAATATTCATTGATTAATAGAGGATCAATTGTTAGAGTTATCAGTCACTAATACAATAGAAATACGTTTACATGCTAAAAGACATAACTGAAGAGGCAGATTTTCAGTGTGATTTTTTCTAAACTTGTTAGTTTAATTAAATAAGATTTATTGTCATTCTACACAAAAACTTATCAGTATAGACTTTAACATAAGAAATCAACTTTTTCATGTCAGTAGAAAAGTTTTAACAAATAAAAACTTTATAAGTAAACAATCCAGTTCAATGGTACCATTATCAAGGTTTGACCTAATAATTTTGAATACATTAAGCATTAGATAGATTGTTATAAATAAAAATAGTTGCAATATCCTAATGAGCAGAAAAATTAGATTGTTTGATGTTTCGCAATTCATTGTAGGCCACTTCTTCAGGGAATACGACAGAATACTTTCAATTAAATAATCGTTTACAATAAACTTTAAAGTCTATAAACAAATAGAATGTAAATAAATATTTCTAATTTATTCACTAAATCAACAAATTTATTCTTCTTTCTATGTAACATGTTACTTCATAAACTAAATCAATGTACTTTCAAAACAAATTACTTTTCAGAGGAGGTTTTATGGATATTATAGTAATTTTAATAGTTGAATTCATAAGTCAGTTGAAGCTAGACCACTATGGAAAACCCAAAAGTACTGGACGGCCGTCTCACCTTATTGTAAGACTCCTCAGCAATGTGCATCATTGATCCGGCCTCGCAAGATTCGAATTTAAATATGTTAGAATTAACTTTAATCATTAATTAGTATTTATTAGAAAATCATTAAGATATAACAGAACACTATTTTATATAATACACAATTTAAATATCTTAAAAAGTTTTGATCGCTTTCAACGAACATATCATTCAGTTATGAATGAATGAAAATTCAACTGTTTTATATTATCAATCTTTATGAATTGATAAATGTATATCTAATACTTACTGATGATTAATATTTTCCAACTAATTTTGGTTCATAAAGAAAACTTCATTGAAATAGTTGATGAGATTGTAAGATTTATTTCACTTTATGAATAGATCTTAGTTAATTGATAATTTTATATTTAAAAAGAAAAGTATGAAGAAGTAATATGCAATTTTTTTAGCTTTAACTTTGCCAATATACATACATATACACATGCATAAATAGAAAATATTCCATGAGTACCATTGCCAACTTAATAAATTTAAGAATAAAAATAAAAGTTTATTTTTCACAAAAAAATATATATATATTCAATTAAATCTAGATTGAAAGTATAATTATTTAGGTGAATATAATGGAATTAATAACAATAATCAAAGCGGTTTAATGAGGTCAGTGATCAATACAGAAATTGGAACATTTACTTATTTAAACGAATTGGATACAATTATTATTATTGACAAAATTAAGCGAATGAATAACCACAACAAAAAAATCAAAGAAATTATTAGCCAATTTTTCGTTTAATTATAATTATTCCTCGATGTATATACGTGTGTACGTGTGCGTGTGTGTGTGTGTGTGTGCGGTGAATTCAATTTTAATACATTTTGTTTAAAATATCAATGGTCTATACTTGTTTATACAAAATTACAGTGATTACTTGGAAATTTGCGATGAAAAAAATATTCTTTCTTTTTATCCCTTATACATTGAGAATAATTTAAATAATGTGAAATCAACTTAAACTTGGAATTATGTTAACTTTTGTTTCTTATTAAAATAAATTGATTATTAGATATTATGGCATTTTATTATGATTGAACAAAGTCCATCATTAAGTTAGAATGATTTCATATGTTTCACTAATTTAGAAAACTAATGGAGTTACTATGCTTCAAATCTCAATATTCATTCATGTAACTCTCTGTACATACTACTGAAGTAGTGGTTAGTAGATTGAACATCACATAGTTCATGAATTATACATTATGAACCTGTCAATACGAATCCATAACGCGATTTTTAGATTTTTACTTGAAATTCAAGTATTATTAATAACAAGCAGCATGTAATGCTCAAAATTACAGCAAAAAATAGATTTTTGTAACTATGCAGTGAAACTGATAGTGTCAAATATATCTACC
Source organism: Schistosoma haematobium (assembly GCF_000699445.3). Taxonomy (NCBI): domain Eukaryota; kingdom Metazoa; phylum Platyhelminthes; class Trematoda; order Strigeidida; family Schistosomatidae; genus Schistosoma; species Schistosoma haematobium. Next base: position 61,441,665 of record NC_067195.1, read on the forward strand.
GCCTTATTCTGTGTCTTTAGATTGTACAATATCCTTAAATTCTAACCCTTAATACTAAAACAAATTATTTACCCGATGGCACAACATTTTACAGATTAACTAATCAGGTAGCGATTCTTGTATTTTTCAGCGAACTTCATCCCCCCTATGGTCAAGGAAAAATTTACGTCATAGCTGGTGTCGATTAGTGATTAAAACCTCAACCCTTAACCGTTATCCTAAATACTTAACCCTAACCTGAAATAGTATAAGGACTTTTAGATATCTTTTGGGGTCCTTACATTGGTTTGAGAAAACAGATAGTCTACATTCATAAAGACGAGTTTATTTATCGTTGTTTTTTGGTTTACAGATAGAGCAACTTGTAGAAGACGGTCATGTTCTTAATAATTGGATGAAATACACTGACACTTTGCAATATTATTGTGTTGTTTTTTCATGAAATATCCATTTATAAAGTTTTTTCTGACTAGCTAAGAATTGGCTGCAAGTTCGTTGCCGTTATTTTTAGTTCGTCCCTGAAGTATATTTGACCTTAGGTTCTAAAGAGTTCTCATTATGGTTACACCAAAAATTGATATGATACCCTGTTTTTGAAAGCAGATGAATTTATGGTTAGAAAATAACTTTTTTTCCAATTGGTCTGATTTATATCCTCGAAGTTTCGTGAATGAGCTGCAAAACATAATTCATTTGTACTAATATATGAAATACAATGTTGTGTAAGGGCAGAAAATGGAAAAGCAACTTAAAATACTGTTTCTTAATTTATTATATACTAGGTGTATGAAAAACAGTACTATCTATATATGGATCAAATAAACACGTTCAACTTAATCATTGTTCATTAGTTGAATTATTTCTGTAACATGATTTGTCCAATGAATATTGGATTTGTATATATTAAGTTACTCTGTGAACTCATTAAACAAAGGTTGATATATACACTTTTTTTTTCTTTTCACCATGCTTAATTTATATTACTGTGAATTATGAATAACCTTGACCCAAGCGTTTGAACTATAATTATCTCGATTCAAATAGTTATTATTCAATCGTATCGAAACTTAAGATGGGATGAAACAATGTTGTATGAAATAATTTCTTCAACATTGAAAATATTCAGTCGTGTTTATTCATTAATAAACAAACGTTTAAACAGGTTCACTAATTCTATTCATTTGTAATCATGTATTGATATATATTATTTAATGAACAATTTCAAATTAATAATTCTATTTTAATTGTTTTAAGTATATACACATGAAAATTGAAACATTGAGATGGTTACTAACTAATTCTACTTAACTAAGTAAACAAATCAAGTTTCATGAAAAAATCATGGTCATAATGATATTTATATACTTAATAAACCTCAATCTGATTTTATGTCAAATGAATAAGTAACTGCTCAAAGTCATACTAATTTCCAGGCTTACATTATATATATATATATATATATATATATATATCGTATTTCTACAACTTTCAGTGGTAGTAGTAGCAACAGTCTTCTATTCTTGTTGATCTGATTATTGAGCAACTTAGTAGATATGCGCATATATGGAAATGAGCATGTCATTTACATACACAAATAGATGAATAAATGTATATTTGTGTATGTGAATATTAGTACATGTATGAATGAGAGAATAAACTTAATAATAAATTTTCATTCTATTGATTAGTAGTAGTAACAATCGTAGTAGATGAAGAAGTAATAGTAATAATAATAATAGCATATTTAGAAAAACACTAATTTTTATGACAGATTAGATATATAGAAAAATGTATACAAGTTCCACAGGAATACTATAGAAATTGCAAAGGAACATCTCGATCTTCATCTTATGTCCATATTTTTATCTTAAATCTTTGTATGTATATAAATGCATATATCCTGAAGAGATGCAGATTACACGGAAGTATAACACACAAAGAAATTAAGTGGCAAGGTATACGTTCAAATTACATGAATAAAAAATCTAGAATGAAAAAAAAGAAAGTATGAAGAAGAAAAAATAAGGCAAAACAAACGAAACAACTTGAACAAAAGAGTTAGCCATTGGATATTTTTATTCATTGACTATATAATAATTACAGTATTTTATTTTACATGACAATTAGTAGAAGAATGATCATGACTGTTTATTTTCATCATAATGACTATCAAGATGATCGTTACGATAATGAATGTCAACAAAGTAGTAGTTTGTGGTGGTTGGGATTGAGTAGTGATGGTAATGATGGGTATAATGATGAGGAATGTTAAAAAACTAAGTAACAAATAAATTTAAATGACAAAATGAGTACATATATATATCGGATAAAGCTTTTATGTGAATTAAATTGTAATTGTTTATCCTATCACTGTAATCAAAAAATAATCCAAGGCTATCTGATCAACATACTCTGTCACAAATGAGTATTTTTAGAATTACTTTTTACAAATAATGAGGTAGATGATTTGATTATGTGTACTTAGATACGCATAAAACTGTGAATAAATGGCATCCTTATGTACTCAGGTTAGAGAACCAAAATTCATTATTCTAAAATTAGAAGTTATTTATTCATATCAATATGGACATTTGCATATTTGTAAAAGAAAAATGAATATTGTAATAAAAGAAAATGATGAATTAGAATAAAACTTCATTTTCACATTTCACTACGTTTTAAGTGTTAATCAGCTACAAATTATATTTTAAGACATGAAAATAGATGGATACTTATTGTTAAAGGCAATAAAATGAAATCTATGATGACATAAGGACTGTACCTTTAATACGGTGCATATATTTTGCAAAAAAGGAATTACAGTGTTGTAGTTTTCAATTAAACACATCTTAAAATTAACCAACAGATTGGACAGTTGTGTTTTTTGATAATGTATCAGAACTTTAAAATGACATAAGTAATTTGTTTTTAATATTGTATTCACTTATCTTTGATAGATAATTGGTATAATTTTTCAACAAAATAAGTGTAAAGATGATATTGGCATTTGACTAATTTTAAAAATAAAGTAATGGTTTTCCATATGAAGTAACTACCAAACCTAAAGTATCCAGAATTATAAAGTAATTTTAAATAATTTATTTCAAAAGTTATTGGAAGTTCCAGTTTTAAGTAGTTGGTATGACTTAGACATGTTGGGAGTGAAATGGTTAACCACAATATTACTAAATGATTGTAACATTATATACGGAAGTTATTGAAGCTGAAATTGTACTTTTTGACGCCAATCCATGGGTTTTAATGATTGAGAATTCATTTTAGGGCCTGAATGTTCACAGCTCAACCCCTAGTACAGTCATGATTGCCTACTGCTGAATATTCTTGTATTCGAATGTAACAGCTGTTCAGTTGTCCCTGGCTTCCAGTGACATCCCAACTGTGATCAGTTCGTGACTAATACAATCAGAAATTTCTAAAAATCCCATTTCGCTATTAATTCATTTTTGATACGATTTTACCACTAATATAAGCTTTATTCTAAAGAAGTACGAAACTAAAGACATATATGGATAAATAGGAAACCATACAAACATTTTTTCAAACTAATCCAGGTTGAAGTCAAGACAAGCATGTCAGGTTATGGTTTATATATGTGAGAATTTCCTACATCTCTACGGACACCCTTGAACTAGTTTTAATCATATAGTCATTAACGAGTAGCCCTGAGAAGCACTTTATTGGACTCTGGTCAGAATCCGTAACTAATGGAGTTCAACCATATCGGATTCCAGACCGTTGTTCATCTCAGGTAGTAGAAGGTTGTCGCTCAATATCGGCTACTAGTTAAAGTTAGGCAACATAAACTATTGGATTCCGATGCAATGACCTAGTAATTAAGGGTTCATATGCAAGACCAAAAGTCTCGGATTCTACTTCGAATAAACTCATGAGTATGCACTGTTGAAGATTCTCATACTAGAACGAAAAAGCTGTTCAGGACATTTTGGTTTAAATTAATGACTTAGACAAGATTATTTTGTGAGTTAAGCCATAAAAAACTTCACAATCTCTATATCCACTTCCCTATACTAATAAATATTCATGTTTTAAATGTTTTTAGTCTACTCATTAATCGACTTTATTTCATGTTCAATTTATGCCAAAGATAAAGAAAACTAACTAAAATGATTAAAACATTTACAGCAATTTAAATAAAAGAATAAAATTCAAATCAATTTTTAACTAACATTCATTCATATTAGATTATTGTCTATTCCCTTGTAAAATTATTCCTCATTCTAGCAAATTGAAGTTATGATATATATGTATATATAAGTGATTTCCAACCACCATCCTCTAATGTATATGCTAAATTGTTCAATGTTGATTAACTATTTCATAAAAATTTCTTTAAAATGATTTAAGAATATGTTTGTTTGTTTTTTCATCATAATTAATTAGTTCCATTTTATGCAAACAAATATACTAAACAAACACATTGTAATACATTGATACTACGATACGAATAAATAAATAAATATTCATTTATAATTAATGAATAAAAGATGAACTAATCATAATGAATGCTTCATAGAGAAAGCACGTTCAGTTTTAGAGTATATATATATATATATATATATATATGCTAACGAAATGTTAATCAGTTCATTTGGTTTTCCTTAATTTAAAATAATAAACAAATCTTTCTGACACACTTTAATTCATTAAATTGAAATTCACTATTCATTATGTTATTATAATATGCTTATATAATAATGTTTTCTTTCTAATATATAAACATTTATGTTCAGTCATACATTATACATACTTATATTATACAATCAACTGATGATTTAAGTGAACTACAACAAGTAAATTCACTTGGTGTTGTTTTACTTGTACCTTCCCCTTGTTATTTAGGATTGCATTTGATCAGTCTCATGTTGGCATATGTGCGTCCTGTGCGGATTGCCTCGATATAGCCTTATATATATATATATATAACAAATATTTACTATTTGGTATAAGAATAATTTTGATAGAATTTACAGCATTTTAGAATAATTATCTTATTTTTACTCCCTGTTATATATTACATTTCTATAGTTATATACAGATGAAATACAATCTGGAAAATTTGTTGTTTAAATGAATCAATTTGAATTTTCAATATGACATTAATTATTCGTTTAACTAATATAATACATCACATAGTTGAACTTGTTTTTTCGTTACAAAGAGAAAGAGAGAGAGAGAAAGAGAACGGGAAAAAATGTTTATTCAAATAGTTTGAATTATGCAGCAGTTGATTACCATTTCTTGTCATTTCAAGTTGGAAGAATGAAAATTCATTTATTGTATATCATTACAATATAAATGAGCCTTATGTATGGTAGGATACGTGGATATTTTTTAAATATTACAATTCTCAGGAATGATGAATCAAAAATCTATTACTGAATAAAATGAGTAGTTCAATAACATTCATGTCCATCTACAGTTTTATTTTGTTAGATTATAGTGACAATCATTCCCCTTTAATGATAAAGGATTGCATTATAACTTGGTGATTATATGGTTTATATATCCCATGAGAACTAAAGACAATGAGTCTAACCCCAAACTTAAATTATAGGTATATATTATTAAGATTGTTTCAAACTAGGATCAATCAATTGTCCAGAACTACCTAATTTTCAATGACTTTCTAGATGATGTTAGGTTATAATAAAAGCTCTCGTCAAAGAAATTTTTACGAATATTTATTTTGATTTAAACTATAGCTTTAATGATTAATATTAACCATTCATTGATTGTGTATTTATACTTAGAGAATAAGTATATATATAGTGATAAGAATGAACAAAGTATACTGTTGGAGAACATCAATTGTTTAATAAGTATATATATTTACAAAATATCTTTCTGATGGGTAGAAAAATAAATGTGTGGCAAATTGAAATCTTTAGTACATAGTTAGATATAGAACATTCTGTCAAGAATGAAACACATTTAAGCATTTATTATTATTATTGTTATTATCACTGATATTATTAGGAACGTTTTATTTGAATAGCATATCATTGTTATTAATCTAATGCTATTAAACTAGTTATAAAATGTATAGGTTGTATCCTCTTTCTTCTAGCTCCTTCTACATTTGTGTTTTTCAAAAAATAAAATTAGAAGCAGAACAAAACGCTTTATTAAAACAAATGTTTTCATAAAAAAATATCATTATATATGTAAAACAAAAATAAAGAAGGGAAATAATGAGGTGGTAGATAACACTGAGACCGAACAGATAAATATATAAATTCATATTGAACTTGTTGTCGAACAGATTATTAATATTATCACTACTACTATTGTTAACTTATTTAAACAAATATCTACCATCTGGTCGAATATTCTTCTTTCCTCATTTATATTCATTGATGAAATTGAAAAGAATATTTGAATAAGACAATTGTAATAATCTGTTTTATTGATAATCTTGTCATCTGATGTATCCTCAATGTATTCGTTTGTTTGTTTAATTTTCTCATCATGAAAATTGTCAAAAAAAACACACAATGAAGATGGAAAGAAAGATATCAGTTATATGTGTATGCGTCGTCTTAATATTCTTTTAGAGGTATAAAATGTATTTGAACAAAACGTTTCAATTCTGTATTAGTCTTTTTCGTAGTACTTCAAAGTTATTTACATACTACACAAAAGATTCATTTGGAAGATGATCATGCATCTAAACTCACCCTCCTCCCAATTTATTACTCACCTAACATTTGTACTATTAAAGTTAGCATTAATCTCTAAGTAGCCTTGATTCCTAAGGACTTGATCAAGTACACCATATTGACGATAAGATGCAGTAGATAAGTGGAAAACGTCATAAGTTGAAATATTTCAAAAAAATATTTGCCAAAAGTATGCTAGTTATCAGCTGAATGTCTCATACAATTGTTACATAGACTCAAAGCCCTAACTACCTATGAAGAAAACAAAAATACAATATAACTTATTTTGTACAGACTAGTATTTCCTAAAGACTCCAATATAACCTAATTATCAACTATAGGTTCGAGTACATAGCTGGCATATCAAATACAAGTGAACTGGGGTTCTGACCTGCATTCCAGCTGTCAAATTATCAGTATTCGACCACCATGTTGCTGATCCACTATTTAAGTTTAAGTTAGATTTATTCACCTTATGAGTTACTAAACAGTGCAACCTATATGAAAGGGATAAACTAGACCTAACTTTAAGCTAATAACTTGTAAATTAACGTCACAGTTTTATAAGATTAACTTGTTAGAAGCATTTCAACTTGCATTTTTTAGATGTTTTTTCCAGTTGTCATTATGATGAAATCTATGTAAAGTGATAGATTGCCTAATGAATAAAAATTTAATGGAATCAGGTCAATAATTAGAGCTCAATAAAACACTAGTAATATTAACAGTAATGTTTTGAGGCAGTAGTTTAAAGGGTTATTTCCTAAATCATCCTACACGATTTGTGAATATCATCTAAAAAGTAAACTAATTTTTGCATCATTTAAACACTGAATTAAAATTATATTATGTATATAACTACAAACATAACTACGATGAATTTATAATAGTTTTCTCGTTCCTGGAAAGTAAATAATTCACAATTTGAAAGTTCGAACTTTTTATATATTTCACTATCGTCATTACTTGATTTGAAACATTCAGTATTTAAAAATGTCTAGACTTTTAATCTCGACACAAACTACGTGTAGATTTTACACTTGTGATTTCATATACCGTTACTTTTGCTATTATATATATATATATATATATATATATATATATATATATATATACTGGCTACTATTTACTGGTAATCATAGTAATAACTGTGTTGTTCTATTTAAATTACAGTATGACTCATTTGTAATATAGTCAGTGGCCCAGTTACATAATTGGACATTAAGCAACATTATCAAATTTCCGGTCAGTCGAAAAAAAAATTTTGTTCATTGGTGTTCGAATTAAGTTAATAAATAATTTAGATTAAAATAAGAAAATAGATAGAAAAGAAAAAAACCAACAGAAAATCAAAGTGATTGAAATTCTGTATGTAATTTATCAACATTATGAAACTTGTTATAGAGGTAATGGCTGAATGAGGTTTTGTTTAATTTACATTGAATAAGTTATCCAGAAGTACTGGTGATTATGATAATCACTATAGGTGATAATAGAATTCTTTTTTTTTGTTGTTAAAATTCTCCGTTACGTGGTATATAAAGATTAGTTTGGGAATGAAAGATTTATCTTCGATTAGAAAAAGTTTGCAGAGTGTGGAATCATTCCTATCTTAGTCATTCATTTAGATGAATTATTTAAGCTATTGAATTCAAAGCCATTGAGAATTTTTGAGGCAGTATGAAATTTTTGATAAAAGTATTTTCAATGGTTAAGATCATGAGTCAGTTGAAGCTAGACCACCATGGAAAACCTGGAAACACTGGACGGCCGTTCCGTCCTATCGTGGAACTCCTCAGCAGTGCGCACCCACGACCCCGTCCCCTGCGAGATTCGAACCCAGGACCTACTGGTTTCGCGCCCGAGCACTTAACCACTAGACCACTGAGCCGGCATCCAACGGTGTTAATGTTTAACTTCAACTAATCCACGAAATTGAGCGACACATTCACCATTGTCTTCAGTGAGTTAGTATCTCACAACAGACCTGGTTGAACTCCACTGGTCACTACTTCTCACTAGAACTCTAGGATATACCTCTTGAAGCCAGTCACTAGTGAGCATATGTTGTTTAATATCAGATGGGTTTTTGTGGAGATTGTAGTAATTTCAACTGACTCATGATCTTAACCATTGAAATTACTACAATCTCCACAAAAACCCATCTGATACTAAAAGTATTTTCACTCAAAATTTGGTTAGCTCTAGGAGCTCTGATTCCGTTATAAAGCCTTTGGAGTTTTTTTATGTATAGAAAAACTCACCAATAAATATGATTTCACTTACAACTATACGAAATATTTGCTTGAATATCACAAATTTTCTTCATTCTATTCTTTATTCCTAAAACTGTTCGGCGAGAAAACATGATACCTTCGTCGCATATTTACGTAAATGAACAAAAATGTTGATTTTTCACAATAAAATTACTATATACATTTCATGTTCATTGATATACTCAGGTCTATTTTAAATGTTATCAGATTTAAACTATGCTAAGATTCAGGACGTAGTTAGAATGTGATAAATGTACATTCATATGATGTTCATGTGTATTTTGCCTATGGCTAGATGACGGATATTTCACTTTTAAATATTTTAATTTCAACAAATTTTTTTAGTACAAATAATTTATTCATATTAAGGTTCATGAGGTCAGTTCTGACAGATCGTGTTCTATTGACTTTGATTATATTTCAATGGAGCAATCATAGCTAAATTTAAACATGGGAGAAAACGTCAGTAAACCAGTGGAAAAGTAACACTCATTAAGAATAGTGCATATTTCAATGCAAGATTATTCATTTCACATTTTCATTAGTATAAGTATGTTTAGATTTTAAACGCATCATTGACTGAGCATACGCTTAGAAAAACAATAGCCAAATACTAACAACGATTGAACAAACTCCGAAACAACATAATCATTAAAATTTAATGGGAATCAGTGTACAAGGTTATCTATCTAGCTATCTATATATATATATGTATAAATTTTAGTAGATGATTACGAAACTTATTGAACCATGTTGTTTTAAATTGAGAACTAATCTTAATGAAATAATTATCGAAGATAAAATATACTAGACAGCTGTTTCGTCCTCGTGTGAGACCCATCAGCAGTGCACACTCACGATCTTGGGCAACCAGCTAATACTTTGTCTTCAGAATACCATGTCATAGATGCACATTTCTGAGGAATCTCATACTAGAGAGAAACACCTATCCAGTACTTCCCGGTTGACCGATTCAGGTCAGTCTGTGAAGTAAAATAAAAAATAACACACAGCTATTAAGCTGTTAATCAAATTCAGAAAAATAATCACAATTTTAGATTAGTTAGTGATCATTCGATATTTTTTTTTTGAAAGTGTTGTTTCATAAACTAAATAAAACGAAATGATGGTCCCTTATGTTCAGAAAATGATTATTGTGTGATTGCTGGTTTTCTACTCAATTTAATGGTTCTGTCTTTGTATAATTGGTTCATTTTGAAATGAAATATAAATTGGAAAGCACGGTTATTTTGCACAGTGTTAACAACTAATCATAAGTTTAAAACTCTGCCAAGTCAAGCAAAAATTAGTGAAGTGAAAATTTATTCAATTGAAGTAGAATGGAATATATTTATGAGACGCTCAGCCTATATTGACTTTTGCATAAGTGATTTTTTTGAGGTGAAAATGTTATTTACTTATGAAATGGTCATTTATGGGTCATACTGTGCAATCAATCAAACGACATCTAACCGGTTGAAACTAATTTTTAAAATGATTATTATACAGTCAAATTTGAACTAATTGGTCTGCACTCATTTTTTAAAATAAAGAAATGAAGATTAAAACGGTTGAAAGTAATTTTTACCATGAATTGTCCACATCTTGAGAAATACTGATGTCTAGTAGTATTGAAAATTTATTTATTTCTATTTTGAAAGAAAAGTTTATAACAGATATATTTTTCAGTCAATAGACTACTGAAATTCGATTTCCTAAAATTTCATGTCAATCCATTACGGTTGTCTCACTATGATCATTAGTCACATATAACTCCAAAGTGGATTTAGTAAACAAGTAATCTCAAAGTAATTCATAGAAGAATTATGGTTTGTAATCTAGGCAATCTAATTTATAGGTTACAAATTTATTTTAAAAAGATCATATGAGGAATTGATATCACTCGGTGAAACATAAAAAGTTTGGAATCCCACAGAATTTGTCTCATTTTAGTTTTGCATTTTTAATCAGTTAGTAAATAAAAGGTATATTTGATGAGAATGAAAATGATTCAGTTTTGTGCATCAAATTATCAACAAATTAATGAGGTGAACTCACTTTATACTATAAAAAAAAAACTTTTCATGATAAGGCAACCCTTGGACCGGGATCTTTATGATCTGTTATTTACGAAAATCTACACAAGTATACATACATACACTAGATTATATATATATGAGTATTGTACTAAACTATTAATCTATTTTAAAGATTCATTCAAAGACAAGAGTTAATGTTTACAAAAGCACACTGTTAACCTCTATAGATGACCTCAGTAGAATTAAAAATTATTCATATAATACTGAAGTAAACAATTAATTGATTATTTTAATGCTTATCCTAGTAAATTTGAGGGATTTTCTTTAATTGTCAATATATTTTGTATGTATTCATTTGATAATGAGTATCATAAATGAAAAAAAAGAACTTGTCTTTCATTATTGTTCAGATAAATAGATTTCCTTATTTATATGTATGAATCATACAGAAAAAGATGAACTTTGTCTAATATACATAGTACAAAAAGTGATATTTAGTATTAAGAAAAAAAATTAAAGGGCGACATAAAATTAATATAGTCTGGGTCGATGAGGGACAAAATTTCTATTTTCTTTAGTTTTTAAAAGATTTTACTGATGAACTAGTCTTTTTCAGGAACCCTAGATATGGTTCTACTTTTAATATATACTCATGTATACAAATATATGAACTGATTTAAACGTTCACTGTCTAGCACAAGTAATTATAAAAATTTATTTTGAGTTTAAAATATATGAATATTTTTGTATTTTGTAAATCAGTGCTTAAGACAATAAATACATAATAGGCAAATATGGATAGTGGCTAATAGTGGAATCCAAGACGCGCGTTTTGTTTTATTTGGAACTCACCATTTAGATGTATTTGCATCCCAGAGTTGATGCTCACTACTGGGCTTGAACCCAATACCGTTCGCTTCAAACGCCATCGCGTTGTCTACTTAGCTACTGAGTCCTGATAGCTACTTCTTTGTGAAGTACAGTGGAGTTTAAATTCACTTAGTATTGTTTGCCTGAATCTTTACTTCAATCTATTGGGTTAGATTCCCAGTGTGAACATCAACTCTAGGATGCATGTACATCCAACTGACGAGTCCCAAACAGAACGAAAGACGCGTCCTAGATTTCAGTGCTAGCCACTATCAATCTTTGATTTAGTATTAATTCGTCTGTAACTTGACGTGCAAATAATTTAAATTTTTTCATTGACCAAATTATGCAGATCACACAGTACATATGGTACTTTACAATAGAAATTTTTAAGATTGTATTTAATAGCTTTTTAGTATAACGATAACTACAATACGATTATTAGTATGGGGATTTGTGGAGATTGTAGTATTTTCACAGTTGGAACCACAAATCGATCTAACCTAGACCACCATTAAAAATCTGGAGGTGCTGGACGGCCATTTCGTCCCAGCACATGATTTCTCAGAATTGAGCATATATGGTTCCATATTAAGGACTTGAACCCAGAACCCTACGTTTTGCGCACGAACACTTAACCTCTAAACCATTGAGCCCACAGTCATTGATGCTAATATCTAATTTCAATTAATGTATGATGTTGAACGAGTCTTCATCCATTGTCTGAGGTAGATAACTGTTTCACACCCGACACGGATTGAATACCACTGGTCATAGGTTCTTACCAGAACTCCAGGAATTATATAGTGAAGCTAGTCAATAGTGAACAAATGGTTGTTATCAATATGGGGAGTCGTGGAAATTATAGTACATAGATAGACTGGTGATTTCAACTGTGAAAATACAATATAATTATTCGACCCGTTTCGCAAAACTGTAACTTTGAACAGTTATCACAAAATTGAACAGATCAGCTTTAACATGGTTATAAGTGAATAAGTGCCCATGGTTCCAATATTAACACTTAAATAGTTCATAATTTTCTTTCAGGATTTTCAAAATAAAGCAAAGAAGAAATTGATAAAAGAATGTATATGATGTACTTAGGATAAAATAATCATTAACTCCCAAATAATATTTAGAATTTTGTTGGAAGTATATATGGATATATTATTAAGAGATTTGTAGAAACTGTCCAATTTTAAAAGTATGTTCCCTCAAGAACTGATATTAATTGAAGAATCGTATATAGACAATTAGCAATAAACACATAACCTTCAGGTCTTGTCAACCGATTGCATTTAAAAATGGAATCTATGGGATTTTAGCTCAATGGTCTTAGAGTATTGAGCTAATAGTGAGTCTTACAAAGCTTGGGCTGGATGCTATGTAGGGGTAGTATATACATAGACAATAACTGATTGATTTATTGCACATTTCAATTTCCAAAATGAGTTATCACAATCAACTTAGTTTTTATTTGTTTTAAATAGAAGTATTATATAAGGGTAATAATAAATAAATAAATTCACCTACATATTGCACAAAAATTCACTATAAATATAATTACGTAAATAAATAAATAAAACCACGACTACACACAGGTGTACGCACATATAGAGTGAGAGACAAATGGAGATAAGAATTAATTCTTAGTACAATAACATTTCATTCTAATACACCCATCATATTCTTACAGATCAAATATCCTTGTGTCATACATCCAGGTTTAACATCGTCCATTTCTAGAATAATTAAATAAAAAAGTAAATAAAAACAAACTAACAAATAATCAGAAGAAGAGTAGAAAACTAAAGTCTACCAAACACAATAATATTATTGAAATAGAAACCAAGTAACTGACTAGAATGAATTCTTATAAAAATGACAAACATTTAGAAGGGAATGCATAATTTAATTTAACACTGAGTAGAAAGACGAAATACCTACATGTAGCAACTAAATGATTGAATCTTTCTCTATTATTCGTAATTCTTCTTTTCCATGATTTAAACACATTTCTTTTTATATTGAACATAAATGATAAAAAAAACAATTAATCAGTTAATTAATGGTATTTTAATCTAATTGCTTTTTTTTTCTTTTAAAAATAATAATTTCGAATTAATTTCACTTAATTTAGTTGCTATGACAGAATGTCTGATTTTTAGTTTTCATTTTACTTTTTATGTGTATTTTAGATATGAAAGAAAATAAATTTATAAGTTGTATTTGTCACAGATTAATCTTTGTCGAGGTACTATTTACAAATAGAGAGCACTGAACCTTTGTTCTGTTCTGGTTTGTAACTTCACAGTTGTGCATACCCACGACCCTACTAGGGATCGAACAAGAAGTTTCAGGTCTTGGAATGGTACATATCAAACTTTAATCACTTTGCAATCGAATATCGACTCAGTGGCATTAATCGGTAAACGTTCATCCCAAGATGTGGACGTTTTTAGGTTCGATCGCTAGTGAATTTATGGGTTTGGGCGGATAATAAATCCCATACTACGATAAAAGACCTGTTCAATTCTCCTCAGTTTTTTATGGTATCCCAAATGTGATCAATCTGTGACGTATACAACCAAGGAATTTAACCTTTCTTCACAAACTGCCTCACCAAATCCAGTTACGTTTTTACTTCATTATTTACTTGTGTGTGCAGCTATGTAAAAATACATGATATGCACCAATCAAATGAATATATACTAACAAACTTTATCTTAAAAATTCTTCATTGCATGATACGTTAGTTCATATATTTACTATGTGTAAACTGTTCGTTTGGAAATAAAAAAATGACAAAAACTGCACAGATGAATTCTTCCTATTTTTTTTATATGAATGTACTAAAGGATGTTAATACAATCCGTCAATTTATTAAACCATTGATGGGTACATTAGTAAACTGATTACGTATTATTTAGGTAGCTTTTATGAAGATTGTATATATTTGGATATCAAAACTCGATGTCTATCTTATCCAAATATACTATTTCCTAGGCGTAAACTCACACGATATCGAAACCAGTTTCTTGAGATCTGATGAAAAGTATCATGATATTACTCAGTCATTCAACTGAAATTCTTAGTTATCCATAGGTTCCAGTTATTTTTAATACAAATATTAATTTTCATATTTCGAATACACCTAGTTAATTCTTTGTGTTCAATTAGGTTTTATACTTATCTTGCCTTTTACAAATGACTATAAAGCTGTACAGTATACAATTCTATAAAAGGGGTAATAAGTTTACTTTGAGTTTTTCAATCAATTACCTCTTCTGACTACTGTCAATATAGCTAAAAAAGGTATTTTCAATATGAAATTATAAATAATTCGATGCTAATTATTTTAAATTACAATAGTTGAAATCATGAGTCAATTGAAGCTAGAACACCATGGAAAACCCCAAAGCACTGAACGGCCGTTTCGTCCTAGTGTGCAGCTCATCAGCAGTACGAATCCATGATCACACTACTCCACACCATGACATTCGAACCAATGGTGGTCTAGTTTCAAATGACTCATGATTTCAACTAGTGAAATTACTAAAATCTCCACAAAACCCCCTTCCGATAATAATAATCATCTGCTCACTAGTGACTGAATTCAACAGGCATTTCCTGGAGGTCTAGTGAGAAACCGTGACCAGTGGAGTTCAATCAGGTTTGTTGTGAGATATCAGCTCACTGAAGACAATGGTTTACGGTGGAGCAATTTCGTAGAATGGTTGAAGCTAGACATTAATACCGTTGGACACCGGCCAGCTCACCGGTCTACTGGTTAAGCGTTCGCTCACGAGACTGATAGGTTCTGAGTTTGAATCTCACGGTGGGTGGGATCGTGTATGCACACTGCTGAGGAGTCCCAAAATAGGACGAAACGGCCGTTCGGTGCTTCCAGATTTTCTATGGTGGTCTAGCTTCAATCGACTCATGATTTCAACTATTGAAATTTCTAAAATCTCCACAAGACCCCTTCTGATATGTTAAATTAGTAAAGAATATTCTATAAAATTGCTTGTGTAAATTCGATTAGTAAGTATTACTAACAGTTAAAAGTGGACAAATAATCACAATGTATTAATCATAAATAGTAATAATAATAATCAAATTTAAATCATTTGAAGACAAAACAAAAGATTCCAAATAGAAATTTTAAAAATTTGTAAAAATTGAATCATAACAAAAGAAAGAAGAAACAATCAAATGAAGTGTTTGCCAATGGTAAATATATACACCAGAGTATATGTATATACATATATTGATTATGAATACAAGAATGGTACCTATTTTGAATATGAAAAGAAATGAAATTTGATTAAGATAATAAATTGAAAGAATGAAAATAGACAGCCTAAGGCTATTACAATTTGTTCAATAACTTAACTATTTAATTTTGCTTTTTTAAAAATAAAAAAATATAGTAAATCTATTATAAAATAGTTTATTACACTTTATCTTTTATATGCATGACTTGATCTATTGCTCAGTTCATTTTATAAATAAACAAAGACAAAATGTTCTAGTATAGTCAATAGGTATATCATAAGTGGTTACTTTTCATATTCTTCTATATAATTTTTGAGATTCAGTGGCCACTTTTCATAAAAATGTTTTAGCATAAGAGGAATTTCATATAAGATATATATATCCCTGTAAATTATTTACGCTTATTTAAATTCAAGTAAATAATAAACTAAGAAGAACTGATTTAAAGAGGTTATTACTCAAGTGACATGTCATTCGGATAGTTTTTAATGTCTAAACATATTATTTTTACATTGCTGATTCAGTTTACTGTTCAACGGGTCGTATTTTTTTTTCTCACTATGATGTAAAAGTGCTTATACTGAAGTTGGTTGAAATCATGGATACATATGTCAGTTGTAAAACGACCGAAAACCAGATGGTAATCTTTTATCCTAGTTTGAAACTCTTCAACAATGTACATTCACTGATACAATGTTCAAATACATTGAATTACATGGCCTAGAATCTCTCACAATGACACAAATGTATTTATTTTGTATCCCATTAAACCTTCAGTTTGGGAATGTTGTTATAATTTATATTCTGCGAATTCATTTCTTTATTTTAAATCATATTGTTTTCACTTAATCTTTTCCACTATCACAGATACTCTTAACAGTTCTACTGTCTTAGTTCTATCGCCTTTATGACTATCTCGTCATCCTAATATGGCATGGAGACTAGAAACAATTAATAAATGTGTGGAGTTCCATGTTTCTAATCACTGACTAACTCCATATATGACTGAGGACTAAAACATTGTCTTTACTAATAATATTTGTAACCGAACGGTCCACATGTCTAACATTCAGGTGTTCTTCCAAATATTACGTGGTCACCCTTCATTACCATCAATCATAGTTGTCTCATTCATGATATGGTTTAATCTCACCAGGTTAGATATTTCTGCATCTCGAAATTAATCACCAATGAGGATACGACTACTATTTAGTTAGGTATTCTATATAAATTTATTTCAACCAAAAAGTGAACTAATAAATAAACAAATAATAACTAGAATGCTAATATAAACCAGAGTGCTTCTAAAAGCTGTTTTCTTTTAATTTAGAACTCCTCACTATTACTGGCGACTGCTTCCTAGTTTACAGTAGCTCTTTTTCAGCTGATATCGATATTCTTGATGCTTATCTCTAGGTATCGCTTGAGGGAAATTTCAATTATTGACTGTATGTGGTTATAATTCGACTCACCGAGGCTTTTTTAATTCAAAATTAATGGACGGGGAAATTTTAACATTAATATTCTAACAACTACTTACCTGTCTTATCGAATATATGTTTCAATGGATAGTTATAATTATCAATATAATTCTTTGATTTACAAGTGGAGAAATTGAATGCTGATTTTATTTATTTATTTTTAAGGTAACCTGAATAAATCTCAAGACGTCTATAAATCTTAATGAATAGAAGAAATCCATCTTAATGCATTGTATTACTTCCGTATTATCATTAAATTCACCTGAACAAATGACTGAATCTCAACAAACTACTCAAAAAAATCCATCTCCATCATCTTCTATAAAAAACTCTGAAAAACAAATTAACACATCAATATTTGTACCATCTGTATCCTCCTCTTCTTCTTCGACATCGTCATGCTCATCTGTATCATCCACTTCACCACAGTCAACTGGATTAGGACTAAACTTCACAAAGTCGTTTATGACACAAGTAAGTGAACATTCATTGAATGAAACATCTAAATCTAAAATAAACCCCATATTTCAAGATGGTGATTCAAATGATGCACAAGATATCTGTACAGCAAACAATAATTCATATATACTACCTGGTTTTCCATCTTTTTGTCTTGGTATGTCAAATGATTCTTTGATAAATCAAATTACAAATGGTCATGCAACAAATTTATTGTCTATACCAACACCAACATTTTCATCAAGTGATCTCTGCATGAATAAATTTCCCGACAATTTAGTTCGTTCTTGGACTGAAGGTTATCCATTTACAAATTCGTCCTTTAATACTAATACTATGATTACAAATATTGTCAATTCAACAATTAATAGTTCTCGAAATAATAACAATAATAATATAATAACTAGTATAGGTGCGAATAACACTATGCTTCTCAGATCACATTCTACCGGTCTATCATCATTTAATGCTAATAATTCTCATGGCTTAGTTTTACCATTGTCATCATCATCATCATCGTCAGAGAATTTATCAGCATCAGGAACTTTTAATAATTATCACAATGATAAATCAAAACCAATTATATCAGATAATGAGGAACATTTATGTAATAATCTCTCGGTTTTAAATTCATATACTGATTCAAATAAATCTCGAAATAATTATAATAATTCCGTAGCTACTACAGTAAGTAATATCACCACGACTAATAGTAATAATAACTCTTATAGTACTTCAAGAAAAAACGATGAAGATTTTTGTGATTTATGCCAAAAACATTTTTGTAATAAATACTATTTACGTAAACACAAAACAGATGTTCATGGTATTCACACTGAACCATATTCGCATAGTCGTCGTCGTGGGAATGAAACACAAACTGTGAATAATTTAAGTCAAATAAAAAATGTCAACCCATTCCTTACTACTACTAATAATAATAACATTACGAGCAATGTAACTGGTTTTATCAATAATGCTTCATCTGATATCGACATTACTATTAAGTGTAACAATAATAATTATATATTTCCCAGTGATAATTCCAAAATAAAAGATCAAGTCAAAGGGATTGATTTTACATCAGATTTTGATAAATCCCAAATGAATGACATTCAATGTGAGTTAATGAAAACACAATCTCCAACAAAATGTGAGTTAACTAATAAATCATTATCTAACATCTATGATTATATTAAATGTGGAAGCAATCCTTTGCTTCCCAGTTATGTAAGTGAAATTACAAATGAAAAACGATGTGGAAATGATGAAATGACCCAATGGAACAGAAACTGTTCAGGTACTACTACTATAAGCACAACATGCAGTAGAAACAGTGTTAGTATTAGCTCTGGTTATGGTAGTAATGTAAACCAGTCAATAGATCTTACTGGGGATCAAAGTACCTTGAATGAAGCGAACAGTTCTTGCCAGACAACCACCTTTAATATGACTGCTTCATGTACTCATAATATTATTGATAAAAATGAGTTAAATATTGAACAAAAGAGCATGATAGATCCATCGATAGTTCAGTCAAAAAACTTAAATCCTTTACTTTCAGCACAGCATTACTATATGATGGCACTAGCGGCGAATTTTTCACCATCTACAGCTGGCTTATTCAATCCTTCCGAAGTAATGGCCAAATCAAATCTGATGCCTCCATTAAATCCTCATCTTGATATTCCTCTTTTGTCGATACCGCCTTCCCTCGATTTAAATCACGTTGCCTTACGTGAAGCTCAATGTGATCAATGTCAAAAAGTGTTTTGTAATGAATATTTTCTCCAGCTACATCGTTTTAGTCATCAGAATAATTCAGATAAATTGACACTAAAAAATGAAAAAGAGCAGTTTGATATTCTGGAAAATTTTCCAACTGAAATGGAAGTTACTGATAGTATAAATAAGAAAGACAATACACAGCACAACACTGAAAAATTAAGTATGGATATCGAAGATAATGACAACGGTGACTGTGAGTCACAAAAATTTAATCAAAATGAAACAAAAAAGGAAGAAATTGACTCATCTCTATTTTTTGTGAACAAGTCAAATACTAAAGAAGTGAATATGAATTATCCTGAAAATTCTGAATTTCGTCTTGGTACACATTCATTAGATGCTTTTAAAAATAGTATGGTTGCAGCAAAATTAGCTGATCGTGTTACTTGTGAATTGTGTAATAAGGAATTATGCAATAAGTACTTTTTAAGAACACATAAAATAAGAGTTCATGGAATATCACCAAAAGATGTTGGTGGACCACCAATGAGAAATCCACCAATAATAGATAATTCATCATTGAATTATTCCTTAAATGATTTACAAACAATAAATTGTGTAACTAATTCTCATCAAAATAATTCTATACTGAATTTTGATGAAAATTGTAAAATAGATGCAACATTATCTGATGAAATGTTAAATTCATTTAATTCTGCATATTCTACACTTGGTTTAGTAAATCAATTTCTTCCATTAGCTTATTGGCCATTATTTACTTCAAATCATTTTATTTCTGAACAAGCTGTAAATTGTCAATTAGATAAATCACTTTTACCTAATTTCGATAATACTGTTCTATGGAATAATTTGAATAATTCCCTTACTAATAATATATACAATCATACAAATATTACCACTGGTAATAATGGTATTAAAAATTCAAACCTTACTGAAATCCCTTCTGCTATAACATCGATTTATTGTCCACTATGTGATTTACCTATTGGACCACGTTTATTTTTACCTACACATTTAAGTAGTGTTCATAAATTATCACCAACTGATCCAGATTTCTTTATGAATATGTTACGTGCCAAACCAATGTCGAAAATAGAAAAACCGAATGATCTTAAATGTTATAATCATTTATCTGCTACACAAACTAAGTCAATAAATGATAATTTTCAAGAAGAAAGTACTGTGAACAACAATATACATCAGCCTAATGTTAACAACCATCATGTTAACGGATGTACTTCACCATCTGGTAAAAATGAAGATCAAATAAATATAAATAATTATTGTGATGATTTAATTCTCAAAGAGTTACAATCATCTAATCAAAGTAAGTGAATATAAATTTTTTTTCAACTTTTTTTCCCAATTGCTTTCATTGTTTGCAATAGATTTTCTTTAGAAGCATACGACTTTAGAAACGAGTAAAATGTTCTTTTTCTTCAGATTTGATTCTTAAATGACAACACATTATTAGAAGACCTACTTATCCTCAATAGAATCCTTAAAGAATTGAGAGTAGTATATGGATTCTGAGGATGAAACTCAAATAAGATTTTCTTTCTGATCCCTTCAAGATATCCTATCATCCTAGAAACTGTTTTCCACCTTGTTATGTTCTAATGACTGATCAACTATATTACGGCTGATAATTAATGGAATTATAATTTTGCATAAACGGGGCAAATCAATAGTTTTTGGCAAAATAGAACCTTAGCTTTCAAAGAAGCAAATATTAGAGGTCAGAAGTAATGAACAACTCTGTTGTAAGGAAAACTGAATACTGTTACTAAGAATGACTTAATATAGTACATGAAACTAGTCAGGATCGTATGATAGTTAACTGAGCTGTACTCCTACCCCTTATATCCTAATGAAAAATTACCTAAAGTACAAGCTTTAATAGGTTTTTTTTCTTTTAAAAAATGGACAGCTAATGAATGGAAACCAAAACTTATGATTATCCTACCTAGAATGATGTTAATCGCTAATTAATCTCTGATAACTAATGCTCTATGTGGTGTACTTGGACAGTTGTTATTAATCCCCATCATAACAACAGAAACTACTACTCTTACTATTACTACTATAGAGGTTCATATATAGGGCAGAAGGTACTTTGTGTATTAGAGGAGTATGCAGAGTAACATGAGTGAGGACAGCTCGGAAAAAGAACAAAAGAAAAAGTACTTTTATGACTCAGAATGGGCACAAAATGCCCTTACATTTAATAAGGAAAGCAACAGTCAACAATCGGTCATGATACAAGACTGATATTAAGACAATCCGGAAATTAGGACTAAAGGGGGACAGCACGAAGTTTTTATCCTACTACACTACTAATAATGTTGAAAGGAAATATTCATTCGCAGTCTATAACATAAGTGGGAAAATTCGAACCCTCATATGCAGCTTAGTATCCATTGAACAAGTTAGTGGTTCTGAACCTAGTGATGTTTGGAGAGAGTTTGGGATTAATTTTACTCATTAATTCTAGGATGTAGGAAAATTCAACTAACAAGTTCCAGATAAGATGAAACTCACGTCCATTGTTAGCCACTGTTCAAAAGTACTGATGTTAATAATAGTTGTAATTAAGAATTTTGAGTTCACTTGTAATAAAATAAATTATGCATACATAATTAAACAATAAATATCAAACTTGTCTCACATAAAACAATGATTTATTGAACTTCTTTTTTGTTGAATTGGATATAAGTTTAAAAAGGTCCCTAGTATGTTTATTTATGCCTCTAATCACATCTGAGTTAGTGAGTGAGTGAATAAGTAAGTAAATGAGTGAATGAGTGAGTGAGTGAGTATACATAACTATTACACAGTCACAAATTTCACTGGAGAATAAATAATATAACGAGCTCATAAATGAACTAATAAAAACTAGAAGAGAAACACAAATTTTAGCTAAATTAAAACCTTTTCAGTTATTTATTCATTTTTATACACTTTTAACTTCAAAATGGATTCTAATCACATTATTATTATTATTATTATTCAAAAAACTGGATTTTTTACTAACAAAACACTTTATTTCACAAAAATCAGAGATATAAAAACGATATAAGCAAAGATGAATAATGGCTAGCAGTGGAATCTAGGAAGCGCGTTTTGTCTTATTTAGGACTCGTCAGTTGAATGTACCTACATCCCAGAGTTGATGTTCACCCATGGACTCGAACCCAGTGCTGTCCGCTTCAAATGTCATCGCATTATCCACTTAGCTACTAATTCCTGATAGCCACCTGCTTGTGCAATCAGAAGATACAAACAAACACTACCAAATGTACAAAAAACAATAGTTTATAAACAATATAACAAATCAAAAATCAAGTATTCTCTTCAATGTTGTCAAATTTTCAAACAATATATTTAAACGTATATATATATATATATATATATATATAGTATGTATTTTATGTCTTAGTTATTACATTAAATTATTTGACTGATAACTTTGACATATCTAATTCGTTTGTTTAGTATGTTAAGTATTTGAAGTTCATAACTTACAGACAAGGCAATTTCTGTCTATCTTTGTTTTCAATGACTTATTAATGTGTCATATATATATACAAAGATTAACGATAAGCTATCAAAGAAAGTAAGAGAGTTGGAATAAGATGCCTGAAAATTTATTGATGACTTTGACACACTTACTGTATTTGTTTTGTTTTGTTTTTCCTGGTTTTATGAATGTATACGTGAATTTTTAATATGACAATTAAGAAATCTACTTTACTTTTCTAACAATATAATTAACAAAACTTTGATTATTATGTTGTCATAATTTTTCAGGTTCTTTTCTTTTCTTTCTTTTTTTAAAAATTCTGCTTATCATTTAATATCCATTTGTTAATGTTCTAGTTACATTAGATTTTATTGAGGAAGAAAACTATTCTTAAAATGAAATGTTTCCACCTATTAACCACTTTATCAATAGATGTATATACATATTCTGGGTATAGAATTTCATTTCAAATTATATTTTATGATAGATTTATATATATATATATAAAGTAAACAATATGTCATATAAATGACAGTCATTGACCATTGAATAATAAATTTCACAAGGTCTCTATCATTGAACTCTTTATACTTTTTGTAACCACATTCTAATTTTACATATGTCAAGTAAACATAATAAACTAAGTATTAGTCATGTATATATATAGTTTTAGTAACTATTCATCATTTAACAAATAGAATCATTTTAATTTTATGTTAATGTCAGTCAAAGAATAAAGTTATTCTCGTTGATATTTTAATCAAATACAATTATGGAAAATATTGTTCAAACTATCGATTTGTTTAACTAACAACTCATAGACCTATTCGTTGTAAATCGATTTTGTGAACCTTAAATGATTTATGAATTAAAAACATTTACCTTTATATTTATCGTTCAAATTTACAGTGATAATATAACTTCTTGTATATCAATGATTCGTATTTAACAATAGAGAAATAGTCAATCGGTAATGGTTAAAATAAATTATTACTGTTGATTCATTAAGAGCTTATGTAATACTATAAGAGAATTAGTTGTGAAGTTGGAATTCTGTGCAAACAATAGCGCTTGTTAGTGACTAATTTTGAGAGGGAATTCTGAGCTTTAGTTAAAAGCTGTGATCAGTTGAATTCAATTGTGTTAACGTTTTAGTAAATATCATAAATGGTGACTGATGACGGTTGCATAATATTGAGTTTTGACTACAGTTAGAAATGTAAATACCAAGTTATTAGTCTGAGGATTGAGCTTTTTATAAAAGGCCTAACCAAGTTGTGTATGAGCAACATTGAGAAGCCTCAGACAAGGACTAAACAAATACCCCATACTACCTCGTTTTTTGTGATTGTCTAACTAGACGCAGTCTATAATTTAAAACTAAGATAGGGGAATAAATTTATAGAACTAAACACAAAATTCTCCACATTGTCTTAAAACAGAATTAAAAATCGAATAGATCACTGAAAATTTCTAGATGGAAATCTGATTTAGCCGTTAATTGTTTAATGATTATTGTATTGAGGATGTTAAAATTCACTCATCAGTAATGTACTTTTAAACAGAAAATGGACATTCAAAAATGAAACGGATTGAATAAACATAAAATTAAATTGCTTTAATCTAAATCAGTTAGAAACAGGGATAAAAGACAAATGATAGTAGATTAAGAAGGGTACTAGTACGTTCTTAAGGATTCCAGGCGTAACTAATGCACAAACAAAAAGTAGCATCAAATGTAACATGGTTACAGAATGATAACAGTACTGCTTATCTCATAGATGTACCGATAACATTGTGAATCTCGATTTATTGCTATTCTTTCCTCTTTTAATATTGAAACATTACTTACATTTAAATGATTAGTTTATCAAATACAAAATATCAGAAGGGGTCTTGTGGAGATTTTAGAAATTTCAATAGTTGAAATCATGAGTCGATTGAAGCTAGACCACCATAGAAAATCTGGAAGCACCGAACGGCCGTTTCGTCCTAGTATGGGACTCCTTAGCAGTGCGCATACACGATCCCACCCACCGTGAGATTCAAACTCAGAACCTATCAGTCTCGTGAGCGAACGCTTAACCAGTAGACCGGTGAGCTGGCCGGTGTCCAACGGTATTAATGTCTAGCTTCAACCATTCTACGAAATTGCTCCACCGTAAACCATTGTCTTCAGTGAGCTGATATCTCACAACAAACCTGATTGAACTCCACTGGTCACGGTTTCTCACTAGACCTCCAGGAAATGCCTGTTGAATTCAGTCACTAGTGAGCAGATGATTATTATTATCGGAAGGGGGTTTTGTGGAGATTTTAGTAATTTCACTAGTTGAAATCATGAGTCATTTGAAACTAGACCACCATTGGTTCGAATGTCATGGTGTGGAGTAGTGTGATCATGGATTCGTACTGCTGATGAGTTGCACACTAGGACGAAACGGCCGTTCAGTGCTTTGGGGTTTTCCATGGTGTTCTAGCTTCAATTGACTCATGATTTTAACTAATGAAAATACAAAATAATCAAAATATATTTTATCATTAAATGAGGATAAATACGAAAATGAATATCATTAGACTGAAAGTCCTCTACCATAAAAAAGCAAACAAACAGAAAAAAAACCCACTTTTAATGTCTTATTATTTGCTTCATTATTTATCAATCTCATTAGTATTTCTACTCACTTCATTCTAGTTAGTGGCTTGAATATTTATTCAGTTCTTTCTTTTTAAAAATATTTATTTCTGATTAAGTGTTGTGTATTGTTGGTATATTATTATTATTGTCCTATTCATTCATATCAACAATTCCTAGAAGATATCCATAGAAAGAAATGCTTGAAAAGAAGAAGAGAAAAACAACATCTATTCAACGTCTTTTTTTAATGCTTGAAGGAAGATACTTTTTTTAAAATAATAATAATAAACATTATGTAATATAAATATGGATATTGACAAATTGAATAAAATAAGATAAATTAATTCATAATCACGCAAAATAAATTGAACTTTGAAGTAAATTAATTGAACTCTTATCAAGTAATAACAAGCATAACAACAACGAAAATAATAATAAGGATAATAACGAGATAGAGAAGAAGAAAAAAATATAACGAAAATAATGAGTAGTATAAACTTTCAGAAAGTTTGATTAGATATATGTTTATGTAAAGATAAGAAGAAAACAAAACTCCATATATAATCGGCTGGATAATTTAAAGAGTAAAATAAGAGAGAAAATATGTAGATTAAGTGTTATAAAGTGGATATTTGCCTAACGACAATATTATAAATTACAACTGAAAACTGACCATTATTATCATATTAGATTAGTATGAACAATACTAGAAATTAATATGACGTAAACAAATGCAAAAAAAACACTTGAAATAATAATAAGGTGGAGAATAGGAGGAAGAAGAAGGTAATAAAGTGATATCGATGAATAGGGGGTGTTTTTATTATGAAATATAAGGGAGAGATTAATCACAATGGGAAAGTGAATTTTATATTAAAATATATTATTAAACAAAGAAAAAAAACAAGCTTGAATTGTTTTGCATAATAGGCAAGTGCATATATATATATATATATATATATATATATATGCTTGTTTACACATACGTATATACATATAGCCTAAATTAATAAACCGTGACATTTAAATTTAATAAAACTAGTGGAAATATGTTTTTCTTTTGAACACACTAATTATATAGTATGAATGCTTACAAACAGCCGATATATTTTACGGAAAATGTATGTATGTGCTGGAATGAGGATATTTGTTCAGTTCTACGTGATAGTAAACATAGGCTTTTGCTATGAATAGTATATATATATATATATATATATATATATATATATTATACATATATTTTTGTTTATAAAATTATTCATTCAGTAAAATTATAAACTTTAACATTAAAAAAAGTTGAATTCTAGGAACATTGTGCAAACTACAAGCCTCCATAAAAAGTTTATCGAAGAATCTATTCTCTCATGGACAACGAAGAAAATAACATTAAGATTCTAATGACTAAATGTATGTTTATATATACACAGTCGTGTATTCATGTGTATTGACATATATATATATATAGGTGTTCGTGCAACAGAAATTCTTAATTATACTGAATTACACATTGTCAGGTTGAAAGAGAGAAAAAAAGGTAAAATAAAAACTATTGAAAAATAGAAAATAATTGAATGTGAATATTTAATTATTTTTATTATAATATGGTTGACCAAATATGCACGCGATCAGGTGTAAACGATTTGAAATACATTTCTATGCTTGTTATGTTTTGTTTCTTTTTGTTGTTGTCGTTTCTTTTGTTTTTTATTTTCATCGAATGAAAAGTGTTCTACATCATCATCATCATCACCATCATCATCTTCATTATTAAAGTAGAATAGTAAAAAGTGTGAAATAAATCAACAATGTGGGAAAACTAAAGAGGCGAATATATTTTCTGAAATTTTTTTTCCCTTAAAATTATAATTAAGTTTTGATGGAATTATGTATGGAAAATAAAAGGCGTGTTGTTTCCAGTGAATTTTTTTTCTATTTTTCTTTAAAAACAGAACTGTTTACAAGGGAAAATTTTCCCTCAGTCTCAAAGTAAATACATTTAAACAGTTATCTTTTTATTTATGGAAAATAAATTAATTCAGTAAATGTGCGAAATTCTGTCAATAAATACAAACACTTTTTATACAGTAGATTAGCTTGTAAATGATTTAGAAAAAAATGCCTAACGAAATTTGTTGTATATCAACAAATAGTTATATGCATATTCGTATTGTCTATACTCACAAACTGTAGACTGCTTCTTATAAGTCAATATTGAGATAAGCACTTTATTTCCTAGTCACTAAAGAAAATAACACACTCAAAGATTCTAAACAGAAATGGAGGATGGTGCTTATAATGCTTGTGACTTCAGGCAATATCGAGGAAATCCGTACAGGATGCACATATGCCAATAACAGACTGATCGATTACAATTCTAAACATCAATAGGAAGATTCAAAAAACCAGAATAAAAAAGGGAAGATCTTGAGCTAGATCACATAGTGAGCTCGCGTATGTCTGCTGCTGAGGAGTCCCATATAATAAAACAAAACAGCGGTTCTGTGATTTATAGATATTTTAGTTTCCAGAATCATTTCTTCACAAGAAGATCATAGAATAGGTATAGGAGTTAAATTACCAAGCTTTTGACGAAGTCAGAATTAACTGACATTCTACTTTTTATCTTGTTCACCAACATAGAAAGCATCGATAATATGTGGTTTAAAGAGTAAGAAAGAACAAGACTAGCATATTTTACTGTTTATTATATATAAGTACCGTCTGTACACAGCACAGAGAAGAATGGTTACTCCTCAGAAGGTTTTCATTATAGCTAGCGAGCTGAAAAAGTGAAACAAATTGCTTCTTAACTATTATTAAGATCATGAATAATTTATCTTCAAGTTGCAATAAATATGTTTTCAATTTAACAGGATATTTATCCTATTGGTATTTGTTTTCATCAAAATTTGGTATTAACTAAAGAACCGTAGCAAGCCAGAGACCAGTGGATATATACTTACTTACTTGCGTATGCCTGTTACTCTTCGTGAAGGAGCATAAGCCGCTCACCAGCATTCTCTATTGAACCCCGACCTGAGCAATCCTTTCTAGCTCTTTCCAGATTTTATTCATCCTTTTCATGTCTGCTTCTATTTCCGAACGTAATGTGTACTTTGGCCTTCCACTTTTCCGCTTCCCTTCAGGATTCCAAGTTAGGGCCTGTCTCGTGATGCAGTTTGACGATTTGCGTAATGTATGTCCTATCTATTTCCATCGTCTTTTCCTAATTTCCTATTCAGCGGGAAGCTGGTTTGTTCTCTCCCACAGAAGGCTGTTGCTGATGATATCTGGCCAATGGATGTTGAGTATCCTTCGTAGACAGCTATTTATAAATACTTGTACCTTCTTGATGGTGGTGGTTGTAGTTCTTCAAGTTTCAGCTCCATACAGTAGAACTGCGTTGAAGTTGGTATTGAAGGTTGTGACTTTGAAATTGACTGAGAGTTGTTTTGAGTTTCATATGTTCTTTAATTGTAGGAATGCAGCCCTTGCTTTGCCAATCCTCGCCATTACGTCTGCATCTGAACCTCCTTGTTCATCGATGGTGCGAAGTCCAAATCGTCTAATTGGTTCTGAGCTATCCATTGTATTCCGTGTTTTCCCTCAGATGTCGAGGTCTTCATAATCCAGTCGACCACCAGAAGAAAGAGGAAGGGAGAGAGTAGACAGCCTTGTCTGACTCCGGTTTCTACTTGGAATGCGTCTGCCAACTGTCCTCCATGCACTACTTTGCACTGTAGTTCGTCGTATGAGTTTCGAATAATGTTGACAATCTCCTCAGCAACCCCGTAGTGTCGAAGGAGTCTCCATAACGTTCTACTATCCACACTGTCAAATTCATTTTCATAATCAATGAAGTTGGTGTATAGTGACGAGTTCCACACAACTGATTGTTCGACGATGATCCGTAGTGTCGCAATTCGGTCTGTGTACGACCGATCCCTACGGAATCCAGCTTGTTGATCTCGAAGTTGGGTGTCTACTGCATCTTTCATCCGATTCAACAACACTCTGTTAAAGACAGTGGATATATACTTTATTTTAAATTGGAATTTCTCATTCGCGTAAAATTATGATAAACAAATATAGATCATTAGAGTCAACAATTCTCTATGAACCATTAGTTCAACAACTTAGGTGTTCAATGTAACCAAGTCAATTAACAATAATATTGTAATAGAGTATAATTTGTGTTGAACTGTTAGCCTAACGATATGTAAATGATCTATTAATTAACTGATGTGCTTAGCTTAACTAATAACCATTATTTTATTCATAGAAGCTTAAATAAACAAAAACGCAACAGGTACATAAATAACATTTTATATTCCATTATAAATATTAATAACATTTTTCTTGACAAAAACTACCCACATTTTAAAAATTTTACTAAAAATAAAAAAGAGATCACTTTATTAAAACTTCCACCCCCCCAGAAAAATTTCCTCATATTTTCTTCGCATATAAATTAAGCCAAGAAATCTCATATTATTATATATCCATGAATGAATCATGTCAAGATGAATGATGTCATAAACTTCCAGTCAATATTGATACAGAACCGGTATATATCTAGATAAACATGACATTATCCCTGTGAGAACAAAAAAACAAAACTAAAAACTATGATCTCATATGTGTATAGGATCAATGTTAATGACTTGAATGACTAAGATATTATATAATTTTAAGGTTTGTATCTATTTTATTTTATTTTTAAAAGGATCATTGCTTTAGGCAGGGTCATCATCATTAATACCTCACACACAGACACACACACAGTCCTTATTATTTTTACTCTACTTTCCTCTGAAAAAAGGTTATTACTATTACGGCTCTTATTATTTTCATCATTGTGAGATATGACAGAAAAAAACTTCAACTAGCTATGAAGTATACATTTTCTTGTCAGTTTTTCATTTAAATATATTTTTGTTCATGGTTCAGTTATCTTAACCTTATGTCACCTGACACTTGAAAAACGGTAACAGGTGAATAGAAATAGTTTGCGTGTTATGCAAGAAACTACTTTTTTTTCTAAAAAAAAACAACAAACAAATGCTAATTAATATATAAATATCAGTTTTTATAATTTATATTTGATCTGTTCACTATAATTTTTTTTTCTGTGTTACTAAAAAAAGGAAACATAATTTGTATGGTTTGTTTTACCAATTT
The DNA here is from genome assembly GCF_000699445.3 of Schistosoma haematobium. Taxonomy (NCBI): domain Eukaryota; kingdom Metazoa; phylum Platyhelminthes; class Trematoda; order Strigeidida; family Schistosomatidae; genus Schistosoma; species Schistosoma haematobium. The sequence goes on from NC_067195.1 coordinate 61,472,863, forward strand.
TTCTGATAGAATCGGAACCTAAAGTAATTAATAGCGAATCAACAGCAAATTCTTCTGATTTAACAAATACAAAACCATTGGACATTGGATTACAATCACAACCGATTAAATCTTTACCAAATTCTTTATCTAACCAACTTTCACCAAATGATATAGCTCAGTATATTTCCACAAATACTTCAACGAATTCACTTCCCTATATCCCATTTGATTTAGTAAATAATTTAGAAACACAGATGAACGATAGCAATGCTACAGAATTAAGCCGAATTCCATTATCGAATACTCCGTGCAGTAGTGATGATTCTATAAATCACACATCAATAGCAGCTGCAGCCGCTGTTGCTGCTGCCGCATTTTCTACTTTACCAATCAACCCGATTGCAACAATGACAGCAGTTGGTGCAGTAGGCGATTCTCTTAGCAATCGATCATGGAACACTATTACTCAGTTATCCACAAATAAAAATGTAAACAATCAATCTACATTCAATCAATTGAGCTCAGAGGTTTCACCAACAAGTTCCATAGGAAACACCTCAAATTCTGTCGTCCAGTCTGGTATACCACGAAAATCGCCTAATCAAATGCGCGTATTGTGTGATATTTGTAATAAATGGATCTGTAATAAATATTTTTTAAGAACACACAAAGCGAACAAACATGGCGTGACAGATCCGTCTTTAGGATCCTTAGAATGTTATCGATCTGGCCATGAAAAGTCATTTCCTACTATGAAATCACATATGAATACATCTTTTCGACGAATAATGAATGAGTGTAGCAGAGATACATCTCAAGAAGAAGACAAAAATATTGGCGACTACACTAATCCAAATTGTATACTTAGTTCTCCTTGTGAATCCCAAGTATCGTTTAAAAATTCAAGTATAACATCCACTCAAGAACGACGGACCCAAAACTCCGAACAAACAATAATTAGTTGTGATAATTCAATAGGAACTCCCTTAACATCTAGTGATGTTTCATTCCCTTTGACATTCCAAACTACTGTCGCTACAAATTTACCTTGGCTTGGTTATGGGTTTCCATACCAATCATCATCATTAGTTTCATATCCAACAATTAACTATCCGAATATACTACCATTCCCAATGCTTCCGAACTCAGATATCTATCCATATTCACAGACAAATATAGCTGGAAAATTAGAGACAACGGAATCAGTTTTACATAAATCCGATTTACACAAAAGCTCAACAGATAAAGAATCTGAAAATGAAGAGAACAAGGTTAGAATTAGCCTAAATTTTTGTTATATATTTAATTAGATTCTTTGAAATAATAGATAGAAGGATATTTATAAGTAACTTTATAATAAAATGAAAAATATAGCTTTCACTGCAAATAATTCAGTATTGAATAATTTAAGAATTTTCGCTGGTAAAATACCACCACTCCATAAGAGATCAGAAAACAGAGCCCTTAAGTCATAATATGAGCTTTATACTATTTTAGACATTCGCTGGTACACAATTTTAACTTTGGCCAGTTTATTCATTCCTATTTGTGAATTATTAATTCATGTACTTTCAACTTAAGTAACTTCATTTTATCACTACTTTTTGACAAAATTCAACTTTAACTCAGCTAGAAACTGTTTAACTTAGTCAAGTTATATGGTTTTAGAATGAATATTGCTTAAGCTTTTGGATTGACTGGAGGATAATTCAATGCTGAATAAAGCGGAGAAAAATGGGAATTCTCGAGAGATTTCATCGAATTTCGGCATCTTTAATTGATATGTTTAAGAACTTCAAAGATCATATTTAGAATATAATCTGATTTAACAAATGATATTTATAGTTATTCATCATCCTAAGTATTTTACAACATCAACCTCTTAATTCATTGGGTGTTTTCATTATATACATTGAATATCATAAATTAATTCATTAAACTAAAGTTAATCAACATAATATTGAGTAGAAATACAATCAAAGTTTAGAATAGTTCTTCGTTCAATTCTCTAGCTCAAGGATGTTGAAGATTATATCAGTGATCTAATTTATGACGTAACCTATAGATTATAAAAGAGTTTATATCCTAGTTTATGTTATATGCTTACTATGCAAGCGGCAATAACATTACATACATAGAATTGCTTTAGATTTTGTACCATATTGTCTAAAGTTTGATTCTTTATGCAATAAGTCATCAATATATATTAAAAGGTAATTTAACAATAGATTATTTCGTACAGTTAATAATATTGTATGTGCTCAAATCCCTTCTGTATTATTTATCAGTCAATGTTAACTCTTTTTATCTACCTAGATGAATATATCTTCTATTGTACTTTATAAACACAAATAGTTTCATAACAGTTAGGACCTAAATATAGAAATTTTAATAAAATTGAAATTAGATTTGTAATTTTTTTGAGAACCCTGATTATATAATTTCATTTCTTACATTTAATGTATATTAATTAATCATTATTGATTTATTATTGATGAGTGGTCGTTATAAATAGTACTACAAGAGAATTCTAATGATGATCATAATTTCTCAGTTCGTTTTTCTAAAAGAAAAAAAAACGAACAAATAACTAAAACCGATGCAATAAATTACGTCAATAATCAATAGTGGCTAAAAATAGAATCGTTTAGTTAAATATTTAAATGAGATTCATTATTGCAAAGAATATTGTATTCTTGTTTAATGTAGTTTGAAAACATGATCCATAATTCATGATTCTAATATGAATTGAAATGAGTTCTTTTTTCTCTTTACATCTTTCATTATCGGTTCATATTTTCTCATTTGTAATGGAAATCACTTTTATCCATCATGTAGTTAAGTTGCAACAACAACAACAAAAATATTAACTGAACCTATTAAATTGATTATTTCAAGGAAACATATAGATTGTTTGGGAAAAAAACTAAGTAACTAAATAACCAATAACGAATGTATCCCTTTTGTATACAAATAATCGATTTTGTTCAAAATGTTTACTTTTTTTAATGTTTTCTTTTGTTCTACTAAATTATTTCGTTTTTTTTCTCTCGCATTTTTCCTGTTTAACAGAATCCTTTAAATTTAAGTTTAAAAATAACTTCAGAAGATCAGAAGAATATTTGTTGTTGTACAGTATTGAATATAACAACTAATACCGTTTCTATTGGTAATAATAACAATCTTAGTAGTGTTACAACCAATATTACTAATAAGTCACAAGAAACAAACATAACAAATAGTAAAATGAATTGGTTAAAACGGGGACAACTAATGAAGAAATATTTTAAAAATCAATACTTTAGTTCATTTTGCATCAATCATTCACGTCAACGATTACATTACATATCAAATCAATTGTTATTATCATTACAATTAAAGAGAAAATCTATTCAGTATGTTAGAAGAAAAATGTATATGAAAAGAAAACAGAATACTGTAAGTAGTTTCATCCCTCTATTTAGTAACATTTTTGTCTTGTTTATTTTAAAAATCATTCAATAAATTAAGTAGTAATTTCAAGATTAAGAAAGAATGTGAAAGAGGAAATTTAAACAAAAATAAACATTGAGCTCAATTTCGTGGATTAGTTGAAGTTAGACATTAACACCGTTGCATACCGACTCAGTGGTCTAGAGGTCCTGGGTTCGAATCTCGCGGGAGCGGGGGCGGGGGCGGAGTAGTGAATACGCACTGCTGAGGAGTCTAATACTAGGACGAAACGGCCATCCAGTGCTTCCATGTATTCCATGGCGGTCTAGCTTCAATTGACCCATGATCTCAACCATTAAAATTACTTAAAGATGAATTGATAGTCAGTAGTGTCTCAATGGAATGAATAAATAATTATGTTGATTCAGTAGGATATATACTTGAAGTTTTTGAATTTGTTGTTTAGAGGGACCACAGACATGTACTACTGAGTTGTTCCTAGCTATGGTAAAACAACTAAACAAGTCTTAAAGTCTTTTCCACTATCTCTCAAGTTTTGTCAGTTTACAATGAAAATTAGCGATCAGTAATACGTACAACATATTTCTGTAGATCCAGATACCACTGAATTTCACTGAAATCAGTGTTGTATTATCTGATATTTTTGATTAAGATCACGAATGAATGAATGTCAGACTACCATTAAAAACCTGAAAGCACTGGATGGCCGTTTCGTCTTAGTATGGGTGTACACTTCAAAGGAGTCCCATACTAAAACGAAACGACCGTTCAGTGCTTCAAGGTTTCCAGTGGTAGTCTCACATTCATTCATTCATGATTTCAAACAAAAACTCAACAATCTCCACAACTCCATTGCTAATATCTGATATTTATAAAACACTGAAGAAAATGATAACGATTTTATTCAGTTTCTGAAAATAACACATTCATGACCATGTTCCCCAATCAAATTTAAGAAATCAACATCCATGCCAAGCTAAAATACAATCATATTTCAGACAAATACTAATATCACATGATATTTGTAGCTAAATATATGTAAATTAGTTGCATATGTCAATTATTCACACAAACTTTTCACATGATAAAAGTGGTGTTGTTTTTGAAAAACAAAGTAAAAAAAAAGAAATCAGAACATTTAACATTTTCTTTCTAATTGCACTTCATATCAATTCAGTAATTTAATCAAGTTGATTTGGTTGATAAACAAACGTGTTTAATATAAAATAATGATCTCGTCATATATTAAATTCTTAAACAAATTAGGTAAACTTCTTTGTTTTGTTTTTGCATAGTTTTGTTGTTATTATAAACTGGTTATATTCATGTAACTTTTTTTAGTGGAAATGAAATGCTAAATGAAAAATAATCAACAATTTAAAAAAAAAACACAACTGTAAATATGTATACATGAAATTTTGTTTGTAGTTAAGTGATTTATCTAGTTGTGATATATTTGTATTTCGTTATTGGTGTTGTTGTTAAATTCACATGTTCCGGTGATTACAATATTAAAACGTTATATGACAGTCTTAACTTGAAATCCATATAATCAGATACATCAACAAATATATTCATAAGAATGAAAAGAACTTCCCTGTGTTATTAAGTGATTTTATTAAACACTTCTGTGTAATATTAAGTGATTCCAGGATAATTTCATTAGTATAGTCTACATTACAAATCATACTATTATAGTGTGTGATACTGATTAACTGTTTGTGTAGAATAAAATATTCATTATATTTCATAAGTTAAAGACAAAATGTTTTTATGGATTCGAATTGTGCTTACTTCTATTTCTTTTGTGTTCTTCTGAATCATCGCTCACAGTCAGTAACAACGTGGAACTTCGTACGTACGTACATCAGTTCGAGTTGTTATACCACATTAGCACAGAAATGCAGTTGTCCATTCACATCCCGTAGTGGTAGAGGTAGTAAGAGTATAAGCAGTGATCGAAAAGATTAAGGTTTGGAGATGTTAGTTAAAAAGTATAATCCAGTGAAATAAATTTGGGAAGAGAAAAAAGAGACAAGGAGGAATCAGAAGATCAGAATTTGGAAGAACACCGCTCTATTTATAATTAAATGATGGTAAGAGTTTTTTTAGCGAGGTAGTTTTCTATGGGATAGGGTCGCTAACCCCATGCCCAATCCTCCCCCCTTATCCGGGCTTGGGACTGGCAGTAGCTCCAGAGGGGATTCAAGCGGAGTTAATTAAGCGATCTATAATATGTATATAATGTTTTTTCTTTACGAAACTACTGTTTAAATTCCTAGTAACATCTTGTTTCTGCCTGTTACCTGTAAAAGTTCACATAGTTCATACGTACAGCACCGATTTTCCTAAACTATAAACCATTAGTATAAATACATTTAAAGTGGAAATTTGTATCATTAATGAATGCCAAAAAAAGAAAATATTTAAAAAGAAATATACTTTCTCCTTTTAATGGCTTTTAAAAATTTTCTTCCGATAAAAATAGTTATTAACAAAACAAACAATATTTTACCAACTATGAAATGTAATTACTGGTAGTTATGACAACACAGGCCGTTCACTGTTCTTATGCTTTCACATTTTCCACATGACACTTGAACCTTCAAATTTTAGGTGGTAAATATAAATCTTAACTGATTCTATTTGTGTGTGTGTTTCTTTTTAAATAAATTAGGTCAATTTATAAATGAATTTAAAACAATTTTTTTTGAAAAATTCCCTGGTGTAAGACAAACAAAAACTTTATTCAAAAATATTTTGGTTGTTGTTGATTTAAATAGAAAGTTTGTAAACAAAGATGAAATATTAATTTTGAATGATACAAAGAAACTTAAATGTTCAGACTAATTGGGAATCTTTCTATAATCTGAAGCATTTTTTCTATTTTGAAAAGAAAATAATCAGTAATTAATTCTTTTATAAAATGAGAAAAAAATTATTTTTGAAACGTTTACAATTAGATTTTTGTTACCATGACATTGGGCATTTCAATTTATTACTGTAGTGAAATAAAATCTCATCGGAAAAAAATTCTTAAATTCTGTCCATCTTTCAAGACTATGAACTATGAAATGAGGTCGAATGAAATAATTTGAATGTTTGTTTAAATTTAATAATTTAATCTTCCAATAATCAAACACTTTAGAATCGACTTTTCAGATTTTCGTTACCCATGAAAAAAGATACTGATCACTATGGCTTTCCCATTAATTTTATGAAGGTTTTGTGTAAAGATAGTCTAGTCTGAAATTGACAAGTTTTTTGTAACCAAGTGAATTATCGAAATTATCAGAACATTTTTCACTTCCAACTGTAACTATACGTTGATCATCATCACTCAACCATTGATTGTCCATTAAATGTTACTTAAATTAATGATTATAGATATGATATTTCTTGGGCAAAGTTATAGGCCTAAAAACACTTAATGTTAGATGACTGACGATATTTAGAGTTTTTTTTCCTTCGAGAGTTCATCATTGTCTAAAAACTATAGTTTCTGTTCTGTTAAAATATAAGAAATATAATTATAAATATTTTTCCTCATTTTTCTATTTTTTACTAGGTTAAACACATTGAAAAAATTGAAAGTTTGCCGGTGAGTACTTGTGAAATATGTTACAGAACAATTTATCCTTACTATTCATTTAACAAATTTGGAAGACCGGTCAATTATCACTGTTATTCAAAACATCTACAACAAAGACAACAACGAAGAAAGAAAATGATAAGATCTCATAACTCACTTTGCGAATTACAGTCTTGTAAAACGAATTCACCAGTAAATTATGAAAATTTTCCTACAGAAGCAATAAAAACCAAATTGACATTTTCAAATAAAATATTTTGTCCTTTATGTTTAAATGGACAAGCATTTATAGAGTTCACTGAATTCATGAAACATTTAAAACAAAATCACTCAATTTCTGAATATGAATCAGTTATGAATGTATTTAAAACACAAATGGAATTATACAACGCACAGAATTATGTCTTTCAAACAAGTAATTTTATTACTACAAGTGTTTCGGTGAAACCTGATTCATCCGACTGTAATAATCATATACCACCAATGAACAGTACTGTTACAACTATGTCATTAGCGCAGGAAAGTTCAAACCCTTCCAAAAATAATCCTCCATTCAATACTTCTTACAGTCATAATGATATTATGTATGATTTTCAAGAAAATACTAGTCAGACTCGACTGGTGAATTCAGTAGATGTTAATAAATCCATAGAAATGATACCTTCCATTGTTGTATGTCAACCTTCATTGGTATTATCACCACCACCCCTATCATTGTCAACTCCTTTCTCACCCTTTTCTAATTCATCATCATTACCATTATGTTCTCTGAGTTCTTCTACAATTACAAACTCTGCAGTCTCTACACCTAGACCTCTTGGAAGGCCATTATTTATGCCAATTAATTCTTTCACAAAAACTTTATCTACAATCTAAAAGAAGTAATTATTATAAAAACAAATTTGAGTACATATTCTGACCATTTTAACATAAACATCTATGTATATGATAATTTAAATTCATGTTAATAAAAAAAGAAGAATTTTCGATCTTCAATCACTACCTGTTATCGCATTTATCCTATTATTGATCTCAATCATCAATGTACTATTGTCCATTTGTTAAGTTTCCAGAAAATCACCAGTATAATATGAGTATATATATATATATTGGAGAATATTGACTAACAAATGAAAGTTCCAAAAATAATTTCTACTCATTTTACCAATGTAAAATATAGAAAATACTGACTTATTTGTTTGTTTTAAGCATACAAACTCATGCTCTATTTATAATCATTACTAACTCAAATAAGCAGTTAGTGAATACCTATCTTCAAATTCTATATATTTCATATATTGTTTTAATTTTCTTTCTTATCTGTTTTTATTAAATCAAGAATAAACAAATGCAAATGAATGAATATATTACTTCAGTAAAACAAAGCAAAATGAATTTCCAATATCATCTGTATTTCTTTTCTAATAACATTTTTTCTCACTTCCTAATGATATTACTTATAATTAATTAATATCATTTTTCCTTTTTTTTATAAGGTTTGTACATATTGTCATGTATACTTTAAATTTGAACAGTTTTTACCTATGTTTTAGTAACAGAATCAACAGTTGAGTATCAAAGCAGGTACATATACAGACTCACTTATGGACATACATCATTGCATACAGATATATACAGACTAGAAGGTTAACATGCACTAACAAATCATTTCACAGTCAATGTAACCGATTATATATATATATATATATATATATATATATATATGCTACACTTGTGATTGTAACTATAAGCAAAAACATGATAAATAAACTATAAAAAGGAAATGAAATGAAAAGAGGAAAGACAAAGAGAGAGAGAGAGAAAAGGAAAGGAAGAGAGGTAAAAGAAGATTGAGTATCAAAATTTATGAGATTAATTCTTGCAGATATAAATATAAAAGTACAAAATAAATAATAAATATATTATTCATTTTATGTGCAAAGAAAAATTAAATAAATTTTCTGGTGTATTGTTTTATTTCTTTGGATAGTTTACCGAGTAATAATTTCTCATTCTCTGGTGTTATTACACAATATCGTTACTTTTAGATGTTTATGTTAAATAAATATCTTCTAAAATGTATATTTGAAAAGAATAAGAGAATATATGTGTTTGATAATTATATTTTCTATGAATCAAATTTAGATTAAAACAAATTCAACCGGGTCTGTTGTGAGATAGTAACCCACTGATGACAATAGTTGACGGTGGTGCAATTTCGTGGATTAGTTGAAGTTAGACATTGACAACGTTGGATACCGGCTCAGTTGGTTTAGAGGTTAGGAGCTCGCGTGCGAGACTGATAGGTCCTGGGTTCGAATATTGTGAGGTGGGATCGTAGATGCGCACTGCTGAGGAGTCCCATACTAGGACGAAAAAACCGTCCAGTGCTTCCAGATCTTCTATAGTGGTCTATCTTCAAATGACTCATGATCTCAACTATTGAGTTAAGATGAAAATTAACAGTCGGTAATAATAAACTCGTGGTAGATATTAATTGTCAAGTGAGAAATTCAGTATAAGGAACAATGAATCTGGTAAGAAACCATGGAGATGATTTTTAAAATAACTGAATCATACCAATAAACCGTGGTTATTAGTAATCCGAATGAGTTACGAGAATCGTATAACTTTCCCAAACACTTAATTACATATTCATTTTATGTGATAAAGATATGTTTGAAAATTGTAGAATTATAAACATTCATAGATGTAATTGATCACTTTAAAATAAACACTGGTATATCAAACAGTTATCTTTATGAAAATCATTGACTGCAATTCATGCTATATTCTAGACAATTAGAAAAAAACAGTTACATTTGTTAGTTACGATTGCATATCATGAAAAATAAATCGACCAGCTCTTTTGCGACAAGGAGATAATTAGCCTTTGAAATTGGTTTATGTGGATAGATAACCTCAATAAATACAAAAATGTTCTTGAAACCTTTTTGCCATTTTTTAAACTGTAAGCAAACAGGAAGGACAAGTAGAAATTTAATATTGTTGTGTATGTACGGTTTGTTTGAATAGTTTTAGAATTTTACTTTGATCAATCACTAAGTGATAACCGATGTCGTACTTATCTTTCCCTTAGCGTTGTTTCAATTTTATGGATCGAGTTGTAAAAAGATACCTAAGTGATTTGTTACTGCAAACACTGCTATCTTATGTTGAATGTTAAGAAGAAATTCGTTGAAAAAACAGAATCTAGTCTTTGTACTAGTTGGTACTTCCCAACAGAGGATATCTTCTATCTTAGAGTTTTTAAAAAAGCTTTTCTGCATTGAAATTTCAGACAATGGAACTTAGTTACACTCTTATCTCAATCCTCTGTACTGCCTAAAGTATTATTATTATTAATGGCTTTATTCAATATTATATTTTGGTACAATATAGAATTCTCAGCACAAGTAGTTCTACTAATGTTTCCACGGAGCTCCAGTAATCTTTACTCCACTCATTGAAAGGTTAACGAAATGGTGCTATAGAACTACAAATTAAAGATCTGTCTAAGCAGTTGTAGGCCACATCAATGCTTATTACTCAATGTTTCACAAATAACATGATCTATTTTATGGTTAACATTGAAGAATCAAGGGAAAGGTATCCAGTTCTAGTCGAATTATATTTCAGGCGAAATTTACAAAGTCAATGGAGTATCATTTTTTGTGGTTTTACACTCACGTCATTTAATCTTTTTTCTGTGATGGTACAACACACTTTATCGTTTATATTGACAGTTTTAAGTATCACCTACATGATTCATCAGGTGAATAATAGCTAACATTTAAGAAGATAATTGCTTATCAAAGTTCTAAAATACATTGAAGACCAAGATGCATCTGAAGTCCATAGGGATTTAATTCAGTTATGCAGTTGAGGAGTGGTATGATGATTAGTGCTTAGTTTTTTATGTGTGGTCAGAATCTTCCATAAATGTCTCTGACATTTCTTGAACAAGAGTAGACTTCCGCTATGAAAAAAGTTATTACACTACACGTTCAATAATAACTATTGTCACTTATTCAATTGGTTGCACGAATTTAAAACTTTAGGAATAAATCAGATGTTTAATCTAACAACATAGATGTTCTCGCCTGTATTTACGACTGTATGCAGTTAACTAATTGTTCTTTAGGAATGTACACTTCATAAGTTTATACATTTTAGGGGTAAACTACATCCCTACGAAGTCAGTGGTTGTATACTCATTTAACCGTTCTATGAGGATATATCGTCATCAATCATAGCCTCTTCGAATAACACGTACTTATTGCTCTCTGTTAAGAAAGCTAGACAGATGGAAAATATGAAACATGATAATCAATTCTTTATTGAATCAGACTGTATATTTTCAATGACCGTTTGCTAATCAGTTGGTTTATGGTTTTCTATACAGTTTTGATTCTTGGTTTTCATTTAGTTCATTTAATGTTGCTGTATCTTTTACTGTTCATAGATAATAGTAAACCAAATGAAAACATGTTACTAATCTGTATCTCGAAAACGTCCTTTCATAGTGCAATTATTGTGGTTTATCATTTATGGTTCGTTGTGACTTATTATCTGAAATATTTAATGATATGGTGGGTCTTAAAATAAAATGCATGCTGCCACTTAATATGCAACTCCGTTAATCCAGTTGACAGACTTAGGACAAATGGATATTGCTTGGGAATGTCGGTCGTGAGAGGCATAGTTTAGAAATTGAGTGGGCAAGATATACAACATTCTCCTATAGAATCAGTACGGGATTACGAATTAGGAATCTTTTAAATATTGACGTTTGGTTTCAACGTATTTTCATGATTCAAGAACAAAAATATTTCTAGAATGTTAGAGGAATGATTACACTAAACCTTTTGTGGATGAAACGTCCTGTGCATACAGTTTACTACATCCCGCCTGGATAGTGGATTCTCACTGCTGAGAAGTCCCATACTAGGACAAAATAGTAGTTCAGTGCTTCCAGGTTCAACTGTGTCTGTTGTGAAGCAGTTACTCATTGAAAACAATGGTGGATGACAACGCAATATTTAAGATTGGTTAGAGTTAGCCATTAACACCACTGGATACCGGTTCAGTGGTCTAGAGGTTAAGTATTCGCACGCGAAAACGAAGGATCTAGGTTCGAATCCCCCATGCGGGATCGTGGATGCGCACTACCGAGAAGTCCCATGTTAGAACCAGACGACTATCCAGTGCCTCCAGGTTTTCAACGGTGGTCTAGCTTAAATCGACAAATGAATTCGACCATTAAATCATTGATTACTTTATTACCTTATGTTTCGTACTCTTGATAAAAGCGATTCTTCAAATATTCACATTTCACTATGTCTTTACATAATTATTCATTAAGCGTAATATTTATTGGCCCTTGAATATCTGGTTTCAGTTAGATCGTAGGAATGTTTGTTATCGAAATATACATGTCGCCAATCCTCGCATATAATTATCAAATTAACTCGCATTAGTGAATAAGGGAATTAAATAAGCGAAATACGAGAATGGATTTTTGATTACGTATATTTCGTGTAGTCGTTGATCGGAAAGCAAAGCAATCAAGAAGGCGAGTGAGCCAATTCAATTTAACCAAGTGTTAATCGATATTTATAGTCTGATAGAAATAAGTGACAGACATGTGATGAGTAATATGGGAAATGCACATACATACGCTTACATGAAATCAGTCACGGTTGATAAGCGAATAATTAACAAGGTCAAAATGTGACTCAAGCTAGAATAAGCTGTGTCGACTTAACATATCAGCTGACACAACAAATCACATCTAATAAATGAAATAACAATGCTAGAATAGTTTGAATGAGGGATATTTGTAGTATTGAGAATTTTGTAGATTGGTGAGTTTACAGTCATGCTTAACGGACTGTGCAGTTATTTCCTCCTAGTATGTTACTTCCCAACAGTGTCCATCGAAGTTCCATCCAGGAATTGAACGCAGAACCTTCAGTTCTCAAAAAGGACACTTGCTCTTCAGATCACTGAGTTGATATCCAATAATTTACATTTCTAACTTTAGTTAGTCCTCCATATTGTGCTACCTAACACAGTTGAACCCCAAAGAACACCACTGAATGCCAACTCAGTGGTCTGGAGATTACGCATTTATTGAGAAATGCTGAAAATCCAGGATTTAGTCACTGCAGAGGTTGTAGTCTTGCACTATTGAGGAGTTTTATAATGGAACGAATAGTTATCAGGTGCTATAAAGTGCTTCGTGTCCTTATTACTAAGGATAGTCCATGATGTTTTACTTACTTACCCTACTTACGTCCGTTACTCCTACCTCACGTGGAGCATAAGCCGCCCACTAGCATTCTCAATCGAACTCTGCCATGAGCAATCCTTTCCAGCTGTTTCCAGTCACCTTTCATGTCTGCTTCCAATTCTCAACTCAGTGTGTTCTTTGGTCTTCCTCTTTTTCGTTTCTCTTCAAGATTTCAAGTTAACACCTACTTCATGATGCAGTCTTATGATTTCCACAATGTATGTCCTATCCACATCCAACACATTTTTCTAATTTCCTCTTCAGTTGGAAACTGGTTTGTTCTCTCCCACAGTATGCCATTACTAATAATATCTGATGGTATCCATGATGCATAACTGCAAAATTAAATGAGAATATGGTTGAAAATATGGGACACGAGGTCAAACACTTGCTTTTCTATTTTTCTTGCTCCTAACAATTGAGAATGAGACAAAAAAAAGAAATTGATGATAAAAAGCGATAGTCACTAAAGAAAGCTATAGACTAATCTAGTTATTCAAATTGGCTATTCAGTTCATATTGTTGCGAAATTTTTTCTTTAGTTGTTCTTACTCTTTTTTTGTGACTAGTAAAAATTCAATAAAAAATTAATTTTCTTTTTTTTTCACAATTTTCCTATTGATTTGTTACAAATTTCTTCTCAACCTCCTTTTTATCATTTCGTCCGCTTTTTTTGTCCCGTTTTATCTTTTAGCGTTATAAACTACTTCTTGTTTTAAGATAATCTGTGCCTAGAGACATTAAAATAATGTAATAAGCTTCTTAGGTTGTCCATAAATATAAGTGCAAAGGGAATGAGAAATGAATTATTGGAGATGTAAGATTGATTTGTGGGAAGTATCTTACGGTAAAGAAACTAATTATGAAGCTGATTAATAGTAATGGAAAGTATTAAAAATTTCTTTTATGCGAACCATCAGACATCAAGTTACGATAATTAGTTAAAGGTATTCATCAGAAATCACTATGCCTAGATTTCGTACTGCTCTTTAATATTTCATCTAAGACTTAACAGAAACTAATTTTGATTATAGAAGACATCAGAAAAACTCATTAGTTAGGTTTTTCATTTGGAAATACGTGTAGTATCAATTCCAAAAGTAGTCCGAACAAGCACTAATAAATATTCATCGTAGTTCTTAGGCTTTTCGCTAATTATTTCTAACCACTTGATGATAAATATAATAATTTCGAGAAATATCTAGTTGATTCCGTTTAGCATATACAAAAAACCCGAAAAAGAATAACTAATAAGTATTATCTTTAATTGTCTTATTGTTGTTTTCCTAATTGTATCCATAGCTTTTAAGTTGTCTTACACGAAATTTTGATCAACATATTATGGTTCAAAGGGAAGCTAACTATCTTGAATCTTTGAAACATTACCATTGTCGTCAATGCCATTATAATGACTATAATTATTCTTGTTGGTACATATATTAAGTTGTTACTATTATTATTACTATTAAATTTGTTGTCTTTAATATAATTATTACCATATTTTCATTAAGTTTGTTGCCTTATTGACTTTATTCTGTCACCAAATTCAATGTTTTATTTTAATGGTAAATAAAAACAATTTACTTAAAAGCTTCCTCTCTACTCTTCTCTGGTATTTTTTTGTCAACATTTTAACATTCAAAGATAAAGGTAGGAAGAAAAAAGTATAATATGATTAAAGAAAATTTGCCACAACAATAAGGCCAGTGAAAATAGTGATAACTACGATAGTAATAACTACATAGGGCAATGCAAATTAATCATGTACATGAACGATAAACATATACTTTAAAGTAAAGAGAAAGCAGGTATACATTTATTTATACACTAATTTATTATTGAATGTTTTAACTGTTTCATCTTTTGTTTCAAAAAATAGTGTATGATGAAAAGAATAAAACAGTAACTGGCGGCAATTTAAACACACAATACTGTATGTGTGTGTGTAAATAAATGGATATAGCAATCTTGTGTTCTTTTTTTTAAAAAAAAACAAACAAACAACCCCACTCTTAATGGAGAGAGTCTTGAAAAAAAACACGATTTGTAATATATAACTTTAAATGTTATAGACAAATTCCATTTACTTATCTATGCTGAGTGAATAAACTTAACATATAACAAATAAGAAACAAATAAATGTTCTCTTCTATTCTAGAATAATAGAAAAGGATTTTTTGCATTTTTTTTTCTCTCTTTCAAGCATAACCAATAAACAATCTGAACAATTTACCCACTTTATACTTCATAATCAACAACTGACATCTTTTCAGTGATTGTCACTGTATGAGTTAAGGGTTGTATGTGAGTGTGCGCGTATGCATCGGTGTGTACGTGAGCAAGTGTGTAAGTGAATGTAATTCCGTGAATTATTCATGTTTAGGTTACTTTTTTTTCCAACTATATTATTAATATTGTGCTAACAATTTGGCTTTTTTTTGTTTAAGATGAACAAAATTAATGTTTATGGATTGCTAGTTTATTTAACTTGGCCAGTAAATAAAATTTGGGGTTATTTTTTCCAATAATGACGAATAACATTATTACCATTATTAGGAAGAATGTGACTAATATTAGCGGTTTTACAGTTATTACTAAAAATCACACTATTGACTGACAGTAGTTATCTATTACGAATTGAAACATCAACGACAACCATAATGAAGATGACGACAGCAATAACCATAGTGATAATAATTCTTGTAATTTAGAGTAAATTTTTTCATCTTTTATTTATGCTTTCATTATAACTTAAGAGCAATCATACCAACAACGATAATAATAAATGAAGTTGAAAATACATAAATAAACTAGAATAGAGAGAAAAATGAAAACAATTGTAGAGGAAATGCAAAACGGTTAGTAGTTCTTTTGTAATGACCTCTTTATTTTGTTAGAACAAATATGTTAAATAATCCATAACATAAAATATAAAATAAACCATAAGTAAAACATTAAAGAGTAAAGCATAAATCCACAACAAAGAAGCCGCTTTGAGTATTTTTATGAATATATATATAACCTTTTAGGGTCAGTTTATTCATATCGAATGAAGAGTGGAAAGACCGGTCTTCATTTCATATTCTTAAGTTTCTATCATCTCATATACAGATATCTCTTAAATAAACAAATACATTTGTATAATTTAATAAATAACTTATTTTATACGTAACTTGTTTATCTTTTCTAACGGTTCAGTTTATATCAGTAGTATTTGTAAAGCCTATATTAGTCGACAAACTTAATAGAAGTATAGCATTTTTGTGTTTTTTAAAATGAATGAAAAAAAATGAAGGTTTGTGAGACAACTGTTAAATTTCAACGTAATTTTTCTATGGTAATACATCAGTAATTCATGATTACATTACATATGTATATGTATATTTTAGAATAAGTATTTATGATAGAATTGAATTTTGTACAAAAACTCATTGATTATTGTGGTTACAGTAAATGATTTAACAAACAAAGTTAATGATGATAATAATAATAATACTTCGTACATGCATGAGTATTTGTGGGTTTTTTTCTTCTCAACAAGACATAATTTTTTTGGTATGGGATGGAGATGTAAATGGTAAAAAAAACACCCACGTAACCTAAGTTTTGTTACTTTTTATTTAATAGAAAATTATATTTGAAACTTGAAGAAAATCTATTTGATCTCAATGACCTGAACTGATGTTACTGAGCTTTTAATAAACAAGAGTAAACATCAAGTTGTTCAAAGGATAAATTAAAGAAAAATTCTTAAAGGTTTCCATTAGATGACTACTATTCTGAACGTATATGTTGAGATTTTTCTGTTAATTTTTGTCACTTTAATTATGACTTGTATAGTAAATATATCATTGTTTTCTTCAACTGAAATATATGTAGTCAATTAACTACTAATATCAAACTGCATATATTTTATTGACAAATCATTATACTATTACAATTATAATTTATCCGTTTGTGACATACTCAATAGAATATACAAGTTATCAGACCACATCACACAATATACGTCTATAATAATGTGAATAGAAAAATGAATGTTGTAAGTGCATTATTATTTCTAAATGGTAAAACAACACAATACTGTTTAAAATATCAATGAATATGATAATAATAATTTATATTATGAAAATAATAATTACAGAATTCACGCCAGTTTACAGGCACGACCGATTCGATGTAAATAGTAACATTAGATGTACAGAACAAACATGTGATAGAAGAAAGTTTTAAGTATACCAGTTCAGTAGTTGTTTAGGTAGTACATGTATTACAGCGATTCAATGCATCAGCCGGGAATTTTTAATATTTCTTAAGTTGACAGCCTGTTGATTTATGAACGGAGTAATTAAGGTCATTTCGTGTGCCAGATCGAAATAATGATAATTATCTACAACTAGAGAAATTAAAACGAAAACAGAGAGCACGGAACAACAAGGCAGTAATTACCAAAATATATGAATCAGGTCTACCTAAATGCGTGTCTCATGTGACACAGTGATATACTGTTGATGCTATTCAAATTAGTTAAACTTGCTAGGGACGGTGTTTACGTAAAGTGATAGCAAGTAGGTGGTTTTACTTAGGGAATGCACTAATAAAAAAGGCTAAACATTTAAAGATCCTAAAATACTACTTGTGGAATGAGATACACTTACAGGTGCTAGACCATTCAATGGATTTTCAGAGGAGCAGTATGTATCGATGCAGCGAACAAATAATGGGAGTGATTTTATCGTGTGGATAGATTGTGGTAGGTTATTACAGAGTTTAGAAAATTTACAGGTAAAGTAATTCATATAAAGAGATGATTTAGAATGAATTTGTTTCACTAGTGCCAAGGAATTACGGATGTCATAATGAGAAGTTTCTGCATATTGAATCACGTGATTGGATGTAAAGGATAGTTTATTAAGTAGTTTGAAGAAAAGGATAAGATTTAGTTTGGGTCTCGTCTTCCATAAAGGGTCTAGCCCAAGTTTATTACATCTAGAATTATAAGTTAAGGTACAATCAGCTCCAAGAATACGAAGTGTAAATCGTCTCTGTACTAATTCCAGCCTTAATTTATCCTTTATGCGCGCACTGCCAAGAATAAACGTGAAATATTCTAGAGGAGGTTGAGCACAAACTTTGTACATTAGAATACGTGACTCATTCCAAATTTTCTCCAAATTATGTAAGGTAATCCATTCAAATATCATTATCTATATTGATGAACTTTTGTTTTAATCAGGTTTTATTTCAACATTTATCAGACCAATAAACTAGAAAGTATCAGTGAAAGAGTATTAATAATAGTATACTCCCTAATATCATTTTTTTATAGATTTATTAGAATTTTCTGATAGACGACAAACAGAGCGAAAATTAAAAACAAACAAACAATCTAATACAATCTAACGGTTTATCGCCTAGCAGAATATCATTAAATCATAACTTTTTCCGGTTAGCGTTTTTTTAGCGAGTTAGTTTTCTACGGGATGGGGACGCTAACCCCATGCCCAACCCTCCTCCTTTATCCGGGCTTGGGACCGGCAATAGCCCCCGGAGGGACTCCAGGCGGAGTTATCATTAAATCATCATGTAGTTAATTAGTAAACATGGTAAATTATCAATGTGATAGTAATATTCTTAGATTTTGTTTTAGGATTTTGTAATTATACTGTAATTGATCATTTTTATTCTACCATGACGTAATAATCTATGAACTAATGTACATCTGTAAAATATAACATTCAACTTATCCTTGAAATAATAATTTATTTATTCAGATATGAATAAGTCATCAGATTTATTTGGTCATCTCTTAAAAATATTACAGTCCACTATATAAACATTTGATGGTTTATAAAGAAGAAAAAAAGTAATACTTGACTTCTCTTTAATAATAGAAAGTAGATATTTCACTTGTGTGTTATACATACACTGTTTCTACAGAAATACGTTATACTTGATAACGAAAAATTTAACTTAATTTACTCACTTACACCTGTCACTCCCAATGGAGCAAAGGTCATCGACCAGCATTCTCCAGCCCACTCTGTCATGGGCCTTCATTTCCAGTTCTATCCAATTTTTGTTCATTCTTCTCATGTCTATTTCCATTTCTCGACGTAATGTGTTCTATGGTCTTCCACTTTTCCTTCGGCTTTCAGGATTCCAAGTGTGGTCTTGTCTTGTGACGCAGTTGGGTGATTTCTTCAATGTGCGTCCTATCCACTCCCAGCACTTCTTCCTGATTTCTTCCTCCGCTGGGATCTGGTTTGTTCTCTCCCACAGTACGTTGTTGCTAATAGTGTCTGGCCAATGGATCCGAAGTACTTTGCGCAGACAGCTGTTAATAAACACTTGTATCTTCTGGATGATGGCTTTCGTAGTTCTCCATGTTTCCGCCCCGTACAGTAGAACTGTGTTTGACATTTGTATTGAAAATTCTGACCTTGGTGTTAGAAAAAATTAGACTTTAAAAAATGGATAAAAACAATAACAAACATGAGGATTTGAACAGTGATACTATTTTTTTAATTTTTTTTTATTTTTTGCTTGATGAAATTGCGCTCTTTGAACTAGATGATTTAATCATGAAGCTTTCATTATCTTTCTAGACAACAGCACTGTCAGAAATAACTTCAATAATATTCTTCCTCTCTCTCTCACACACACACTCTTTTACTATTTTTCCAAAAATGAAATTTTGTCATTGTTTTTTTCGTTGTTGATAAAACTGATAAAATTCATTCAACATTGTTGATTATTCTACAGTTGACAGTGTCAACTATTCAAAAGAAAGGAATGGTCTACACAAATGCACATACACATGAATCTATGTATATATATATATAACCATAGTTGACCATTAATAAATCTATTGATGAAATAAATATATTCATAAAAAAGTGTTCATTTCAATTCAATTATTAAATTGATTTGATTGCATGCACTGCATTTCTATATACATAATGAATGATAATATTAAAACAAAAGACTATATAAGTAAATTATTATAAAGAGTTATAATGAAAAATGATAATGATAATTAATTTATCAATGAATTCAACTATTCATTTAGATAATAAATAAATGAATAAAAATATTAAAAAAAATAATTCTTCTAATTTTCATAATGATTAAAATCTAAACTAGCAATTCATTATAAAATAAAGGATGTAATCGTTTTCGAGAGAAGACGAAAATTCTAGATAGAATGAAGAAAAAAACACTAACCATTAATATTTCATTTATCTACATTCTTTATATATAAGAATGATTTAAACCATTTGAACTTTCACTAGTTGAAATCATGAGTGAATTGAAGCTAGACCACTATGGAAAATCTGAAAGCAATGGACAGCCACTTCGTCCTAGTATGGAACTCTTCAGCAGTGCGCATCCATGATATCGCCCTCGCGAGGTTCGAACCGAAGACCTAACAGTCTCGCACGCGAGCTCCTAACCTTTAAACCACTGAGTCGGTATGCAACGATGTTATTGTCTACCTTCAACTAATCAACGGAATTGCGCCACCGTTAACCATTGTCATCAGTGAGCTGATATCTCACAACAAACCTGGTTGAAGTCCACTGGTCATGGCTTCTCACTAGAACTCCAGGAAACGCCTGTTGAAGTCAGTCACTAGTGAGCAGATAGTTAATTTGGATAAGCAAAATAAAAATTTTTTAAAAATAATTCTAATTTTCATAAAGATTAAAATCTAAACTAGTAATTCATTATAAAATATAGGATGTAATCGTTTTCGAGAGAAAACAAAAATTATAAATAGAATGAAGAAAAAAAAACACTAACCATTATTATTTCACTTATTTACATTCTTCATATATAAGAATAATTTAAACTATTTAAAGTTTGTACATTTGTGTAGGTCAGATAATGAAACATTCAATCTACATTGGCCTTTTTTTAGTGTTTTTTTGGCGAGTTAGTTTTCTATGGGATAGGGTCACTAACCCCATGCCCAACCCTCCTCATTTATCCGGGCTTGGGACTGGCAGTAGCCCCAGAGGGGCTCCAGGCTGAGTTACATTAACATTAATTTTAATGAATAAATTTTAAATTATTATCATTATTATTATTAATTGAATTACACACCGATGAGAAAAGACAAAGTGCAAAACAATTTATAATCACAAAAGTAATGGCACTCAAAAAATGGGATGAATATTAAAAAAAAAAGCATTTTTTTCATTTATTTTCATGATTCATTAGCTTATTTCTCATTGAATACACTTAAACTACTGAAATATAACGTTTAAAGTAATATATTTAAGTAGTTATTTAAATAGACTAAAAATTGAAAAAAAATTTCATCTTATTATCAAGATAGAAATTATATTTTAAAATGAAAATAATTTAATAACTAAAATTAATTTGTACAAATATGCCTTATGAATAATTAGCTGACAGTAAAAGATTAATTTGACATTTAGCTTTTATCTAAGTATACAAAAAAACTCCCTGTCATTTTTGAATATTTAAATAGGAAGAAATTCTAAGCGAATTATTACTACTATCATAATTATACATTAAAGTAACTAATAAGTAAGTGGGAGTAAATAAAGAACTGTAAAGAATATGAGTAGATAACTAGAAAATCTGGTTATACATATTCACAATGAATTCTTATTCATACATTTCAAAAACCATTATATATATGGTAGTGTGTTTTCCTACATACAAAATAGGTGATGATGTTATTTGTCTTACACGACCATAGTATAACACACATATACTGATATAAATTGTCAATGTAAATATTGAGAGCGGAGATTAAATTGACACAAAGGTTGAGCTTTCTGTCTACTATCTTGTTTTACAAGTATCTACTAAGATAAAGACTCGTTTATATTTATCATTCTATCTGTATAAAAACAGAATTATATGTAGTTATTTATTCAATTATTTTTAAAAAAAAAATACATTAGGCATGTAAGATATATGTGTATCATCTTTAGTTTTTGAGTTTTTTTACCATTTCTTTTCATATGATTTCTCTCTACTTCTTATATGGTTATACTCCTATTGAATTTGAGCAGATATGTGCATATGTTCATATCTTCATACATTTTTAATAAGTGAGTTAATTTATGATCAATTTGAGTAGTATACTATTTTATTGTAGAGTATGAAAAAAAACAATGGTGGATAGGGGATATTTGATAAGACAAGAGAAAAAGTATAAATTAAATAAACAAGAGAATAATAAAGAAGGAGAATGAATTTACATTTCAAAATGTCAAATTTTTCTTCATTATTTCCTTAAATCACAAAAAAGAATATTATTAGTAGTTTTGTCATTTAAAACAAAAAATAAGAGAGAAATAGATAAAAAAACGAATATAACAATAATAATAATGATATTACTATAAATAATTATAATCATATTCGTTGTTGTATTAAAGTTGGAGGCCAAAATCTGAAAGGTGGGTGGTATTGATATTACTAATAGTGGTAGTAGTAGTAGTAGTAGTAGTAGTAGTAGTAGTAATATTGGTGGTGGTCCATATTCTACTTATAAGTAGTGTAATAATGATTTACTTATTGTTAAGCTTTTCACTCTAAATATTATAAATAAATAGCAAATATTGTTTAGTATATTATTAATCACTTGTGGTTTGATTTTATGTATTATTAATGATTAATCTATTTTGTAAAATATTGCAATAATAATAAAAATATTCTTTCTTTTTTGTGATTATTTATTTCAATAGACCTTTTCCAGATCAGTTAGCATATATAACAGGTTGATATTGAAAAACAAAAGCCCAACAATTAAGAAGAATAGTTACATGTATTTTTACAACTGAAGGGAAAATTAAAGACCATAGAAATTCGGAGTCAGGAAATCTCTTTAAAATAAATGATTCAAACTAATATAGTATAATATATTGTCATTTGTTTAGTATTAAGATTAGTAAACAATTCATCATCTGTACGATTGAATAGAATAACTAATTATACACGAATCTATGTCTAGTAATTACTTCATTTCATAAATTTATAGTGATAATGTTATTCGAATGAGAGAAAAAATCCTGTGGTTTGATTTTATCTGTTGTGATAAGTGTTATTTTTAGATGTTGTTGTTAATGATCAACGTGTAAAATGCAGAGGATGGACTCAAATCATAGTTTTGATGATTATTTTGGAGTTATTACAATAACAATTAATACTGTAACCTTTCACACTTTAATATTAGTGCTATCCTCTGATCACTACGTAATTCAGGTCTCTTTTTATTGGGTACTTATACATGTATAATATTATGTAAACTATGTTTTAACTCATCTGATTGCCTTTTTCTTGAGTTATAAAATATTCGCTTGAAGATCTCTTCTCTTTTCTTATTTGATCCGGACTGTCTTCGTTAAACCGTTGCATATTAACAGTTGATCTGTCTAGTTAGCATTAGATTGACTCTTGCATCAGAGGTACATCTCCTTAACTTAATTCTAATCAAATTATATAATCCATAACAGAAAGTACCATATAAATCAAATTTGACAAACAACAATCTGTTAAACATAATTAAACGATACAGTGTATGGTTTCAAGAATACAACCTGTGAGAATTCATCACTCTCTCTTCATACTAGTTACAAATAATTTTTTCGGCAGTGAGGACTTGAAATTTTCCTTAATTATATGATCGATTGTACGCATTATTTAACTATATTTTCCAACAAATAATCGATCTACAAGTTGCTCTTAAAAAATAAGTAACCATGAATTTAAATCCGTGTAAGCGAATTAATTTCATTTGTAGATATATGTCCTAGGGAATGAACATCTACAATCTCTTACTGAATCTAATCTAATTTTGAAATTTTTCATGCTGAAGATGTTAGTATTAGTTTTCCTTTTATAAATAAACGTGACTTTTTCATGTTATATTTATTTAGTAAGATGAGACTAATAATAACAGTCTGGAGCCCCTTCAAGTATAACGTCTGCCCCAAGACCGAGTAATGGGGGACAGTTTGCTAATGCCCAGTTAATAAAGTGATTCTGAAATCCCAACAAATAATCAAACTCAAATTCAATACATTCTTGCCACCACAATCTCCAAATAAGTAAAACTAGTGATTAACAACGATTTTGATGACAGTCTTTCAAACTAATCATAATCCAAGTAGTTGTTCGTTGATTGTATGTATGATCATGACAGTCATCATCAGTCTAACTTTAACAGCACTTAGAATAATTTCAGTATAGGATACTTTTGAATTGTCCAACGGATAAAGGATTGCTGAAATTAAAGATGTACTTTATATTATTGGTAATCCTTTTTTACTTTTTCTTTTTGTTACTAAATTTATAGTCAAGAAAAAAGGATAATTTAAATTGATTTAAATCCTTGTGATTTTGTTTATTATTTAAATGAATGAATATACATTGTTTATTAAATAATTCATGATAATATCCTTTACATGACTATTCATTTTCATAACCAGTCAATCATTTAGTTTAGGTTATTCAGAGGGGTTCGGCGGATAGAAATCAACGTCCATATTACTCAGAAACAGTAGATAATTTTAAATCAATTAGTCTTTTAGGATAGTGTAATGATAATACTCTCAAGGTATCCTGATAATATTGATTTATTTTCCAATATTACGAGTCTCGGATTGTTTCTCACACTATGTACTTTATTATTATCTTAGTTTCCTCTTACATTTCAATTTGTTTAGTAAAACTTTTATCCTTCATATATCACAATTGATTGATCGCTGGGTGGTGATCAGTGTCATGTTTGTCTAGTCCTTATTAGTGCAGATCGAATGCTATCGATCATGTTGCAATGTGGCCACCAGTCTAGGTGACTCGACACTGCGGGTACTATATATTGAGATTTAGATGGTTGTTGGAGGTAGGGTTTCCTGTTGACTACCTCTAATCACCATCTAAATCCTTCATATATAAATATCTTAAGGACTATATTTCTGGCCAAACTGTTTGAAGAACATTGTAAACATTTATCACAATTTTCATAATCTTCATCCCATTGGATGATCCTAAAACGTTTTCAGACAAAATATCTCAATACACACCGATTGTGATAACTGATTGTATCCAATCAATAGAAGATCCTTTACTTGGGTTTCATACTGTTTCGGATTTTGTTGACCTGTCAAGTTAATAACTTATCAAGAAACAAGTCCCCCCCCTTGAGATTTAAAGCTGCGTTAAATAACTCATCAACCAGACGTCATCACTGAGTTATTAATGACATGAATAACCTTCTATGGGATTGATATGTTTATAAAATGGTTCATCACATATTTGTATACTTTAGTACTGACCAAATACTAGTGACATGTTTGTAAAACGATCGATGTCAGATACATTAAGAACAACAAAGATTCGAAAAAGACCACTACCCTACTTAAAGATATCTATAAGAGTAATAAGATCGAATACGATGATTTATTGATCACAGCGTTCAGTTGTAAAACACATGATTTAGTATCGTTTTATATTCCAACATAATATATATAAATTTATTGCGAAGAAATATCTCCCCCAGGTAACTGTGAAAAAATTTATGTCAATCTTTTAAAGGATACATTAAATAGTTGTCTGTTTTTTTGTTGTTGTTAGCTTCCTTCGTTCACCAATCTCTCCAAAAGTAAACTGGAAAAAATATATATATATATAATTAATAATAATAATAATAATGAGTATTGAATATTAAAAGGAAAAAAAAATCAATATGCAAACGAGAAGAGGTAGGGAAAAGAATATTGACATTGCCTAAGTGAAAAAAACACAACAACAACAGAATAATGTCATTAATTTTTAGGGATGGGGTTTGATAAATTTTCATAAATTACTAAAATAATATGAAGTAAATGATTATCTCACTTAACTAAATTGTCCAAAATAGTTATCAATATAATAATATCTGTCTGAAATAATGGAAATAATA
This sequence comes from Schistosoma haematobium, assembly GCF_000699445.3. Classification (NCBI taxonomy): domain Eukaryota; kingdom Metazoa; phylum Platyhelminthes; class Trematoda; order Strigeidida; family Schistosomatidae; genus Schistosoma; species Schistosoma haematobium. Next base: position 61,499,131 of record NC_067195.1, read on the forward strand.
AGTGATTATAATATTATTATTTTTTTCTGAAATTGGAAAAATACAAACATTTTCTATTCTACTTATTATATTTTTCAGTAGCAATAAGAACATAACTTTAAATCTGGCTTATGAATTTATATGGATAAATGAAAATTTTCACATTTCTGGTTAGCGTTTTTTTAGCGAATTAGTTTTCTAAGGGATGGGGTTGCTAACCCCATGCACAACCCCCCTCCTTTACCCGGGCTTGAGACCGGCAGTAACTCTAGAAGAGCTACAGGCGGAGTTTTTTTTGTTAGTGATTGGCCTATACTCTTTCACGAGGAGTAACAGGCGTTTGTCATTTGTGAAAACGCTTTAGAAGTATTTTAAAAAATTAACATCGGTCTCTCATTCTGACAATATGACACGATATAATATCTTGTGAATATTTATTTCTATGGTTTAATATATTTCTAGCATTCACCTTTTTGAACCTGAATTAAGACAAAATTCAAAATTGAAGTACTTTTATCGTCTAATTGACCAAATTCAGTTTAGTTAGTTTGCCTGAGTTAAGACGTTGTTTGATACATGGGTAAAACATTTTTTGGTTAGCTAAACTCCACTAATATTATCGTTTTATGTATAGATATGTAGTGAAGAGACTCGATCTACTGGTGTGTGATGAAGCAATGAATTTTTTCACATATATGTAATGAAATGTTAATAGATAGTTAACAGGAATCTTTTAAAGTATATTTACTTACCCGTTGATAATCTCCAATAAAAATAAGCCTCAGTATCAAAAGAATTAATTTCTTTCTATAAAGTCGAATATGTAACACTCAACACTTAGTGAAGTCATATTGAACAAGATCATGTGAATACATGAAACAACCATTTATCATCAAAATTATCCTGTACTTATGGGTGATAAACAAAGTTGATTTAATGTCTAATGTAAAATTTATGATAGTGAAAACAGATTAAATACACCAAAAGTGATTAAACAAAAACTGAAAATTTTAAGTCACTGTTGTTTGATCTACATTAAATTGCACAACGTGACATTGATATTATACCCTCCTGAATTACAGGCTTTATTCAGTCGATACTCAAAGCTATCAAATAACAGTACGTACTATTCAGTAACTAATTGGTAGAGCTTTATTACCTATATATATTGCTTGGACTATAATAGTGTATGCAAACTAAATTAAATTAAAAAAGGCGTATTTCATAAGTATCCTAACACTGAACAGAATGGTCATTTATACGCCGGTTTATATGCATATTTGAATTTTATTTGAATATCCTGGTTAAAAAGTATATATATATATATATATATATATATATATATATATATACATTTATACTAAATGGATTAATGACTAGTTTGACAGATAGACTAAAATATATATTCACATGTATTGTAAACAAATAACAAAGATATTAATAATAGTAATAATATCATTATTATGATTATTATTATCATCATTAACATTCAAAACAGAATCATGATAACAACAGTAGTTTATTAAATGGAATCAACATTTTTATTCCAGAAAAAATGAAACATAATTGAAATAAATGAAAAAATTCATACAACCAACAAGAATCCATAGTAAAAAACAAGTGTAAATGTGATTAATAAAGTGGATAAGAGAAATGTGAAGAAGGGAGAAAATGAGAGTAAGTGGATAAATGTGTAGGCTTACAAGAAAAAGTGAGAAGAAAGCTTTAGACAACGTTATATGTATATATACATATTTTAAAAGCAAAACGACTAAAGAAAATAAAAAGTAGGCGAAATGCATTTCCACAGTTGGCAATTTTAATTGTTCATTGGAACTATGTAGCTGTTCTTTGGTTGTTGTTGTTGTCTAGTAGAACCGACACATTTAACTAATGTATATTTGACAAGTAATATGATATAGAACAAAGATTGATTTAAACATAAAACCTTTTTTTGTTTTTTTTTCAGTTGATTTCATTAATTCACTTAACTATTCACAATAAATATAATGAAAATAAGCATTATAGTAACAATAATAACAACAATAATTTGTTCATATTTTTTTGTCTATTTCATCAAACATTGTTTGGCACAATAACTGTATAAATTGTATGGTTTTTACATTGTCGCTGTGATATGAATCACATATAATGTAAATGCATATTGAATAGTCTATAACTGACTTTATTCTTTACTTTACTGTTTATCAAAATAATAAATAAATAAATAAATAAATAAATGAGATAATCATTGAATTTGGATTTTTTCACATGTGATTAATCTTGTCAAAATATGTATTCATATATTCTATTTTTTCGCGCCTTTATTCTGTTCAATTTTTAGTTTTTATTTCATTTCAAAATACATTAATTTATTGTTTAGATACGATTTATTATATGAGAATAAATAAAGTAAAAAAAGTTACGATGCTTTTAATGCAGTTAATGTAATGAACTCACAGATATATATATATATATATATATATATATATATATATATATATATATATATATATATATATATATATATATATATATATATATATATAATATTGAATTCGATTGTTCTATGTCCATAAATGAATTCGAACCAAATGTGTATACGAGAAAAAGAGTATAAATGTATGTGTATTTATTTAGTTAGGGGTGAAACACAAAAGACTATAGGTACATTTAATCGAGAATAAAGTCAATAAAGAGTAGAACAGTAATTAACTGTAACTAATAGCAAAAATAATTTTTTTTAAAAAAAGGATAATAAATTAATGAAACTGTCATGTATTATTTTACCCCCTATATTGTTATGCATTTTCACTGAAAAATATAAAATAATGATTTCATTCATCAAGTATGTCCTTATGTTTTTTTTTCACAATCTCCTTTAGAAGAACTGAAAATCAGTAGATAAAAGAATAAAATGATGAAATAGAAGATTGTAAACGATTATTGTGATATGCTTCCCTTCTGTTTTTTTTTAATGATCCATTTATTCATATATCTCTTCCCCTTCTGTATAAAGATGAATGTGTCTTTTTTTTAAACAGAAAGATATTGAATCAAACTAACCGATACTCGAATATGAACAGTTACCTATCTATATATTTGCATACATTAAAAAATATACAAACGGTTTTATATTCGCTTTGAATGGCATACTATTTCGATGTGAATTCAAGGAAAAAGTTAATACATAACTAAGAGAGAGAGAAAGAGATGAAATTAGTGTTTACAAAAAAACAAGCCAAATAAATGCAAACAAATAACAATAATATGACATAATCAGTTTAAATATATCTATACTTTGAAAAAATAGATTTGTCATTGTTAACTCTACAGTGGGTTGATAAAACTGATCTAGGTTTATTTTTTGTTTTAGTCTGATTATCTGACAGTTGATAATGCGAAGTAATTATTAAGATTATTGAAATGACCATAACTATTATTGTTATTTTCATTGTTTTTCAGTTCATATCATAATGAAATAATAAAATCGAAAAATAATTATCTCTCTGATTAGATATAACTATTATTCTATTAGTTTATGTTTCTCTATACCCTCGATAATCATTCTTGTCGTTTGTATAGAGCTTCGAATGAAAGTTGTCACTCTATTTTATAAATATACTTCACACTACTAATAAGTAGATAAAAATAATAAGTTAATTAAATCGTTGAGATTCTTGAAAAAAGATTTCGGCTAATATGGGCAAATTATAATTCAGATAATTATTCCTCAATTCACTTTATCAAAGCAATCTGACTTCATTTAGATGTATTATTGTGATTTGTACGTTTAAAAATTTCACTTCCTACCATAGAGATAATTCCTTCTGAAACGATAACAGTCGATAAGAGATCCTAGTGGATGATTAATGTTAATTATCAGCTGACACGATATTTTATTTGGTAATCTAGAGGAAAATTAATCAGCTTTGTCGAGAGTGTAAATTTCATTTCAAATTCACTGACGATTTGAGATAGACACATGGTTAACAATATATCTTGTTTCAAATATCTTAATTTTCCAATATTAATTTACCAAATAAAATTAATGAATCACATTTACGGGATCAAGTAATGTGAGGTAGTTTAGGTACCATGGCCTATTCAAGATTATTTTGTTTGTCTGATGATATATAATACCATGGTGGGGAATATGATGAGGGAAATGTATGGCTTTGAGCCAAAAGTGAACAGATCAATCTTTCAGTTCCTCGGATGGTAAAGCGTATTGTACAATCAAATTCACTAATGACTTTTCTAGGTTTTAATAATCCATCTTATTATGTACAAGAAATCTCGGTTACATATGATTCGTAATATCATAACTGGACTGGAAACAAGACAAGATTGAAGATGAATTAGTGAAAAACTGTTACCTAAATTGTAATGTAACTCTGTTATTGGTAACTGAAGATATAAACATTACTTTGTTATCAAAGATATTCACAATAACCATAAATGCTCGGTAAAACTACACACAACTCAAGAGGTTTCCAGTAAAGTCGTGCTACATAATGACTAATAACCATTCTTATCAAATAAAGTACTATAATCATTCATAAAATCAGAATATTTACTAAATATCACAAGACTCTTTATTAGGTCATATACTGTTTTCTTAATTATTAGTACCAGAATGCTTTATTTCTATGTTATTCTTAGTAAAAATTGATTAGTAGAGTAGCACAGGTTTATTCTAATAAAAAATATTGATCCGTTTGTTATAAATCAATGAGTAGAGAACTGAATTTCTAACGTTATTTGTTTATTCTCTGAAGAAGTGAATTACATTTCGTTGCGAAAAGTCAAAAATTCAGTTTTCTACTTATTGGAATATTACGAATAAATCATTATATTTATTAAAAACAATCCACCCAATGTTCAGTTTATTCGCAGTTATTAAGTTGAACTTAAGCGATTACAGAACAGCTACGCAGTGCTTTCTGGTTTTTAGTGTTCTTTTTTAACTATGATCATTCCACGAATTTAACTACAAAATAAAAAATCTATCTTAACTCCCGTAATAATGATAGAAACGAAAATTAATTAGTTATTCAGAGCCTAACACAGGTTTAAAACTATTTTAAGATTTTTCGAATAGTGAAAAGATTCTTAACACGAATCCATGTGTTAAAGAAGAGGAATTGATAATTATGGATATCGTGCACTAGTACACATTTTCTCTTTCATTGTTATATTGCAATGGCAGTGGGATAGGAGTAATTATCTCATAGTACTGTTTATTCGCCAAAAACCTATCTTCTTAGTGAATGATAACAAATATCGAGGATAAGTTTTAGATTAATGAAGATAGAACTATCTGTAGAGAACTACGTGGACCCACCTCTGAAAAGTATGAATACTTATACAAGTTCTTTGCTAAAGAAAAATCAAGAAATCAATTAAAAGTCTACGAAAGAGCTTTAAACATAATATTATTCAATAATGTAAATGAATTATTTTTAGAGGATAAAAGTGAAACGGAACTGACAATAGTCAAATATTGTCTACGTGAGGATGGCTTTCCACCAAAACACGAAATGATAGAATTAGTGTTCCACAGTCTGTCTTCCTGAGATCTGGTTCCAAGGATTATGAAATAATTTGAACTGTTGATTTTATACTAAAGACTATATTGAAAATGAAGTATCCAATCACTTATTCAGTGCCTCCATATCAAATGAATTTTTCGCTGAAACAGTCAAACCCACTCAATATCAAGTAGGACAGCAACTCACGTAAAAGTCGCGAATCCGTAAAATACTTTTATTTTCTTGCAGAATCATCTAGCCTGTAGATTGGAAAACTTGAAGAACACCAAGTACTCAGTTAGTCACAACGTAGGACCAAGAACATATATCCATCAGTCAAAGTCCCCATACCTCATTAGCACAACAAGATGAACACCACATTCATAGAAGTAGTTACTTCAATGGTAGTAATATATAAAGAGAAAGATTGCATACAAGGAAATGATGCAGAGAGAAAGAACTATTTCTTAGAAAGGTATAAAGTAATTTGAATCTCATACTATAAGGAAAGACAAAACCTGTATACACCTACGCCATTGTGATCGATTCTCAGCCATGTCACACAGTCTCCAACCACTGGTTACGACAATCGCGGGGATCCCAGCCAAGTGTTCTGCATCTAGCGACATGGCTCAGACCAGAAGTCAGTGACTTCAAAGACTGATACCGTCTTCGTTTGACCATCCCTAACTTTCTTCCATCCGTCTCCAATACTAGTCAGCATTGCACGTCGTGGTAGTCGGTGTTCAGGCATACGAAATACGTGGCCCAACCATCTCAGTCGATGAAGACTCACAACCTCATCAACTGATTAATTACTATTCCCTAATACCCGGTATCAAAACTCATCATTATTTACCCGATGTTCCAAGCCGATGCGAGCAATATTTCCGAGACTCTTATGATCAGATACTAGTAACTTGTAGTGCTATGTTAAGCCCACACAGCTTATTCTAGCTTCCGAACAGGCCAATCTATTCATTCGTCTTGAGTTACATTTTGACCTTGTTAATTATCCGCTCATCAACCTTGACTGGTTTTATATAAGCATATGTATGTGCATTTCCCATCTTACTCATCACATGTCTGTCACTTATTTCTATCCAACTATAAATATCGATTCACGCTTGGCTAAATTCAGTTGGCTTACATGCCTGCTCCACCGCGCGTCATTCCACTTCGCTCTCTTCTCTTTTCTTCTCTTCAATTCCTCCCTCTCATTGTCTATCCAGAACAACCAGTCTACAAAATACATGTATTCAAAAGTCCATTCTCCTATTTCACTCATTTAATTCCCTTATTCACTAACGCGAGTTAAGTCGACAATTTTATACGACAATTAACGATGTGTATATTTCAATAACAATCACATACAGGGCCACAAAATTACGAGTATCCTCTACCTTTAAAGGACACGTATCACAGACGTATATTAGAACAGAACGAACTGCTGCGCAGTACACTCGTCCTTTAATTGATAAACGGATATCTCGCTTTCACCATAGATCACGTAAGTTGGCAAAGAAAAATGAGCTTTTTGAATCCGTGTAGATATTTCGTCAGACACCAACCCATTAAGGCTGATCAGCCTTCCAACAAAGGTGAATTTGTTGATGCGCTCGATCACTTCCTTCCCTATCCTTAGTTCATGTATTGACGCAGGCCAGTCCTGAAGTAACAATTTACATTTGGAGGGTCAGAAACGCATTCCAAACATCCTGGTACTGTTGCTCAATACTAGCAAATACTTGACAAGCCACATTCTTTTGCTCATTTAGTATCTATATTAGTAGCGTAATGGATCAGTTGATACCTATTTATTTCATACAGTGAAGTATCCATTGATATATTTCTATTAATTTACATCATATTCGAAATTCAACAGTTATTGAGTTTTCTTACTTGAAGTCCCATTTTCTAGATACGAATTAATGGAGTACAAAGTTACGTAATTCTACAAAATAACATTAATAATAAACATTCAACCGCTTTAAAATATCCCCCCACAGGAAGAAGTTAACTTCACAAATATTATTGTACAGTGATCACTTTTACGTTATATACATCACCTATGACATAATCGGATATATGGTCAACATAAGGTGCCCAATTCTATGCGACTTTAATTTTTGTAGTGACCAAGTTACAGTAAATATCAGTCTTTCAGTAATCAGATAATATTGTATGTCTTATTGGAATCTATATATAATAGGAGAGAATGATAATTAATTAAAAGCCTGATTTTATATCTCGATATTATGTATGGATTATTTTTGCAGTAATGAATATGATGTGATGACGGACACATATCAAGGATGAAAAATTTAAGACGTAAGATATATTACAAAAATAACGTTGATAATCAATGAACTGAGATGTTTATAGAAAGACTATAGATTTCCTGATTCATGTGATTCACGGAAACTTGCAAATCTACAATGTAACCAACCCACTTCAATATTGGAATAAACGATTGGAAAAAGGATTCTTTTTGTAAAATATTATTTAATAAAATTTAATAAAGCAAAAAATACAAATTAAAAAAATGAATAACTGATTATAAGCTTTTAATAATTGTGCGAGGACTTTTTGTTTCTTTCTAAATTGTTCAATGTAAATCTCTTCATTTGCTGAACAGAAATAAATGAACAACCAAACACAACTAACTGAATAAAAATATAATAAAGTTTAATTAATAATACATAGTATAGTAATACTTAAACTGGTAGAATGACAGTAAAAGTTTATATTAATAAATGTAATATAAATGAATATTTGGAGAAATTATCAAAGCAAGAAACTAAAATGGACAGAAAGGGACACCGCAATAAACAATATTTGAACGTACTAGTGATAAACCTATTATTCAGTAATTCAACAAATAACAAGTTTATATTTATAGAAAAGAAAAAAAACAAAGGCAAAATAAAAACAATTTAATGCTAATAATATTTGATTGTCCAACAACAGATATCATATAGTAGGCTCAAATACATAGTATAAGTGTGAATTAATTTCCAATTTATTGAACTATTTGTAAACGTAACGAAAAAAAGAAAAGAGTGTGTATGAGGGGAAGAAACTAACCATTAAATCTTATTATAATAGAGAAAAAAAAATAGCTGAATGAATAGATAGAACTCATTTGGCAAAATATACTGATATAAATATAATGAGAATAAGGAAAGTAATAATTTATTGTATAAAACAAACACAACAAAAATGAGATAAATAAATCATACATAAAATAAATGTGCTTAAAATGCAAAGATAACAACTAGAAAGAATTCATCAGAAAATGGAATTAAAAAAAAACAAAAACAAAACAATGTTAAACAAGACAATTTCAAACATGGAAAAACTTGAGAAATAAACATAATTAACAAGAAAAAAATATACATATAACAATTAATCGATAGACAAAGATTTTTGAATACCATCCATACTAGTAATAATAATAATTATAGTAGTGGAAGTGAATCTTCTCATCTTTTATATGTTACCGATAACAAAACCTTTCAATGATAGGAATTTGAAAAATAATTCAACTCTTTGTCATCCATGTTGAACTAGAAAATATGGGAAAAATTGAATCAATCAAAAAAACAAATATGATAAAAAGGATTTAGAAATGAATGAATTTACTCTTACCAGTAAAATTTGAATAAAGGTTTGGACAAACAAGCAATAAATTGAGCCACACTGTCAATCTTCATTTATTGTTATACTAAAGTAACTGAAAAATATTTCGACTATAAGTGAAGACTTTATATATATTATATATATATATATATATATATATATATATATATATATATATATATATATATATATATATATATATCAGATACATCCAGCACCATCCATCTATCTTTATAGTGCTTGTGACCTCAGGCAATACTGAGGCAATCCGCACAGTATGCATATATGCCAACATGAGACTGCTCAATTGCAGTCCTAAACATCAATGGGAAGACTCAAACAATACGAAAATGAATTATATATATATATATATATATATAATTCACTTGGTTGACTAACAGTTTTTATGTAGGTATTTCGTTGTCAGAATCGTCCTCCTAGATGGATTTCATATCATGATAAAACAAGACTTTTTTTCCTTGGAAAAAAACAGTAACTTGATTTTGTTAGTATAAAGATTTATAATGATTACAGTGACTAAATATACCTTGGAGCGCTAGGCAGAACTCCTTCAGCATTTGAAATTGGAGCACCTGGATAGGGAGGAGGTGGGAAATCTGGTCGAGTGGTTGAATAGGGTACATTACTATTTGCTCCCAAACTAAATCCAATTTCTCCGGTCATATTTGTTGGAATTGCTGGTGGCACAGGTGTAAAAGGGACATCAACATTCTGTGGATAACCAACGTATTGTCCGTTCGGAGGATATGGATAAACAGGATAAGCAGGAGGAACAGATGAAGTTGAATTGACTACAGGATATTGATTCTAATAAATTAAAGCAAAGTAGCTCTTCAATAAAGTATATAGAGAGACGTCCACTATGTTTTACTAAAAATACCAAGTTAAAACATAAGAATCTACATGGATCATTGCGACAATTTTTTGATGTGTTACAAAATCTAAAGTGTAAAGTTGTTTAAATCACTCATACTTGACATAAAAAAGATCGTTGTAGTGGTTAACTGATGTGAAGGAAGTATTAACAGTAGATAGATATAACAGACAATGGAATATAAAAATAGCAACAACAAATACCTCAGAAAACAATTAAATGTAAATGAAATTCACTCCTAGCTATTATAGGAAATGAATACTACAGTACAACTAATCGGCCTGTGCTTAAAACTTATGAGTAATTTACTGTATAAACAGAAACTGTAAAAGTGTGATTTCAATCTGCTGCTCAATAGCCCTTAAAAAGTTTATTATTATTACTCCATTCAGTGCATATTGTACTTAGTTCTTAGATGAAGAATAGTTTGACATTTTATTTGGTTTGTTTGAAAACCTAGTTAAGTAAGATCAATTAGTTCGGAATTAATCAAAAGGAGATTGTAGCAAATCTAACAAGTAACGTAACTAGTTTATAAGAGAAAACTAAATCGCTCATTGAAGAATTGAACATCAAGATTAGATACTACTCGCTTTACGTTGATCACTGCCTATCTTAGATGAAAAGTTGAAGTCGAATATCTCGTAGTTGGATTGTTGTGGAGTGCTGGACAACACAAAATAGCTGACAAGATAAAAAAGCATTTTATTTATGATTTTTATCGGATACTCTGAAGTTATAAGTTATATTTCTAGTAAGTTTCTCAAGTCAATGAATATAAATAAAAATCGATTACAATAAAATATAGTCGACTAAAGTAGTAAACTAAATAAAAAGTAGGAACGGTGTCAACAGAAAACTCAAATTTTTAAAAAGACAACTGTTAGCCAAGGAGTGTTTTGTGCGTATAACCACACACACACACACAGCACACCATATGCTTAAATCTCTTACGTCACAAATACGAATAACACCTTACCCCAGGATTCAATGGCTGATTCTCTACAGTCGAAGTGTCACTAGACTCGGACAAACTTCTGGATTTGCTTACCGGTTTGTACACTGGATCTAGAGGTGATGTAAGCTGTGCACTTGGAACATTCAGTGATTCTCTCTCTCTTTGACGTTTACAACGAAAACAGCAATATATAATCGAGCCGAGTGTTATAATCAATAACATAGTTCCAAGTACTGTACCAACGACAGCTCCTCTAAAATGCAAAAATTAAATCACAACATACGGATGTAGTATAAACTGAGAGATGGTGTGATAAATTTTTGTTTAAAAAATCGATTCATAACAAAGCATGCATGACTTTGAATTACAACAATGAATACAACTAAAATGAAGACGCAGTTTAAAAGTTAATAAGTTAGTTAAACAGTGTGAGACACATCAACAACTCCTTTTTTGTCAAAAGAAACACATCTAATTATTGGAGAGAAAACAACACAACCAAATAAACAATAGATGTCCGGAAATCATTTGTTATGAAGAAATTGAAGGAAACACTTAATTAAGAATTGATTTAAGTACCTTATTCGAATTTGTATTTATCTATTGAGTTCGTGAATACAAATATACTATATTTTGTTACAAACCCTAGTTTATATATCATCACTTCTTTTGGGAAAGACGTTTTACAACTAAACATTTAGAAGAGAAAAGAATCAAATTTTAAGAAAAACCAAACACAATGATTACATAACACCAGTATGTTTCTTGTAAAAATAACTCAGAATAACAGTTAAACTGAATGATTAGTAATAGTTGATTTACATCGCTAATAAGATCAGAATATATTAAATATGTTGATAAGTTAAACATAATTATATCGTCAACATATACGTTGTTTAATAGAAATTACAAGAATAGCAATGGAGCGAATCAACCTATTACAATGAGAAATAATAGAAAGAGAAATAAATATTTTGTGAAAAAAAAACAAACGTTATTTTATGGACTACAGATAAAAAGTTGAAAGTGTCACACAGCTAAAAGCCAAACACAATATATGATGTAACTGTAAATTTTGCCAGATGAAATCATTACAGTTTCTTTAGATAAACAATAATTTTCAGAACTTCTATCATATTTTCTTAACCTATGTACACTGAAATAGCCTATACAATACTTTTAATATAAGCAGGCTAATAATATTATGATAGGAAATGAATGAAAATGTATACTATGGAATATAAATATTACTTAGAAATTACTCTCAGTAATATTCAATAATGGTCCACATAACTACAGCCTTAGCGTTAACTTCTAAGTGTTCTATTTCTTTCCATGTTTCTTCAAGAGATTCAAAGATTCATCTAATCTCCATAGCTCACTTAAACTCATGATAAATTCTACTTTGCTTTCATCGTGCGTACCAAAAGCAGCTTATAATTATTAACCATCTATTGTAAATAAACAAACAGAGAAATACGGTCTAGTAAATGTATGTATGTATGTATAAAATACCTATGTAAATAAGGACAACCCAAGATATATCTCCGTCTGTAAATATGCAGGAAGGTTATTTTGACTGATAAACAATGGATTTGCACTTTACAAAATCGATCAACTGATTATATATATATATATATATATATATATATATATATATATATATATATATATATATAGAGAGAGAGAGAGAGAGAGAGAGAACAGCCGCTAAAATAGAATCATGAAAATCAACCAACAACAATTTGTTTTTGAAATTCAGCCAAACAAACAAAAGTGTATGTATCTCTTACAGGAACAGACATGTTGAAGTCAGTATCTTCGGTGATAATTGCAACGTAATTACAAACATTAAACCTAAAGGTGACGCATACACAAATATATAGTGGTGTCTATATGTCATTAAGCTGAATAGTTTAAATGAATTAGTATTTATCTTTTAAAAGAGAAAGTTGTAAGATAATTAGTTAAATTTCATGAAACAATTGCTCTCATATTTTTACAAGTAAGCCTTTGGACTTCAGAAAAATAATGTAATTAATTGAAATCTTTCTAAAAATAGTTTCACATGATGTTTTAGTATTGTCTCCCACTTTTCACAGACACTCTACTCCTATGAAACATGTTTTACACTAAGCATCCTTTCTTAGAGGGTTCTTATATATTATCGTGTCTGATTAAACAGGAGAGAAATATTAGTGATCTAATAGTTGAAAATATGGTTAGTGATGATTAGAGATACTCACCATAGCTTTGATAAAGTCCTGCAAACCAGTTGTAAGCGAGGGTGTATAAGTCTTAAAAACACAAGCCTTAAAAAGTAGAAAAAAGCGGCACGAGAAACTGATTATCTTTTCATGAACATCAAGGGATTTCCCTTTAATAGTAGTCAATACTTTAGTGTTAATACCATGAAGGTCCTTTCATTAGCCCTCTTTGAGTCGATCAAGCAGACACCATTACAGTTGAACCATTTTATTGAATTGAACGCACACTATTTCAGTCTGTTAATATTTATTTTTGTTTTACTGGAAAATATTTTAACGACATTAGTACCAATACCATTATTATTACAATTCATCAAATGAATACTTTATTATTTTCCAAAGCGTTAAATGTTGATACCGCTGAATGACATAAAAATAGAAGCTTTTTTGATGGTAAATTGTCCTTCGTTCATATCTTTAATGACATGTTCAATAAATCAACAAATATCAATAGTAAAAATTTACTATTACTGAATTGACCTAATTTAATTCAACTAAAAATAATAATAAATGCTTAATAGAGAAATAGGTCAAGATAAATTTCACTATTCATATGGATTATTATCACATTTATTCTATATAACAATAATAACAGTGAAAATACCTTGTATATATGCTAAAAAGAAACAGTATTATTTTAGTGATCATATTTCACTGATGAGTAGAAAATTAACTGAGTACATCAAAAAAAGATTCACCTTATAGTTCTATTGAAATTTCTTATTTCAATAATTAACAAAATATTAATAGAAGGAAGGTTGATAATTCTTTTTGTAGAGAAAGAAAGCTATTTCAATCAGGCAGATTGGATAATGTTAAGGAAAAGAAACATCTATGTTATAGGCTGGAATGAATCATTAATGAACTATAATGTATTATTCTTATGATAATTAGAAAGAGGTAAATATCTATTCTGTGTTATCATTATGAATATAGATGAAAGTTAACTTGTATTTTATTTGAATGAGAACGAGAAGAGAGCAAACAACCAGAAATACAACAATACAAAACATTAATATGATTAAAATAATAATGTTTATTCAAATTAACATTTAGGAAAAAGTTTCTAGGTTAAATGTAAGATAACAATTAGTGCAGTGATTTACCTATATTGATAACCGATTGTGAATGTTCCATATAGTATTTATTATATTTAATATAACAGTAGGAAAAAGGTTATTTTGAAAGACGAGTTTATCACCGACCAGTGACAATAAATCTAAAATGTTTAGACGTTGAGTGACGTTTTACCCAGATTATCTGTTCCATACCCTTTTTTTCAGCCGATACATCAGATTAAAGCTAATTAACAACCTATACTACTCCGCAGTTTGGGTAGGGATACTGTTGCGTTGACCAGTTTTTAACAAGCACAAACTGAGAACTTCACGAAAATTATGACAACTGGTACGTAAGAATTTAAGTCTTTATGTATTATATGTTAGCTGTGGCTGGAAACATTAACTACTTGGCATTGATCCAGTATATGAAAGCTTAGGGTGACTACAATGAACCCTTCAAAGTTCTATATTAGACGATATCTATGAGAAGCTACAACAAAGAATGTACCCCATCTATTAAGTACAACCTATTGTGCATGGCCTTAAGCTACAATGTTTGTATGACAGCTAATGATACTACCTGGGTCCGAAGACTTAACAGGGAAAAGAGCAATGAGCCAAATGCTTCAATAACAAATGAGCCACAACATAATGATACACCTATTAATTGGCAACTGATTTTCGAAAATATGTCTTTATGATAAGACAAGACAGAATTGTTATTGATTATAGTAGGTCAGGTAGTCTAAGAGCAAAATTAATAAAGATTTATTATCATATCAGTCAAATATAGTAGATAATACGATAAAAACAGCAATCAGAAAGTAAATCAACAATGTAGGATAACTGAAAGATGTTTATATTTATGTTTCATTACTGTTGTTAAGATAAACAAAGAAGAAACATTTTGCGTTTGTCCCTGTTGAACAACCAACAAGTTTTCACAAGTGTAAGACGATAAAGAAAAAATCAACCACAGAGTAAAACAACAAGGAGAAAAATGGTCTAATTTATTCATTATACAACAACGATTATCATCAATAGAGTGATATTAATTAATAAAATAACACATGCACACACATCCAGAGCAAGGATCATGCAATTAAAACTAGTTCAACCCATATTAATATTCATAAATCAATTCATCTCTATGTATTTTTTTTCCATCTACCCATTTTTATTCATAAATTAGTAATGGTAATAAGATTATGTTGAGCAGAAATGCAAATATATTCTCTTCCGATAAAATAATAACATAAATGATTGGATTGAAAATTAATCCAGGTGAATCATATTTCTAAACGACAAATGATTATTTTGACTTTGATAAAAAAAAACGACTCATGAAAACATGCTCAATGAAGTAATTAGAAATTTAAAAAAGAAAACAAAAACAGAAACAGACCATATTCATTTCATTTATATGAAATGATAAACAATCAGTGCATTTGTGAAAACAGATTAGGAGAGATTTAAAAACAAATAAATAATAATAACAATAATAGTGATAAAAATGATGAAAAGTAATAATTTACCTGCCAGAATGTGAATACCTAAAGATACACATATATAATGAAAGATGTAAATGGAAATATTTTCTATTTTAAAAAGTAATCAAATTAACTACATAACTCGATGGTACACCAATACATACGCAAACATATAAAGTAAACGACTAGTATGATGAATTGGCCACTAGATAAGAAGTATAATTTGCACTAAATGTAACAGCATACATAATTCAACCCAATGTTATGCATTGAAGTGAACGTAGAATAATCCGTTTGCTATCTAATACTTAGAACATCGTCCTAAAAAAATACTCCTGGATAATCAAATAACCATTTCAGGTTTTATTGTATGAAAACTTGCAAGCTATAGTAACGAAAAAAACACAATCTTGTCTACAGAAATATCTTTAGACAGTTGTCAGTTATTTTAGTTACAAACAACGTAAGATCTAACATATAGAGGATAAAGTTCCAAGGAAATAGATGAAGGCATAAAAATGTATGAAAGAATATTAAAACACAAGATTTAGAAGAAGATAAACAAAAGTGAGTAAATCTAAGATGCTAGAACCTACTGTGATCTATCATCGAATGGTAAGTAATCATAGCTTACGATAATTGGTGAAACCCAATTAAGAAGTGTGCACCACCTCTTGACACTGTTCTAAATACCATTTTTTCAACTATTGAGGAAAAAAGTACAAAGTGAAGATAAGTGTAAAAACAAGGAGCTAAGTAATGCAACAATTTCTACCAAACAGTTCATTTGATATTTCTACAAAAAATTAATAATTTGCAAGTACTAACACTCTTTATCAAATGATGTAAAAATAAGAAACTATAATAAATCTTCACTTATTATTACCTATGTATAAGTATGTCAATATCTGTAATAATGTTGAATTTTAAATATTTTAGGTTGTAAGCAGCTGATGAGAACCTAATGGGTAATTTTTATGGATGTGATTGTGGAGATTGTTGGATTTTATTGAAATCATGAATGACGGGCCTTTGTTAGAGATCTGATAATTACTGAGGCTAGTATTTTAGACGTTATATTAGTCGAACTAAATCCTATATAGTTATCAAAGGATGATTTTGATCCTTTGTTATATATTGCATATGGTGGGTAGCCGTAGATCAGCGGAATGCCACCTGAATTGCCTCTTAAAGTGGTCCGCTCATCGTTCTAAACGCCTGGGCTGAGAGCAGATAATAGTGCCATTTTTTTCCAAGATTGTCTCACACTTGGATTTGTAATTCCTGTTTCACTTATTAGTCTGAAAAGCTGTCTTATGTTACCTATAGCCGTTGCCTTTTCCACTTTTTTTTATTTCGTTGCCCACCACTGCTTGTGATCGCTCCATAGACTTTTGGTTAAACTATATCTGATTTATTTTCGCTCTTCATAGTGTTCAGAGCCTAATAGGATGAGTTTACGAGTCTATCAGTGCAACAGATGTAGCAGAATTCCAAAAACTGAAAAATATCTGGAACTCAAAACAACTCACACAAAACCAGAATACTCAACACTAACGCTAAAACAGTTCCATTGTTAGGAGCTAAGACTTAGAGAACTACTACGACCATTATTAAAAAGGTACAGGCATTTATAAACAGCTGTCTACGTAAGATACTCCAAATCCATTAGCCAGAAAGCATCAGCAATAATCGATTGAAGTAAAGAACAAACCAGCTTCCAGTTGAAGAAAAAATAGAGGAAAGACGCAGGATTTGGATAAGATAGAACGCACTTTACGGATATGACCGAACTACATCACAAAGCAAGTCCTAACTTTGAAACCTCAAGCTAGAAGGAAAAGACAGATCAAGGAACACAAACATCAAAAGGATGAATGGAACTTGGCAACAACTAGAAAGAAAAACCCAAAACAGAGCTAGTTGAAGATTCCTGGTTGGCGACCTGTGCTCTATAAGGAGTAACAGGTTTAAATAAGTAGAGTGATGCCCTCTTGTTAATATCTTCACATATTATCATTATTATTATGAAGTCTAAAAACTTGTATTGATACACATTTGTGCAAAATCGTATGTCGGATAACTTAAATATATTTAATCAAGTATTCACATGGAAAATAACAAATGTTCGAGGACAGTGAAAAATTATGGTTTTATACTCTTGTTGTTGTAAAGATATCCACAACATCCTCATGGCATACTAAAAAAAGCACAAGTCGCTACTGTTCTACAATAAAATATTAATAATGCTCCATGGGAAAAATTCAATTTCATGTGGATAAATGTACTTGAATTATATTATTATTATCATTATTATTATTGTTAATAAAATATATTGACAAATAGTAGTAATAATATTTATATTCATTATTTCTTAAAATAATGACATACATTTTTACATCATACGAACAACATGCACCCATACCAGTTGCTGAATCCCAGCAACAATATTTTTCGAATGGCTGATTTGGATTATCAGGACATAGGAAATATGAATAAGTACGTGTCATCCCTGTACTATTGATGAACTCGGTGCGTTGACCTTCACAAACCTCATAATTATCTATGAGAAATTG
Organism: Schistosoma haematobium; assembly: GCF_000699445.3. NCBI lineage: Eukaryota > Metazoa > Platyhelminthes > Trematoda > Strigeidida > Schistosomatidae > Schistosoma > Schistosoma haematobium. Next base: position 61,517,533 of record NC_067195.1, read on the forward strand.
AAAAAAAATAAAGCAAATCAACAGTATTTATAATAGTGCTGATTAATCTTAATTATAACTACCTCTCCTCATTCCGTGACATTCGTTCCAATCAATAAAATGGCATTTTCTTAGTCAGTGATTAACCGGTACTATTACCACTACTACTAATGCTGAATAAAATGGAATTTTGAATATATCGAATAAGTCTAAGCAAATATAAAGTTATGATCAGAACGGGGTTTTTGGAGATCGTAGTAATTTTAATAGTTGAATTCATGAGTCGACTCAAGCGAGACCACCATTAAAAACCTGGAAACACCAGATGGCCGTTTCATCCTAGTATGGGACTTCTCAGTAGTGTGCATCCACGATCCCACATGTGGGACTCGAACCCAGGACGTTCGGTCTCGCGTGTGAACACTTGACTTCTAGACTACTCTGAGCCGGTATCCAACGGCGTTAATGTCTAACTTCAATCGATCCATGATCTTGCATAACCACTCATCAAGTGTATGAGGTAGATACCTATCTCTACCCAGCACGGATTAGACTCCAATGGTCACGGCTTTGTAGTGCTATGCAAGCCCACACAGCTTATTGACTGGTTTTATATAAGCATATGTATGTGCATTTCCCATCTTACTCATCACATGTCTGTCACTTATTTCTATCCAACTATAAATATCGATTCACGCTTGGCTAAATTCAGTTGGCTTACATGCCTGCTCCACCGCGCGTCATTCCACTTCGCTCTCTTCTCTTTTCTTCTCTTCAATTCCTCCCTCTCATTGTCTATCCAGAACAACCAGTCTACAAAATACATGTATTCAAAAGTCCATTCTCCTATTTCACTCATTTAATTCCCTTATTCACTAACGCGAGTTAAGTCGACAATTTTATACGACAATTAACGATGTGTATATTTCAATAACAATCACATACAGGGCCACAAAATTACGAGTATCCTCTACCTTTAAAGGACACGTATCACAGACGTATATTAGAACAGAACGAACTGCTGCGCAGTATACTCATCTTTCAATACCAAATAATACTACTGTTAATACCTATCTCGTTTCCACTAATAACAACTTTCCGAAAGAACCTGGAAAATCTAACTTGAGGCTGATTACTAGTGAGTTTAGGTGAGTTCTTGATGAAAACCACATTCAAAAAATGACATAGTCTGAACAGAAAAATAAATGACCAGCTTTAAAAAGCTCTTCGTTTCAAACCACTGATTTTTATGAACAACAAGAAGTACGCATCTCCTGACATGACTCAGATTACTGAACACCTTCGGAGCAGAAAGTGAAGTAGTTTGTTAGACGTATCTAAGACGGTATATGTTCAAAATATTGGCGATTTCCTCACTCTCTATGTCTTAAATATCAACACTACACAATAAGATGTTCTATCACACATAAGAGGTGTTGCAAACTCATACACCACTTATCGTTTTCAACCACCTAGAAAAAGTCCTTAAATATCCAAGCATTTTCCCCATATATCATTGTCGGTTGGAGCGAGGAAATAAAATTGCCATCCTAATAATCGGGTCGGGGCCAAGTTATTGAGGGTACAGTAGAAGTTTCATTAACAGGTATTGCATTGCGTTCATTATTGTGTAGATAGATACGAGTTAGAACAGTGTTGGTGGTCATTTAAGATGACAATTGATCTATTAGATGTCATGGATCAAACTTTTATGATTTGAAAAACAGATTTTCGATTGTTAAAACCAGAGAGCAGAATGCTAATCAACAGATGATATGCAACGTTACAAAGCGATGGTTATATCACTATATTACTGGCTGAGGCCTCTAAATAACTTGAAGTCGTAGACAGGACTAATTGCCACAATAGCTTTTTATGTAACAAAGTGACATGCTTACACGCAATAAATTAACACAATAAACATGATCATTTATCACAGGTGAGCGGAGGAAATGCGTTTGTAGGTCGGTCACCCTACAATTAATTAAGATCTAATTGTTAGGCATAACTCTTGGACAAAGTATCAAGATGAGAAGTTATAGGCTCAACATCAAATGAAGTTGTGGAGGAGTGGCTATTTGCTAAAACACCAAGTCAGATTGCTGCATCCTGCACCAGATCACTAACAGATCAAACCTCTAACAAAATATCATAACTGTCATTTGATAATATTACTAATGTGACTTGTGATTCCTGGTGTTGGGATGTTGAACACTCAAAATACAGCTTAGAAGTAAGAAAATAAACATTGATTTAGGGCGAATATCAGGTCAACTTACAACATATTTTCGTCACATTACTTTAAGGATTTTCAATGCATTTTGACTACTGTTCGATGTTTCGTGACAATTACTCAGTTCATGAATTATTATCATTGGAATCGATATATAATCAATTAACTTAATTCTACTGAGATCATCATCGACAAAGCTTCTACTACTAAAATGAACTTCTTACTCTAGTTAGCGGAGTAAGGAAGCAGAGGACAGCGATATTCTTGTTCACCGTATTGGAAGTGGAGTTGCGAAATATTGGCCTAGATAACGAACATATCACCCGGTTCACATGATATTTGCTTAGGATGGGGATCGCTTATAAAGATTATTACTGAAAAGGTACGCCTACTGTAACGTAAAAATAGCTAGGGAACATCGAAAGTACCTAAACCTTAGATCACCAAAGCAGCTGCGTGGTTGTAACTCTAGAGGTAAAATAAAAACATTGGTCCCGCCATTCGGAAGCACGCCGAACGCACTCTCTATAACTTGAGGCGTTTCCTGGAACTTCGGTTTGTTCAGGTATGTTTATAAACCGGTTGATATGATTATTATGTCGGAAGTGGTATCTAGCTGTAGGTGCTTAAAGTACTCCGTTTATTTCTAAGGATATGTATCCTTCTAGTTTCACTGTCAACTATGAATGTTGCAGACAAGCTTCTTGAACGGCTATGAAGCTTGGTACTGAATATGAAGTGGTAAACTCAAGATTCCGAGATTAATGTTCACTTTATCAGTGTTAAGAATATATATTTAACGAACGAGAAATCTGTGAATAAGGGCTAATATTTAACTTAAAAACGAACGTCTTCATAGTAGCATTCACTTTGTTATTCATGCTTAACAGAAGATTCATAAACTCATGCAAGATTTCGAAACTAAAAAATGGATAACTTCAGTAGGATTGACGATGACATTAGGAATAGTACAAAATAAGTTATTAAATTTGTTGAATATAGTCAGGAATAGATCATGTATGATATGAATCAGGCGAAAATTATTGATAACAAGGAAATGCGGTAGAGCTGTTCGATTCAAATCAGAAATTTGGAAACCGTATCCTCTGATGACTACATGTAGTACGAATGTTATAAAACCTTAAGTCTCGAAATAATACTATACTACTCAGACAATGAGTACAGAGCTGATGGTTTACATATTTATCCATAGTTGATTTGTTATATAGTGTGAAATTCTGTATAAATGAGTTCAAACTCGAAGTAAATCCCAGCTAGCTTTAATTGTTTTACGGTTGATATTGCGGATTACTTTCAGACCAAGCAAACATATACTAACAGGTTCTTCAAAATATATTAGTTAGATAATTGAGATGAAAACTTACACAAATCACGATATGATCTTAGGTACACATGTGATCTCATTCGTGAACCAATATAAATACCAGCCAGAGCACCAGCTGTAAAGAATAATGCTTTTTTACGAGAATTTGATCTGTATCAAAAAATATCACAAAAAGATATGGATGCAATAATGAGAATGGTATGGAAAACAGGTAATTAAAAGATGACAGTAAATATATCGAAATGCAAACATAAAAAAGTATACATAAGCACCAGCTAAATTTGGATGACGCCATGAACATGGTGAGTAAAGTTACTTGTCGCTTCACTAGGTTTCTACAAGCTACTAATAACTTTTTGAAACCTGCCGATCTACTTCGGCTAACCGCGAATTTAAGAATAAACGTAGATTCCTACGTCGGAAAATCATACATAGTTTGTGTAACGACTGAGAAACATAGTGGTCGGAGCGTGCTAAAAAGTTAGAAGTAGCACTTGCATCTGGTAGCTCCCGGAAGTTCTATCAACTCATCCAAGATACTGGCAGCAAGAAGGCTGGTGTGACTGAAACAATCTATGAAGTTGATGGGATGCCAATCAATAACATCTACCGAAGTCTCGGACGATGGGCCGAGTCTTTCGAAGAGCAGTCCAACTGGTCTGTCACCCCGGCGAAATCGATCAGACTGTCCTGCTCCAGATGGCTGGCGACGACCAATCTATCTAAATAGGCGACATTCCGTAAGGAACTCCAACTCTTGAAGCGTCACAAAGCATCAATCCCAGATGACTTACCTTCGTCTCTTGTTAAGATGGTGGTGATCTTCTAGTTATCTGAGTTGTCTAGAAATGTCTGGCGATTACGGAGTGTCCCAACACTGTGAAATGAGTTGATAGTTGTCCCTATCTCTGAAAAGGGTTCACGTAACAAATGCAGCAACTAATGGGGGATAAGTCTAATGCTACTTGCGTCAAAACTATTGGCTTCCGTCATGCTTCGTAGTGTTCAAAACACGGGAAAGACTGACACTCCTGGAGCAGGCTGGCTTTCTTTCTGACCGAGGATGTGTCGATCATTTCTTCACCATCTGCTAAATGTTAGGGCACAATCAATTTCGTAAACAACACCCCTACTCACTGCCTTCTCCTGGCTGGGGTATCTACGAAATTAAGAGAATGAAAAGTGAATGTCCGGCGCCTTAACCGGGACGGTGGACTCGATGAGTTCACCTAGGGGGGTTGAAAACCCTGATTCCGAACCAATGGTGCACATGGGCTCCAGTATCCTGACGGAACAAATGGCGTATGAACCAATTGTTGGCCACCGGCTACCATGGGACTGCATCTCCTCACGATGTTCCACTGCCTTGTGGGTCAGACCTTTAGGTCAGAGGCTCGGGGTGTGGCATCCTAAGAAAACCATCTACTTCGGTATGGGCACTCGGGCAGTATCACAGCCCACACACAAATCAAGTGACTTGTGTGGCGCATATGTATTCGGTGCCCCTTTGTACCAATATTTATGTTAAAATAAATACTACCATACTTATTGCAGGCCAACAATCGCAACGTAAAATAGAAACGAGTATTAACAAGCAGTTTTGAGTATGATTTGTAGGAATTAGAATCAAAATATGAATGGTTTTTCTAGCCGTAGTCATCATTTACTTTGTGTGAAGTCTAGGATACTGCCCAGTTGCTGAAACCGAAGCAAGTGGTCACTTTAGGTCACCCATGAGCATTTGACCTAGAGTTCTAGTCCACGAAGCATCAGAGCAACATCAGGAAATCCAGTCCTATGGTAGCTACTGACTAACACTAGGTCCATACGCCATTTCTCCCTCAGGATCTTGGAGCCCATGAGCACCACTGGTTTGAAATCAGGGTTTTCCAACTCCCATAGGTAGATACACTGTACTCGTCAATAAAAATGTCATAGACTAAACTAAAATGTAAGACCTTTAAGGGTTACCGTTATCAAGTTACTAAAGAATAAAAAAGCAGCACTACTAGAAATTCTGATTATCGAAATGAAAGACCTTACTTTCACTATACTTTAATACGGTCGACAGTAAAAAATTACATATACATTTCGCATTATGGTGTAGTCACTTTTTTTCATCAAAGTTTCAGGCAAAATGTGTCCCAAAAGCTATACCTTGTCCGAGACATTTTGATACAAAAACTGGGACCATATGAAAGTATAAATAAATAATATATTTGTAATATCCCAATGAGTAAAAAAAATTAGATTTTCTGACGTTTCGTGACTTAGTGTAAGTCACTTCATTGGAGAATAAATAAGCAAATTAAAATTATACTCATTACAAATATATTATTTATTTATAACAATCTACCCAATGCTCAATTTATTCGAAATTATCAAATCAAACCTTGGTAATGATACCTACATATGAAAGTAGTAAGTGCCTGTTGGGGCAAGAAACTAAATTCACAAGTAGCTATATTTCTTAGCAGGGATAAAACACCATACTCAAAGTACTTTCTTGGGAGTACCAATCTTATTTATTAACTAATTATACCAGTACGAATAGAAAAATATAACAAGTTCCATGAAAGAAATTGATTATACGAATTGACCTGCAAAAAGTGGTGTTTCCAATGTGTAAAAATAGTTTTATTAAGGTCATAATATCAACTAACAAGACTGGAATAGTTTGTTTACGGAAAATGTGTGAGTCATATGTATTGATTGTCTAACTTGTATCTAAGCAAATAAATTATCCTGGCCAGTGGAAGTGTCCAGGTAAAACATTGCCGAAAGACCAAACAAAATAGAAAATACATGTTGAATAGGCTCACGTACAGTCCACTTCGACGTGAATAAAAGCTTGATCTTCCTGAATAACGATGTTTTGGTTTTGAAATTGAGAGTGTTTTCGAGCTTCCAAATCCCTTTGATTTTGATTTAGCAAGTATTTCATCTAGAAGGAATATCCAAAGATATGCAGATCATTATCAGCCATATTTAAAACCTTAACGCTCGAACTAATATAGTTAAACATAAGATGAAAAAGATCAAAGTTTATGAGAATAATAAGTCAGACTTATTTATAACTGTATGTTAGTTGTCAAAAGCATGCCGAAGAAGTAGTGTTTACCATTCTAAGTTATGGTAGAAATTTTTAAGACAAAATCAAGTAATATTTTAGTACTGATTACCGAAAATAGTAGATTGAAGCACTTTATTTGATTTTCTCTAGATTTGGCGCGCACTTTAAAAAGACTAATATTTCCCTTAACTACTACTGTTTTCACCTTAAATGAATTATTTTCAGTAACACTATTTGAAAGAACACCGTTTCTACAAATATGTTTCATATGTGTACTCATTTTGGATATGGCATTCTTTTGGCTACAGCACTTTTCGGAATTAACGTTCCCTGATTCGCTTTTGTTTCTTACCCAACATTTAGGGTGTTGGTTTTTGTCTCTGTGTGGTCGTTTCTTCAAAGTTATTTTAAAATCTTTGAGTGATGGCTGTAAAGTGCTTATAAGCACTGGGTTTCTTCAGGCTCCTTACAACTCATTGAAGCCCGTCAGTCTACTCTGGGTGACCGCGAGTTTAACCACAAATGAAGGATGTTACGTAATGAAATTGGGCAAAGCTTGCGCAAGGACCGAGAAGCCTGATGGTGGTCGGAGCGTGCTAATGAGCTGGAAGCAGCAGCTGCATCTGGTAACTACCGGAAGCTCTTCCAACTCATCTGAGCCACTGGGAGCAAGAAGTCTGGTGTGAGCGAAATAATCTGTGAGGATGACGGCATGCCAATCACTAACATCCATCGACGTCTTGGACGATGGGCAGAATTCTTCGAAGGGCAGTTCAACTGGCCTGCTGCTCCGGCAACATGGATCAGACTGTCCTGCTCTTCATGGCCGGTGACGACTCATCCACCAAATGGGGCGGGGGTCCGCAAGGAACTCCAACTCTTGAAGCGCTACAAATTACCGGGCCCAGATGACTTACCTCCGGCCCTTTTTAAAAATAGTGGTGACTTTCTGGCTAAGGAACTGACTGTGTTGTCTACAAAGGTCTGGGAACTAGAAAGTGTACCAACGTCATGGAATGAGTCGATAGTTGTCCCTATCTTTAAAAATGGTTCACGTCGTTCCTGTAACAACTATCGGGGGATAAGTCTACTTCCGATTGCGTCCAAGCTATTGGCTTCCGTCATACTTCGTAGGTTGTTCAAAACCCGAGAGAGATTGACTCGCGAGGAGCAGGCTGGGTTTCGTTCTGGTCGAGGATGTATTGATCATATCTTCACCCTCCGCCATACTTATCAAAGGCCAACAATCGTAGTGTTTCTTGACATTAGGGCTGCCTTCGATTCGTTTGACAGGACTGTTCGCTGGGATTGTCTATTGAATAAGGGTGTGCCTGAGAAGTTTATGAACATCCTAAAGGCCCTATATACAAACATCTCAGGCAGAGTGAGGGAATACAACCACCTCTCTCCATTATTCCATTCGAGCAGTGGGGTTAGACAGGGTTGCCCAATCTCACCATTCCTCTTCAACTTTGCCATTGACGACATTCTGGAAACAGCTCTGGTAGATGTAAGTAATGGAGGTGTGGATTTGTTGTCTGGAGAAAGACTTCTCGACCTTGAGTATGCAGATGATAGTGTCTTGCTGTGCGACAATGCCCAAGCCATGCAATCCGCACTTAATCAGTTGGCAATCAATGTCCGTAGATATGGTATGTGCTTCGCACCTTCGAAGTGCAAAGTACTTCTACGAGACTGGCAGGATCCTAATCCTGTACTCACTCTGGATGGTGAGCAGATGGAAGTAGTCGAGAAAATCGTATATCTAGGTAGCTGCATAAGTGCTGGTGGTGGCGTGAGTGATGAGATCAATGCACGTATAGTGAAAGTCAGAGCGGCTATAAAAGGTCAGATCTACAACGCGTTGGTGAGAGCAGTTTTCCTCTATGCTTGTGGAACCTGGTCTCTCCGAGTTGAGGATGTTAGACGACTCTCTGTGTTCGATCATCGTTGTCTCCGAAGGATTGCTGACATCCAGTGACAACACCATGTTAGTAATGCAGAGGTTCGGCATTGTGTGTTCGGGCACAGAGATGATAATGAAATTGGTGTCACCATCTTGAAACATCGACTTCGGTGGGTTGGACATGTTCTACGAATGTCGTCCCAGAGAATTCCACGTCGTGCATTATTTGCCGACTCTGGGACTGGTTGGAAGAAGCGGAGAGGTGGTCAGTGCATGACATGGTGTCGTGGTATGAAAGAAAGCTGCAAAGGACTGGCTTCTGTCGGTCCTTCACGACTCCCTGGTTGGGGTCTGAGAGATGGTGCTACACAGTGGCTAGAGACGTTATCAGATATGGCTCAGAATAGAAGCCAGTGGCGATCCTGCTGTAACCTTCTTTTACTTTCTTCATAAAAAGTGGTTGTGTCTCCCTTACCTGAAAGATTTCTTCTGATTGTACCTTTCCGTTCCCTCATTACTACCACACTACCTTACACCAATCTCTTCGTTATTGTTCTCTTTTTCTTTCACGCTCCTTACCTTTTTTTTCCTTGTCTTTAAATTCCAATTGCTTTGTGTGGCGCATATATATTTGGTGCCTTCTTGTACCAATATTTGTGTTCAAATAAATAAATAAATGCCACCGGAGGCCTCCAACAATTGATTACGATAACCATGCGGACCCAAACTAAGTATTTTGTACCCACCTACATGGTCAGTCAGTCAGTCAGTAACAACCCTACATGGTCAAGTCAGTGGTTCATCGACTGATATCATGTCTTAGTTTGGTGGAGGGGTATCTCATCTACGAAACAATTGACGCACGTTTGCAAAAGCTAGTCAAACTTTCTGAATCCGTACAGAGGTTTCGTCAGTTACTGAGAAACATAACAATTGAGGAACTACTGAGAATTGTACGGTTAGGAGTGGATCTTAAAGGCACCTAGGAAACGGAAGTTTTTTGGAATTTCTTTGGATAAGATGCTAACCCGATGATATGGTTTACAGAAAACGTAATCGGTTGGGAGAAATACTATCAAATAAGAGATATGAACAGAGTTTCCACCATGGACGAGCTGCCGTATAAGTTGAAAAGTAAGGATGCACAAAGTGGGAATAAAAGAGTGAAAAAGTGACGTGGTAAATAATAAAAATAATGTGAATTGTTTGATTGTTAATCGGAGCGTGAATAGTATTTTCAATAAATATCATCATTTCATTTTATTTGTGTGTGGGCTGTGATACTGCCCGAGTGCCCATACCGAAGTAGATGGTTTTCTTAGGATGCCACACCCCGAGCCTCTGACCTAAAGGTCTGACCCACAAGGCAGTGGAACATCGTGAGGAGATGCAGTCCCATGGTAGCCGGTGGCCAACAATTGGTTCATACGCCATTTGTTCCGTCAGGATACTGGAGCCCATGTGCACCATTGGTTCGGAATCAGGGTTTTCAACCCCCCTAGGTGAACTCATCGAGTCCACCGTCCCGGTTAAGGCGCCGGACATTCACTTTTCATTCTCTTAATTTCGTAGATACCCCAGCCAGGAGAAGGCAGTGAGTGGGACTTCCCTGGCAGAGGCTGTATACGCGTGGCCGTGTGCGATAATTTCGAGAGGGAGAGAGGGCCTCCTACTCTCGGTCGTTACAGGACATTTGGGGGCTTTACCTGGCGCCCGTGTGGCCCATATATATCTGGTGCCCCTCTTGTACCAATATTTATGTGTCCAAATAAATAAATGAAGAGATATGAGTTGCAAATGTCATTGATACACAGAAAATCTGAGGTACTCGAGACCGAAATAACGCTTCCGAGACCGTTCACGATTTTTAGGATGTCTACATATGTAGGGCAATATTGCCCAGCCGGTTGAGTAAAAGATAGGCGGAAGTACTTTAGTATACCAGAATAATGTACTACAGCATATAAACGTCTGAATAAATACCTTATACCATGGCACAAACACACAAAACCAAGTAAAATACTCACCATACAAAAGGAGTAGGACCACGAGAATTGACAAGAAACGCATAAACCCCATAGTAACGCGATATACGGACGTCCCGCCTTGTCTATTGAAATTCACAAAAATTGTTGTGTGGATTTAAAGTAATTTAACTGCAAAAAAATCGCAGAAAATGCTACTGGTCAGAAAAAATTGCACAAATGTATCACTAATAGGTTCTTTATTTAATGACAGGATAAATAGAAACGAATATGAATTGGGTTTTACGGGGGCCGTTTGTCAGTAAATTTAAAAAGATCTATACCGTGAGGAGATAATGAACACAATCAGTCAACAGAGAAACAGAACCGGAAAATGTGGTTGAATTCAATTTTTCTGTATCCTCCGAACCCTCATTTATAACTTGGAAAAAACTACCATTTTCTGACTTATTAGACCGTATGTGGGACACTTGTGCTGAAATAAATAATAATGAGCGGTAGTTGGTAGTTTTAATCATTATTAACGAGTGGATGAACGATCCTTTATCTGAAATGTTGATTCCGGCCAATCCTATTTCACATGGAGACAAAACTACTAAAATACTAGTCTCAATCATCCTGTAGTGCGAACTTAGAGAATATTGCTGCTACGCCTGCAACATGTAATAACACCCCATCCCACTGAAACTGAATTGTATAATATTTATATTCTAAAGTAAATTCCCGAAAAGGATGTACCATATTTAGTAGGAAAAATTAAGGGGAAAATGTACAAAAATATGATGACCAGGATGTTGCACTGCCCGAAGTTCACGTGCTCAACCGTCCTCCTAACCAACTTCATCAGCACACACTGTTGAGACGTTGTTAACCTTATTATGTAAGCTTTTTATTCGTCGATTTGGTCTATTGACTGTATGTAGATTTTGGAGAAATTTTCGGCAGTGTTATCTAGAATTCTAAATTGGTAGTATTCATTGCTTTAATGGGATTTGGCTAACTCTCCTAATACACAGGTGGTATTTGAGAAAATGGGACGTTCAAAGCTTGTTATATATAATCGTTTACCTAGCGTTGATTTGAAGTATGAAATATATAGGTAACACATAGGAAAACCATCAATTTATCACAAAACTCCGGCTAAATATAGTAATATTTTCAATAAAAATGAGAGTACAATACACACTGACGTACATATATGTTCGGGTTTATCCACACCGTTGTCTAGTTACAATAAAAAAGACAGCAAGATACACGAACAAATGGGATTCCTGAATATCACTAGACTAGATATATCACAAATATATTAGTAGTGTGGAACTTAAAGCATGAGGAATAAGGAAGAATATAGTTGTGTCGGTAGATAAGATGCTAATTTTATATTGACACAAAGAGATAACCGAAAGGGAAGGTATGAATCCATTATTTTGTGCCTTACTGCTGTGAACTCTGTCTTTGCTAGAATAGTATAGGAGTTTGGTAAGTCTTGCAAATTGAACGCTATATTTATTTCCTAAGCTATTCCGTAACTCCCAAGCTAGAACTATACAGCGACCTGAACAACGAGAGAGAAGACGCAAAGTATGCGAGAAGTACTTTAATCCAAGGTTCATTTTAACACAGAAAATATAGGGTTTTTATAATATTTTTAAATTTCCTTGGGTTGCTCAAAGATCCCGGAACGCTACTAAACAAAGTAGCAGTATAGCAATCAGCCAATCAGAACCTCTACATGTGACTTTTCACTTCCTTGATATTTTTGGGTAAAACTTCGACTGAACGCTGATTGGATGAAACGCTTCTTAGTATTTTCTGATCCTTGTCTGTCTTTTGCAAGAAATTTTCTGGATAAATCAAACAGAGTTGGTATTTTACTGTGTTTATGAGCGTCATTTTTGTTCCCATCATTTTATAATTGCTGTTGTGATTGTTTAGTATTGTATTGTGCTCACAGACCACACAGTACTACCAGCCACTTCTAGAAACCTATGAATAATGACTGGCAGAGCTGTAAAACATGTGCATTTATTAAGTTGTTGAGTCATGAAGTTAGAAACAAACATGAGTCGTCCAGATGCAATGTATATTTTACCATATTGTTGATAAAGCAACGCCAGTTGACCTTAGTCATACTCAAAGATTTTACTGCACCATAAAGAAAAGGAAAAATTCGACGTCTATATAGAATGAGTATTAAATAGCTTCAAACTTGTGTACTGATGCATTTTGCTGATAGCAGGTTGCCAGTCGACATTTAGCTGCCCGCTCTTAACTACAGTGTGTCTGGTTAAACGTAAGTGGGATTTTCGATGTTTTCGTATCAATCCGAAAATACGTCAACTGTGATATTTCTGACTTCATTTCCTCCTCAGCGCTCTCCAAATATCAGCTTTCTACTCTTCTCTTTAGTGTACCACGTATACGAAACCGTTGTGCACAAACTTTGTTAATTGATCTACTAGAAAGTTGAGTGTGTGAGATTCATATTCATGTACCTTGATTATAACTAAAAAATGTTAGATTGTAGTGTCATTGAGCCTTAACCGCTTCTGCTCTCTCCAACTCGACCCTCCCTAGTTTTCTGCTGCCAGGCTTTCCATTTTGTAATGGTGGTACATACTACTTATGTCGTTCAACGTGCGTGGCATACACCATAGCCGTTGCTGTCAGCTGTATCGTTTGTAAGCACCTTCGAAGAATATATTCAAGCTGGTGATGGGGGCAAAATATTTAACATAAATGGGGGCAATTTACAGTAACCACCTCCTCATCGCTGGGCAGTTCCACTAATTGTTCCTAAGCTGACCTTAGTTAACCTTCACACATCCTCTTTCAGCATCCAACAACCAGTGAGAATCTTCTAAGTGTATTTTCAGATTCAAAGTTGATTCGCGGTGATGATTCAGTCTTATCCACTGGAAACCTTCATTTTCCATTACAAGGGATCATCAGCAATCTAAACAGATAGTAATATGTTGATCTTAAAGGGTTGTGAGTTTTCGGTTTTATTTTTCTTAGATGACTTACATGCAGAATAGTTGTAGCACTGTTAAGATGATTAGATATAAACTACGAAATCTAATGACCCAGTACTGGTTTAGGCACGGTAATAAAGCTACGCATTTTTACTGTCGGTGGTACAGCGTTAAGATCTGTTCAAATGTTTGTCAGTGATTCAGAAGGTTCCTGTTTCAAAAACTGATCTCCAGACACTAGGTTATCCATCGCAACTCTTCAGAAACACCGATTCTTATTTCAGTATGTTCGGAGATAAATGGACGAAGAGTGATGTTGCCTAATTTTGAACCCTTATTAAGATTTTGCTATAAGTTCGACAATATTATTTGGCTATTTGATAAATTCTAGATAAATTTCAGCCGGAGAGAACGCGTGTTTTAAATTGTCCGTAAGGACCATGCCTGTGGTAATAATGTTTTTAACAGACTTAACCAGCTCGATGCTCTACCAGGCATAGTTCCCACTAGTCTAGATGACTATTGACCAACAAAATTTGATCAGAATCCAACGACATTCGTCACTACTCAGAGAATAATCAGATACCAGTATATCACATGAAGTCACTCGTTCGCTACATGTGCAACATATCTGAAAGTAAAGCTCAGTGACTACGATAATTAGGAGTATTTTAATTATAGCACGAACTAAGAATCCCAGAAATAATGCAATTGGATCAAGAAGTACAAAATAAGCACGATTGAATGTATTGCATTTGGAATTCGAAATCAAGCATTCAACAAGTACAAAGGAATCATTAGTTCATTCAAACACCACAGTGACATAGATTGAATCTGTAGTGGTACTGGTTCCTATCAACATGGTTCTCGAAGCCGAACACATAATTTCAGTTTCAGTTTGGAAAGGACAGGAGGTTTGATGGCTTGCGTCAGTCCTGGCAATGATGGTCTCTTAATTGATCCAACTTCCTTTTGAAAGAGTCGACTGATGGAGGATCAACCACGTACTGAGGTAACGAATTTCACTCGTTGACGATTCGATGGGAAAGCCGATATTCATCTGACAAGTAATTTGTTCTAGGCTTGTGAACTTTCTTGGAGTGTCCTCGTAAAAATAGGGGCACATGAGGTGCATATTTTTCACTAAGCAATTTGAGAACTGTTATCAAGTCGCCTCTAGGTCTCCGATATGACAACGGAATTAGATTTAGCTTGACCAGTCGAACATCATACGGGAGCTCTGCTATTCCGGAAATAAGCTAAGTTGCTGTTCTTTAAACCTTTTCCAAAAGCTCACCGTCTTTTTTAAGCATGGGCCATCCCCTTGTATGCAGTACTCAAGTTTAGGACGCACGAACACTGTATACAAAGTCAAAAACGTTTTAGCATCGGGGTGACCAAAGACCCTACGTATTAAACATAAATTTCTAAAACCTAATTACTAAGTAGATTGAAATTAAAAATGCAAGATTTGGAGTAGATCGGTAGTTGGCCGTCAAACGAAATGCCATAGCTCGGTCACTCAGCCTTGGCCACTCTGAAAAAAGAATTGTATTTTGTGTTGAATATGTGGGGTGTTTGTATATATCAATGATCCCACTGTACTTGATGACTGCCTGAATCCGAATTCCAAATACGAAACGTTAGTTTGTGCTCACCTAGTTCGCTTGGCTTTCAATTGCAATATTTCGGGAATTCGCAATTCGTACAATAAATTAAATACTTGTAATCACTACAATTTATAACACCCTACCCATCCCAAATGTGTTATTTACAAACGTGTAGAATTATGGTCTACATCACAACACGACTACAGGACCACCTGTATTCTCGAAAACACGCCTACTGGCCCCCAAAAAGCTAAGGTTGGTGAAAAACGAATTCGACTACATGATAGACTTAGGTATCACAAAACCGCCAAACAGCTCATGGGCATCTCCGTTGCACATGCTTCCTAAAAAGGACGGCAACGGTTGGCGTCGAAATGGTGACTATCGTCGACTGAATGCGAAAACCATTCCTGATGGTTACCCGTTGTCTCACATTCACGATTTGACAGCTACCTTGAAAGGTACAACTGTCTTTTCGAAAATCGACTTAGTTAAAGCGTATAACCAAATCCTTATGGCTACAGACGATATTCTGAAAACCGCCATCATAACTCCCTTCGAACCGTACGAATTTTCGCGAATGCATCTCGGTTTAAGAAATGCTGCCCAAACATTCCAAAGGTTCATAGAAGACGTTTTTCGAGGTCTCAACTTCGTACATGCGTATGTTGATGACTGCCTAATAGCAAGTTCAGACAGAGAATCTCATCTCCAGCATCCGAATCTTGTTTTCGACCGACTACAAAAACATGGCATTACTGTACACCTTCAGAAATGCCAAATCGGGACTGACTTCCTCGGGCAAACTATAGATGTTCAAAGCATCCGCCCCTGAGAAGCAAAAAGGCGGCTATTCCGGATTACTCAGAACCGACCATCAGTGAGCAAATAGGCACATTTAACGGCCTTGTAAGTTTCTATAGACGTTTCATACCGAAATGCGCGTCACTTGTGAAACCGCCGACCGACCAACTTCGTGGAAATGTGAAGTCCATCAGTTTGGACGATACCGTGCGAAAAGCATTCTCCACAGTTAAGGAAATTATCGCCGAAGCAACGATGCTTGCACATCAGGACACTTAAGCACCTGTAGAATAATGGTCTACTATGATATTAGCACTACTCTAATAATTGACCTAATCCTAAAATTATAGATTTATCATGATATAACTGCCTCATCTATAAGATCTTACATGGAAGTCACATCATCGTCTACACCAACTCATTGAATCTTGACAATCACCAATATATGATGGAGAACAAGCTTAGGCTACAGATATAACAATATATTTATTGTGGATAAAAGATATAAGGTAACATTCGACAGGGTCCACGCCTGCCATCCGATCAACTCCAATTCATTCAACCCATTGTTCCAGCCTTCTCCATCTTTGAGTTTTTCTCCGCGCTAGATGTTGAGCATCTATTTTCCCAGGTCCCTCCCGTTCAGCTTTGAGGACTGTGTGATTAGAGCCCAATGCCACTACACACCCGTTAGTATCGCAGTTGACGCATCCGACTCAGCAATCGGAGGAGTCTCACAACAATGGGTTAACAACTCCTGGCAACCTTTGGCATTTTTATCGAGACAGTTGGTAGACACTGAATCGAGATACAGCGCATTCAGTAGGGAATTCCTAGCTATGTATTGTGCTGTGCGGCATTCTCAACAATAGATTGAACGCCGTGAATTCACTATTTTCACTGATCATAAACCGCTTAATTCCTCTTTAACCTACTATTCAGACAATTACTCACCATGTGAGTCTCGACAACTGCACTACATTCCGCAGTTTACTTCAGATATTCAACACATTTCTGGAGCAAACAATGTAGTCACAGATGCCTTGTCTCGTATAACTTCCTTGAACAGTTTCCAAGGCATAGACCTTCTTAAACTCGCCCAGCCTCAAAAAGAAAACACTGATCTTCAGCACGAGTTATCCTCAACAACCCTTAAACTACACATCAAACAGATGGGAACAGGTAAGAAAACCTTACTTTGTGACACATCTACAGGTAGGGATCGCCCAATCGTGCCGAAACATTATCGACGCAATGTCTCCAACACGTTGCACAAACTTTCTCATTCATGTGTTCGTGCAACCATCAAGCTTATAGCAGAACGGTTTTGCTGGCCTGGCATGAATAAAGACGTGAGGGAGTGGGCACACTCCTGTGTAAGCTGCCAAAAATCTATGGTCATCAGACACAATAAATGTTCCTTAGGCTCATTTAAAACTCCCGATGCTCGTTTCGACCATGTCCATCTGGATTTGGTGGGACCTTTATCAGATTCAAATGGGTACTCTTATCTTTTAACCTGCATAGACCGTTTCACTTGATGGACAGAAGCAGTACCTATCAAGGACATCACTGCTGAAAGTGGCCCGCACCTTCGTCGAACGATGGGTAGCAAACTTCGACTGCCCTTCAACCATTACTACAGACCATGGACGCCAGTTTAATCTTGGAAGTTAACTTTGTCTGACCACACTATTAGGAATCACTCGCTTCCGAACGACAGCCTACCATCCGCAAACAAACGGGTTGGCAGAACGCTGTCACCAACAGCTAAAAGTTTCCCTATCAGTGGCGTACGTTTCACAGTGGACTGACGCTCTTCCACTCGTCCTACTAGGTATTCGCAATGCGGTGAAAGCTGATATTGGATACACTGCAGCTCAACTCATATATGGGACGACACTTCGACTTCCAGGAGAATTCGTGGATCCTTCAACTTCTTCGATGAATATGGATCAAAACTCTTACACGAACAGGCTTACAAACGCAATGCGTTTGGTTAAACCTGTTTTCGGTCGACCGCAGTCAACTGATGTTTTCGTCTAACCTGACTTACGATGTAGTACACACGTCTTTGTACGTCAAATTTTACATGGATGTCCTCTCGAATGAGCATACGAAAGACCCTTCAAAGTTCTTCAGCGCGAACCCAAGTACTATATAATCGATAAGAACGGAACCAACGAAAGCATCAGCATCGATCGCCTCAAAGTAGTGTATTTAGATGGAAATCCTATTCACGACAATTTTCCTTCGCTGCAGTCGCACTACAGGACTCCTACACTAATAATGCCTCAACAGACAGCCAACATACGCGATGATACTTTGGCGGCATCAGGAAATAATCTTAAAACGACGCATTGTGGAAGAATATTGAGATTTCCAGAACATTTGAACGATTATTGCACGTAAGATTCTAGTCGATATTTTATATCATCTCGGTTTTTCTTTGTACTATATGTGATGTTTAAAAAAACCAATTTTAATATGCGTATATATTTATATTTTTATACCAAAAAAACCACATTGTGAAAATCCTTTTTCCGCCATTACGTGTGCATGAGTTTATTTTCCATTTTTTCGCCCGCTTTGTGCTTTACGCACGCACAAATGTATTTTGACATGCACTTACATATTTTTTTCTTTCCAGGACGGCATGAAAAGAACGATGAATTTTACGAGGAACCGAAATCTTCACTGTACTTCCTCTTTTTTTACTATATTGTACTTCATGGTCCCTTATAGTAAGAAAAGACGATTAGACGCTGCTAAACCTAGCAAGCTATCAGAAGAGTGGTTACCGACGACAAACTCGTGTTTAAACTTCTGTCTGACTGCGTCTTGGGGTCATCACCACCTCACTAGGGGTGATTGATCTTTAGCGGTAAATAAATCCCCAAAATAAATAGCTCCGTAAGTCTTCGAATTTCGATGCTGAATATACTAGTTTTAATGGACTCACCCAGCTGAAAGTGCTCGGTCATGCATCTGCACCAGGTCACGAGTGGGAACGCCGTGCTCAACATCCTCTGCAATCGCTAACGAGTCTAGATTAGTCCATCCACGATATATTGATAGCCTATCAAATATATCTTCGAATCTCCTCGCTTCTGTCTTTTGATTTCACTCGGTGGGTACGCTTCATATTAGGTGTTACTGGTTAAAGCGCTGTCAAACTACAAATACTCGTGGCATCTTCATTATGTAAAAACTTAGAAGCCACTAAACAACGGTCTGGGCTAGTCTCGTGGATTTATCGAAAAATAGAATATATCCATTATGATTAACTGTGTACACCTTTAGCTGTACAGATGCATCACTTCGAATATTTTCGTGTTCGTTAACTGGAAATTTGATATCTCACTTCGTAACCAAGGTAAAAGTGTATGTCTGTCGACTTTGACCAATCTGAACTAACGATAACTGTTAGACAAAGTTTTTATTTGTATACAGAGAGTAAAACAGCTAATTTAAAACCATCACATTTACGACATTATTTGCTTTTGACTTTTTGTTGTTTACTTTTCATCGGTAATCAATATTTCAAAAATAAAATAACAATCCAACAGGCTATTTGAACTACTTTAGCCTAGTTTCAGCCGTCCTCATTTCTTAGGTTGTGCTTAGGTATACTAGCAAAGCAGTATGTTCTACGCAAATTGATTACCTTGGGAGACTTCTTTTAACTAAACGAATGCATTTGACCATAAAAATTTGGTAGCTGTATTGTAAATCTCAAATCTCCGTGAGCTATTGAGCTGTGGTAGTGAAATGAGGTATTTTATGAAGACCTCCCTATAGCTTAAACCATTCGGAGTTATAATAAAGGGTACAAAACGTAAGTATTTCAGAGCGAAACTCTACCTCGCAGGAGTAGTGAATATATAGTCATTCTTACTTAAATATATTGATGAACAGATATTAGGTGTTTAGTCATAGTTGACAGGAAATCCTGGACCATAGTTTAGTGTTACTTATCATTCTAAGGTGATTGAGGCTGCTTGGCGGTTTTGTAGGATTATGGTCAACCTCGGCATTAATACATTTGTCTTTGCTTTTATAACAATAACGTTGTAGATTTGTCATGATGTGACTACCTAATCTATAAGATTTTACCCGGAAGTCACACCATTTTCTATATTTAGTCATCTTCTCGTGACAGCCGGCAACGTGATGTCTAACGGGTGTGTAGTGGCATTGGGCTCTAATCACACAGTCCTCAAAGCTGAACGGGAGGGACCTGGGAAAATAGATGCTCAACATCTAGCGCGGAGAAAAACTCAAAGATGGAGAAGGCTGGAACAATGGGTTGAATGAATTGGAGTTGATCGGATGGCAGGCGTGGACCCTGTCGAATGTTACCTTATATCTTTTATCCACAATAAATATATTGTTATATCTGTAGCCTAAGCTTGTTCTCCATCATATATTGGTGATTGTCAAGATTCAATGAGTTGGTGTAGACGATGATGTGACTTCCATGTAAGATCTTATAGATGAGGCAGTTATATCATGATAAATCTATAATTTTAGGATTAGGTCAATTATTAGAGTAGTGCTAATATCATAGTAGACCATTATTCTACAGGTGCTTAAGTGTCCTGATGTGCAAGCATCGTTGCTTCGGCGATAATTTCCTTAACTGTGGAGAATGCTTTTCGCACGGTATCGTCCAAACTGATGGACTTCACATTTCCACGAAGTTGGTCGGTCGGCGGTTTCACAAGTGACGCGCATTTCGGTATGAAACGTCTATAGAAACTTACAAGGCCGTTAAATGTGCCTATTTGCTCACTGATGGTCGGTTCTGAGTAATCCGGAATAGCCGCCTTTTTGCTTCTCAGGGGCGGATGCTTTGAACATCTATAGTTTGCCCGAGGAAGTCAGTCCCGATTTGGCATTTCTGAAGGTGTACAGTAATGCCATGTTTTTGTAGTCGGTCGAAAACAAGATTCGGATGCTGGAGATGAGATTCTCTGTCTGAACTTGCTATTAGGCAGTCATCAACATACGCATGTACGAAGTTGAGACCTCGAAAAACGTCTTCTATGAACCTTTGGAATGTTTGGGCAGCATTTCTTAAACCGAGATGCATTCGCGAAAATTCGTACGGTTCGAAGGGAGTTATGATGGCGGTTTTCAGAATATCGTCTGTAGCCATAAGGATTTGGTTATACGCTTTAACTAAGTCGATTTTCGAAAAGACAGTTGTACCTTTCAAGGTAGCTGTCAAATCGTGAATGTGAGACAACGGGTAACCATCAGGAATGGTTTTCGCATTCAGTCGACGATAGTCACCATTTCGACGCCAACCGTTGCCGTCCTTTTTAGGAAGCATGTGCAACGGAGATGCCCATGAGCTGTTTGGCGGTTTTGTGATACCTAAGTCTATCATGTAGTCGAATTCGTTTTTCACCAACCTTAGCTTTTTGGGGGCCAGTAGGCGTGTTTTCGAGAATACAGTTGGTACTGTGGTCGTGATTTGACGTGTAACGTTGCTGGTTACATACGGCAATTTTGGCTGCCGCTGGTATATCTAGGATTACTTCCGAGTATTGGTTGACAGAATGGGTCTATCGTGAGTTTAATTGTATCGATGAATCGATTATGGTGTTGTAGAAGGTCTATACCAATGATTGGCATAGAAACGTCTGCAACAACGAAGATACAGTGTATGGGTTTACGTTAACACACGTTAAGGTAAACATACCTTTTGCTATACGTATTGATAGGCTTTGCGTTTGCCGCCTGTAGGTTTAAAACCAATTTGTGGAGACGGTATCGACGAGGTAGCGATCTCCCGTTATCATATCTGTGACGTATAACAGACAGCTATGTTCTCCCGCTAAGGTTGTAGTCCACATGTGCCGGCTTGTAAGCTTCCCGAAATGTATTTCTTATCGATCAATTTTGAGTTGGGAAAACCTGAGGATTTTCTACACTTTCTAGAAGATTTTTCGTGGTGTTTACGATACCAGCAACACACAGGGTTATCCGTCTCTCGTGGTCTGGCGACAGATCGCTTACGTGAAGCACTTCTTCGCGGGGTGTGTTACCGTTTACGGTCATCACTAAATCGAAGGTAACAGGTCAGCGTATGACATAGTTCCTTGATGTCATTCTCTATCGCTTGAAATTTTTATTTGACTGAGGAAACCTTGGCGTGAGATTTGGTGATCTCCAAAATGCGGTCGGCAGATGCAGCCAGCTCGTCTACGGTGTTGTTTTGA
This sequence comes from Schistosoma haematobium, assembly GCF_000699445.3. Lineage (NCBI taxonomy): Eukaryota > Metazoa > Platyhelminthes > Trematoda > Strigeidida > Schistosomatidae > Schistosoma > Schistosoma haematobium. The sequence continues at coordinate 61,539,673 of NC_067195.1, forward strand.
AGCGAGACAACCACAGCTTCACACATTGAGGAAGTTTGGGTAAGAAAAGTTGTTTGAATAAGCCATCATCGAAGGTTCTTAGGCCGATAACCTCTCTAATTCCTTACAACATGTCTGTCGCTGAACCGTGTTGCAGATCGATATTATTAAGGAGTTGATCTAACATTTGTCGATCGGTTAGGTCTCCGCGTTCAAGAATAGATCGTTTAAGAGTTTCGTAGGGTTCGGAAACATCACTAGTAAACATACTAGGTATGACATACCTGTTGAGTTCGCGTGGTAGTGCCTTTGCTACTGCGAGGAATTGTGCGCGTGTGTCGATCACGCCGTGCTCGGTGAAGTCAGCTTCTGCGTATCAGAACCAGGCTCCGATGTTGTCTGGCCAGAAGGGAATCAGTTGGAACGAAGGTGGGGACATAGTCTTTAACTTAAGTACCTTGGGTGTCTGTTCTGTCATGGTGCAATATCAAGTACGAGAATGAACGGGTGAGAAAAAATATATCAAAAACACGGGAAAAATTATCACAATATATAAAAAAATTAATACAAGGTAATAATATACAGAGTTCCAAAAAGGAGAAGTCTCACAGTTTACAATTTGGTGTACCAGGTCACGTTAGGCTCACCAGTGAAGATACCACAGATATTTGGAGTTTGACAACGCTTTAACTAGTAACATCTAATATGAAGCGTACCCACCGAGTGAAATCAAAAGACAGAAGCGAGGAGATTCGAAGATATATTTGATAGGCTACCAATATATCGTGGATTGACTTATCTAGAGTCGTTAGCGATTGCAGAGGATGTTGAGAATGGCGTAATCTGGTGAGGATGCATGACCGAGCGCCTTCAGCTAGGTGAGCCCATCAAGGCTAATGTATTCAGTATCGAAATTCGAAGACGTACGTAGCTATTTATTTTGGGAATTCATTTATTGCTACACTAAGCAGACACAAGCTTAGACAGTGAATCACCGTTCAGCATTATGTTGTCATCCGCCGATGAATATACGAAACATGAGTTACGCCGAGCAATTCAGGATATACTTCGGTAGCAAACGACAATTACGCTTTCCAGAAGAAATGCGTGCATGCATTTGCAGATAGAGTTGGTAAACTTAAAAATTTCCTCTCATGGGAAGCATTGACCGTACCCTGTGGAAACTAATCAAAAGCGGTTCAAATTTCAATATATTTCAATGGTATTGCGGGTAGCTACTCTAGATGCTATTCCGCTCCCTCCTTTATTAGTAATAAAGGCTTCGTTATTTTGGGTTCTTGAGGAACTAGAAAAGAATTTCACTTTCTGACAGTCAGGAGCTCGCACTATAACTCAGATAGAGACCCTAGGCAACCAATAGTCTTCTTCTTCAACATGATAAAGTTTGACGTTTGATATAAAAGACCTATATTTACATTTGAAATCGATCAAATTGAGGGGCTAAGGAACTGTTATATGAATTTTTCACTAAAAATTGTGAAAAGGTCTTCATAAGCTTTTTAACATAACCTAGGGCATTGATTTGTTTTAAAAGCTCAATAATTGATTGTACTTAATCAGCATTACTTTGAGCCACGATTGTCTTTTGTTAGACCATCTGAAGAACATTTGTTCATAATGATTTATCTTCCTTCATCACACACAGTATAATTTCTATGAGATGAATAAAAACTATCCTCGTGAAATACACATTCAAAATGGGAAAACTATACACAATCGAAGTGCTTTGAGTAATGGCAAGGGAGAAAATAGCAAGTTAGAACGAAATTTAACTATCCACTGGTGCGAATCTGAAATGTCTTATCATGAGCTATCCCGTGAATATACTGGAGTCGATATACGTAATAACGAATTGCAAAATAATAATTACCTTGCTGCACCTGGTGGCCAATTAAGACCCGCAATCTCAGAAGTAGAAGGGTTAGACAGATACGCTAAACAATGCTTAGAAGAGAGATCTGTAACACCGCCTGAAAGAAACGGCTATATGAACGTGAGTTTAATACCTTTATGTGAGATTAACTACTAAGTTTATACTCATTACTATCATATTATTCACTATTCAGATTCTAACATTCATGTTCTCTTGTGATCTATGGCCTTATGTTTAGTGAAATAGTCATTGTATCCGAATTGAGTAATCTCTGACTTCTACTTGTAGAGTGAAGATATATGTCTCGATTATCATCCTGTAGGACACGTTAACACAAATTTACATTTGTGAGAATATGTTCATCATTAATATTAATACACAGCCTATATTTAAGACAAATCCTAATATTAATGCATTAGTTTTTGCGGCGATTTCAACTCAAAAATAATTCACAATACAGTCATAGGGTCGAAATGAAGGATTTTTGCAAAAAGAAGAGAGTTGACAGTTGAGATGTCTAATCTGTAAATAACAAATAATAGGCGGCGTATGCTTTTGTTGCATTGCTTGTCATATTATTGAAAATGCTGCAGTTTGGATTGTAGGACTGTGGGAATAGAACATCTCTCATAGAAACATTGTAATAATCGTTGTTCATACTTTAAGGGATCGTCATAGGAGTTGGTCTTGGATCGAAATGAAGAGGTTTCACGATCATAGTTTATGCCGAATAAAATTTTTTAGTTTAGCATGTAAGATTTTCACAAAACGGGAGTGCTGATTTTGTACAATGAATTTAATTCGATAAAAGTTTCATGCGTTTCTGTTTAAGTTAGTGCTTTACTGGTAACGAACTGCAGTCCGCTGTTCTTGATGAAAAACAGGAAAATAGTCCGGAAAGTTCAAAATTCTTGTGGACAATTAACTAAATAAGACATGAAGTTGCTAATAGTTGAACGATACTTCGTAATTTGCACTGACTTTCAGTAACCCTATCATACTGTCGGAAACGATGCATATTTACTCTTCTATGATTATGAGTATTCTACAACTATCTATATTTGTATTTTGTCCAAATTGTATGCAAATCAATTAGTTTAAACTTGGCAGTTTTCCATCGCCCCTTTATCAAGAAATATGGTGAGTTTTTATGTGTCATTAATTTTGGTCTTCTGAATTGTTCGAAGTAATGAAATATTTTTACTTATTTAGTTTATGTCTCTATAACAACTAGAGATATATTTGACTCTAATTTATCTAATAATTAATGGTCAGGTAGAATATAAAAACATTATTTCAATTCCTTTTTTTCAGGGTCATTCAACTAAATCGGATGCTAATCACGTTTCTACAGAATCGTTTTCCTCATTTAAAAGGCATCCTACTCATAAAAGTGATCAAAAAAATGTACAAAAGCAACCAGAAAGCCTGACAGTTTTCGAGAAATTATGTCAAAAGTTTTCTAAAGATGCAACTTATAAGAATGAAATACGTGCTGGAAAACGATTGGGATTTTATCGATTTGTTCTGGATATTGGAAGAGGGAACTTCTCAAAAGTCAAGCTGGCACTTCATAGTTTAGTCAATAGTAAGTTTGGCTGTTTTGAAAAAATAAATACGGTATTTTTCATTGTCTTAGTATGCAGATGTTTAAAAATAGTTATCTGCTGTTCAAAAACAAATCAACTTTAGCCATTTCAAATATGAATATATTGTAATCAGTTATATACCCATGTCTACTAATCATTGTAGATAACGATAATAAACCTAAGGACGAAAAACACCACTGGGTCACAACTAAAATAACATTCAAGTTAAGCCCTACTAGTTTCCGACAGCTTCTGAAAATCATATAACACATGCAGTCACGACTAATAACTAGATCAAAGAAATAAGCCAGTGAATTTCAGTTTTATGTATTAAACTTTGTGGATGTATTTTCCGTAATACTACCGAGACAATACCTACATGTTGACTATTGGGTTTTGAAATGGTTGTAAACTGAAACACAGTTAATGTCAAATGATGCTTTGTAACAATGACATTATATGCATCAAATATGACTGTTATTCTAGTGCTTTAAATAATAAAGTATCATAAGTTGTTCATATTCGATGAAGTTTTTGACATTTCATCATTAAAGTTGGCAATAACAGTCAGTATTCAGGATCTTCAGGTCATTTTTGTGTAATGGCATCAGGCAAACAGTTTAACGCTCAAAAACAGCAGTAACAAAAGCCTCTAATAGGTTTCTTTGGTGTGTTAGTGGCAGTGACCGAAAGCAATGGACTTTCAATACCGCAGATAACAGTTTCCCATTAATGAAAAAGCGCCTCTTATTTTTCACTTTAAAAATAGATATTTTATCACTTTCTCATTCACCAGTATTGATATTTTAAATGATAACCTTACTAATGAAATATTAAAAACGATCTTCAGTGTAACCTACTTACTGACTTACGCCTGTTTCTTCTCATGGAGGAGCATAGGCTGCCCACAAGCATTTTCCATCCAACTCTGCCATAGGCAATCCTTTACATTTGCTATTCATCTTCTTTATGTCTACTTCCGATTCTTGGTGCAGTGTGTTCTTTGGTCTTCCTTTTTCCGTTTCTCTTCAGGATTCCAAGTTAGCTCTAGCCTTACTATGCAGTCTGATGATTTGCACAATGTATGTCCTATCCACCTCCATCATGTTTTCCTAATTTTCGCTTCGGTAGGAGCTAGTTTGTTCTCTCGCACAGTAGGCTGTTGCTGATGGTATCCAGTCAACGAACATTCAGTATCTTATTTAGACAATTGTTTATAAATACTTGTAATTTCATGATGATGGTAGTGGTAGTTCTCCACGTTTCAGCTCCATACGGTAGAACTATCTTCATATTCGTATTAAAGACTGTGACTTTGATATTGGTTGACAGTTTTTTTGAGTTGTATATGTTCTTCGACTGTAGAAATGATGTCCGTGTTATGCCAATCCTTGTTCTTACGTCTGCACTAGATCCTTCTTGTTTTTATACGAGGCTGTCCAAATATGTAAAAGTTTCTACCTCTTGCAGAAGTTCTTCATCAAGTGTGAATGAATCGGTGTTCTCTGTGTTGTGTTTGAGGATCTTGTTTTTTCTTATGTATGTTGAGGCCCATCGATATTGAAGCTTCTTTTACACTAGTTGTCTTGACCTGTATTTGCTCATGTGTATGGGATAGAAGGGCTGATTCATCTGAGAAGTCCGAATAGTCAAGTTGCACAAAAGCTTTTCAGTGTGTTCCGTACTTTCCCTCAGATATGCAGGTCTTCCTAAATCTTCAATGTAACGCTTCATTTAATTTTAAATACCTATACCATAGCTTAGCCCGGAGTTAGGATGTCTATCGAAGTAGCTATTTATTGCTACCATATATTGATAAAACTGTAACTATAAATAATTTTAATATTGATAAACCATTCCCATAAACTTCTGATTGTACCTTCGTGATAAACCTTGTTTAGAATAAGATGGGCTATTGTGATCTAAAGCACCATTTAATTATTTTTCCCCTATAATCTATATGAATAATACAGATAAATAAACATACATCTCGAGTTGTTTGTTCTTTCCTGCTGGTTAACCTCGTGAATTAGAAAATCATCTATCTATAAGAATCAAAACAGTATGATTTAGTAGGGCGACAAACTTAATTTAGCCTTATGAATATTCATAAGAAGATGTATAACAACTCAATGAAGCACATGAAGAGCAGAAGTGCTTAATGGTAAAAACGTTTACCAGTTAGTTGTGTTAAATCCAAAGTTAATCTCAATTAAGCGTACTTTCATACTTGATTGTTGTTTTCCCTAAGTTTCCACTGAGCTCCATGTTATGGTTAGAACTTGTTTATTGTATAAGCTGACCACAGAGATATTCCAGCGCTGGGACCTTTTCTTTATTTAACAAAACTGGTTTACTAATATGTATGATCACTATCGGTAGCAAATATACTTTTATAAAAGTGGCCATTCATCTATTTCTAAACTAAATTTCAGATGTAAATATATTTTGGTTTGTGATTCCATTTTGGGAAAACCATCGGAACGATGTTCAAAAGTTACAAAAATCCAATTTGATAATATTCATCAATATGTCACACACGGAATCATGTAAATAAATATTAAGTGATCGATTTATTTTTACCTATAGCGTTACTGGTATTATACACTAGCTAAAATCAGGCATCAGCTAACATATTTTTGACAGCATGGCTGAACTATTAAAGGAACTATCGAATCATTACTTCCAGTTGACACTCAGATTCAATGGAATGACTGTTTGAGTGTCCATGGAACGTAATACATGATGCTTTTCTGTTTCTTTGTATGTGGACTGTACAGGTCACCGATAAAGTAAACTTCCTTTTAGATATTTCGTAAGTTTATTTTTCCAAATGGTTAGTTATGAAAATAATAACATTCCGAAAGGTTTTTACTTGAAAATAAATCCCGTTTTACGCAAAACGTTATCTACAAGCAAGTAAACCATAGTTAATCCCTATTGATGAAATAAATTTTGTTCGAAAGTAGCTCCATTTTCATGTTAGTTATTGTGAGAAATATAAATGGAAGGACCTTGATGAGCGCAAAGTTACGTAGTGAGATTATTGACAAACATGAAAAAGTATCAACACTGATTGAAATCAATACACTTGGCCAGTTGCAAACCCTTACAAGAACACGTATTGTACAGTAATGGACTGTAGATCAGGGTTGAGGCGGCTTAGGAAGTTATTCTCTTAAGATGATTCTTAATCCCTAGAAAAAATGATACACATCTGGCCGTTTTTCTTTGTGAATGACAGACTAGCAGTAAAACAACAAGGATAGGGTCGTATCAATGCGAAAAGTATTTTTTACATGGTTAACAATAACTGCAGATTCTAGCTAGAAATTAAAGATATTTATTATAAGTGCGAGCGGGCGATTTTCGAAGTAAGGTCGATTAAGCTCACTGCTACTTAAAACATTACTAGAAAAATTAATTGCATCCCGGTTAAGTGACTTGAGAAAAGGTATGTAATAAACTTAACATTGTTAGACTACTGCGATGGTAATCAACCCAGAGTAACAATAACGTTTAAGTATGCGATTGAAATGTTATAATTTATACGATGGTATACATTAAACTAAACATATCAGGGTTAAGTGAATTTCTGTATCTACGTCAGCGATATAGATGGATCAACCCATAGTGATGATCAATAAAGTTATTGTCAATTGTATTTATTGTTTTGTATGAATTTATGGAATGCTGTAAAAAAGCCTAAATAATCTCAATTAAATCAAATAATCACTCATTCTTTAAATTCACTTATGCTATGATGAGAGTATATGTAATTTAATATTAACCATTATTTGCTTTTATAATTTATAATGTCTATATCAGTGCTCTAGCTTTTCTAGATCAACTGGGGCCCAAATTAAAATATCCACATTGATTTCTAGATTTTTTAAAGTATTGCTTTTATGATTTCGAAATTAGGTGGATAGAGGTGATCGATAGAAAACACTGAAATAGGGTTTTATGCTGGTTATCACTCATCAACAAGACATAATTTTACTTTCTCAGAAAAATGATACTCCACGTGGCATTAGAACCACTATCATCAAAGCCGTTTAGGCTCTGGTTGACCTCTTATAAGACTGAAGTTACCATCTTGTTATCCGATTGAGAGAATATGATCAGCACTTGAGGCAGGATAAAAATGAGAGTGATAAGTCTGTAATCACCATTTAGTGTAAATGGTGAAGCATTGTTTGATACTGATAGAGTTTTCTGTAGGTGAAAACTCGCGATATATATAAGATCAATGAGAGAGTGACTAGAACTAAAATTTTAATTAGCCAAGGTTATCATAGTCTCATAAATATTGTATTAAAAGCTTGAAAAAGAACATATTTTTACATAAAAGTAGGTATGGTTTGTGTGTTTATAATAATATGATAAAAAGTTTATAGATATATGTGAATTCGGTTATAACATTTTCATCACAGAATGTTGCATCAACTGAAAAACCACTTAAAACCACTAGGTATCAGGTAAGTTAGTTTTCATAGTTTGGAAATCATCTGAAGTGAAAGATTATGAATTCTTGTGAAGCTTTATGGTTTGTGATAGTTCTTGGTTTGAGGTCGCTCATCGGAAGAAATTATCCTTAGATCAAATAGGTCTTGAAAAAAATGTAAGTAATTCATACGACTAACTATCTATTCCATTAGTAAATAGTTTTAACTCAATAAATACACATTTTAAAAATAATAATGACCGGATGGCTAAAAATGGAAGATTATTAAAGTCGATAAATAGGTGAATTACAATAGAATGATCTGTAATATAACAATTTTAGGTCAGTCGTTGTGATATTGGCATTTAAATCAACATCTCAACCAATAAGAGAACATTCATCTAAGAGGTTTTTAAAGATTGTCCAGTTTTTTTGCATCACTGGGTGATTTTATTCAAGATATGATTGAAAAACGGAAGCCACTAAACAGCTTTGACTTGCAAGTATGGTACCTCTCATCACTGTGCATAAACGACACTAGGGATCTAACCAAGGACTCTTTGGGCTCTCAGTGAGTATTCGGCTTTCAAACCACTAAGTCAGAATCCAACGATTTATATAGTTTAAATTAATTCTTCATAATGCTACGGTATTATCTATTGCCATAGGTGATACTTTTGTTACGGTTAATGAGTTTTGGATACCCACTTCTAAGGTGTCCCACATTAGTGCTAAATAACTGTGTAAGGTTTTCCGCCTTTCGGTGGTTGTCCGATTAAACCCAATCTATTAAACAAACTATATCAGAATATTGAAATTAAAACACGAAGTTCAGCGAAGGGATCTCTTCTCAACGATTTTATTATCAAGCTGTACAATCGTATATATATGAAAATCTTGTTTCTGTAAAAGTACTAATTCCGTGAGGAAATATGAACACAGTTAATAAAAAAGGTTATAATACTAGATTACGTAATACGAATAATAATAATAGATTTAGTGAATATAATAAAATGATTACAATGCTTTTATCGTAATAATTAAAGGTCATAGAGATGTAAAAAATAAATAAGGTGATATGATGAGCATTTACGAATAAAACAATGAGAATATAAGACATAAGTAAAGGGGAGAATGCAGTAATAATAATATTAATATTAATAATAATAATAATAATAATAGGATAATCAAAATAATTAAGGCCAAGGTAACGATAACGATAAAACGTACTTCTTTTGTACGCATGGTTCTGGTTTAAGCTCCTGGATGGTAAGAGCTTCGGCTATTTTTAAAAGTTGGATGCGAAGAAATCTGGGTAGATTTGAACGAATCATATAAACAACCTTAAATTCATTTTTTGGATCTGTAGAATGGTTACAGTCGATTAAGTGTTCAAGTATAGAACTCCTAACTGCTTTCCCTTCCCCCTTATAGAACCAAGCTGGAATATGTTCCTGTATCCGAGTTGAAAGCGAGCGCTGGCTACGGTCAATGTACCTTGCTCCACAAGAGCAGGTGAACTGGTAGATGCACATAGAGGCGACCAGACGTGGCAGCTTGTCTTTTCTGGACACAGAAAATAAGTTCCTACTCGTGAAGGTTATTCGCAATTTAGCTGCATTAAATGTTCTTCTGATAGTTGTTGTTAGACGATTTCTGGTTACTTCTGATGTTCGATCACCTTTAAATTCCAGACTTATATAAAGGTTTTTCTTCGAAACGGAGCAACTAGGTTTCTTGTCACAACTACTATTCATATTCTTTTCTATGAACCGTTCTGGGTAACCATTTTCCGTCAAGGTTTTCTTGAGGAATTCAAGTTCTTCGTTAATGCATTCCTTACTGCATATCTGACGTATTCGATAACATAAAGAGTGGATGAGGTTTCTCTTTCTACTTAACGGAACCCAGCTATAGAAGTTGGTTAGCTGTACATTCCATGTTTGTTTTCTAAAGATGGATCTTTTTAAAAGAACCATTACTCCTTCTCATCAGACGTACATCGAGAAAAGGAACTGATTGGTCCCATTCCCTTTCTAACGTGAAGTCTATAGAAGAGTGGCATGAGTTAAAGGTGTGTAAAATATCCTCTAAATCAATATTATTGTCACAAACGATAAACGTGTCGTCCATATATCTGACGTATAGGTGAAACTGATTGATCATTGAGCTTAGTTGGTCGTTTTCTAGTTTTGCCATGAAACAATCTGCTGAAATCGGACCCAATGGAGACCCCATTGCGATCCCATCCCTCTGTCTGTATATTTCATTATTGAAACTAAACTGGACATTAAAAGTATAGCGTAAAAAAATAGTTCTTTCAAGTGTTCAATCAGCAAACCTAGATCTATGTTGTTGGAATCAATATACTCACATATATAACATATCGTTTCGGTTAAAGGTACGCTAGTGAACAAAGAGTTAACGTCAAGCGATAACATGTGTTTTCCGGAAGTATTAACGTCCTTAATACGATCAATAAATAGAAAAGTATCACAAATAGGAAATTTAGATACTTGCCTTCTAACTGGTTCCAATATTTCCGCTAGCCATTTGGCGATTCTGTGGAATGGTGAATCCGACATATCCGAAACATGTCGTAACGGTAAACCCGGCTTATGTACTTTCGGTAGTCCATATAAGCGAAGGATGATTGAACCCATGGGACGTATGTGATTATATAAATTTTGGGTTATTATCCCCTTATTCTTAAGAATTTTAACAACATCTGTTAGCTGTTTTTCGATTTGTAATGTTTTATCAACTGCTTTAAGTTTGGAGAATTTAGTACCATCCTCTAGAATTAATTTCATTTTGTCCAAATATTCTTGGCGGTCAAGTAGCACTACATCAGCTCCTTTGTCAGGTTTACTAAGGATTAAATCCTTATTTCTTTTTAAGAGTATTAGCTGATGCATCTACCAGTTCACCTGCTCTTGTGGAGCAAGGTACATTGACCGTAGCCAGCGCTCGCTTTCAACTCGGATACAGGAACATATTCCAGCTTGGTTCTATAAGGGGGAAGGGAAAGCAATTAGGAGTTCTATACTTGAACACTTAATCGACTGTAACCATTCTACAGATCCAAAAAATGAATTTAAGGTTGTTTATATGATTCGTTCAAATCTACCCAGATTTCTTCGCATCCAACTTTTAAAAATAGCCGAAGCTCTTACCATCCAGGAGCTTAAACCAGAACCATGCGTACAAAAGAAGTACGTTTTATCGTTATCGTTACCTTGGCCTTAATTATTTTGATTATCCTATTATTATTATTATTATTAATATTAATATTATTATTACTGCATTCTCCCCTTTACTTATGTCTTATATTCTCATTGTTTTATTCGTGAATACTCATATCACCATATTTATTTTTACACCTCCATGACATTTTAATCATCTTATTATATTCACCAAATCTATTGTTATTGTTATTATTCATATTACGTAATCTAGTATTATAACCTTTTTTATTAACTGTGTTCATATTTCCTCACGGAATTAGTACTTTTACAAAAACAAGATTTTCATATATATACGATTGTACAGCTTGATAATAAAATCGTTGAGAAGAGATCCCTTCGCTGAACTTCATGTTTTAATTTTAATGTTTAAATGGGATATATCAGAATAATTGTTGTATTCTACATAATTTTTAATTCACAAAAAAACAATTCAGTAAAATGATTTTAGATGTTCTACTCTTCCTCATATTGTTATTTGAGTTTCAAATTTAGGCTAATCTAGACAAAATATTCCATGAAATTGTGTAAAAAAGTGATCATTTCAGTAGAAGTTGTATTTATGTACACAATTTCATAATAAGGAAGCGCAAAACAGATAAAAATTAAACATTTTAGGATACAAAGACAGTCTTTTCATTGTTCCATATGCCTAGGTGCATAGTAAAATAACAAATCGAGACTCTGCTAATTTTTAATTCAATGTTTTTGATAAATTACATTTGTATATATTCATTTTTCGCATACATTAGAAAACGTGAATTTAGTTGTCTAGGTGATTTTATTTAACAATAATAAAATGAATAACAAGTAAAAGTACCTTATTAAAAGTAAACAATATTTTTTTTCATATTTAACAAATATAAATAACTTGAATAGGATAAAATTTATCATCATTCATATGTTATTGAAAAAAAATAAATGTAACTTTAAAAAATTGTTCATCAAAATGTATCGCTTTAGACGGTAGTGTATTCATTAGTCTGGGTGATTTGATTATGTGGATTTCGTAATAGCTATGATCAACATCACTAGGCTCTACTTCAAATAAAAAAGGTTTCCTCTGAGTCTTTATTTTGCTCATCTATGTTTACAGTTCTGTTGGCTGTTGAGTAAATGACTGGTTGACTTCTAATGCTTACATTAACTGGTTGAATCTGTCTCGATATATCTAGTGATCTCATATTGGTTTGAGTGGCACGATTCCAGGAATCCTATCAAAACTTCAATGTTTAGATGATGTCAGTTTTTGACAATTATCGAGTAAAATTCATACTTGTTGTTATCTGTATGCATTGATATAATTGAGCATGTCGTGTTGTTTACATACATTTATATTCCTCAGGAAAGACTAAATAGAAAGTTTTCACAAAGTATTCTGTAGTGTCAAATTTAACGGGAAAGAATAATCAGATAATAAAATTTCATCCTTTTATGTCTTAATTGATAGAGAAGACACGGGAACGCTGAAAACACAAGTATGACGCAATCCAAGCCATTGGAACTGCATATTAAATGATGACAATAATAATCTAAAAACACACAGAAGTTTCGTACAGACAATGATCTGATAAACTAGAACTCACTACAGTACTCTCATAATACGCAAAACAGACAAAATATCTACTATCAATCTTTCGTAAAACATTCTACCTCATGCAGCTGCATCTATAAAATGCAACATAATCAGGTGCATTCTTTCGAGCTACCAATCTTCTCCATCATTACAGGATTTTGTGTTTGGAATATGTAAATATTAAGTTTCGTACTGAACGACAAAATAGTAACATAATCCTCATGAAATCTCAAAGTTATGAACTCAGTCACTTGTATGACTGAATATATATATTATAAAAAATTCAAGGGGGGAAATCAAATTGATATTGATCTTTTCGGTGACAGTGTTTACAATTAATTGACTGTTTATTATATTTTGCAAACATGGGATATAGTACTGTTTATTCATCTGGAGAAAATATAAATAACCATATAAAAATACGCTATTTACGTATACGACATAGTGTCAAAAAACATAATAGACTTTTACTGTTCAGTCTTATTATGGCTGCTTAAAAATGTATGTAACATTATCGGTTATGTATAAAGCCGATAGCCTTGTTTCATGTTTTATTCAGAAGTAATCCACATGTGAATTCTACTCAAAAAGACATACTTAGTAAACTACTTGAAAAAAAGATTTCATCTTCTTGAATAAGGAGTATAATTGTCTTGATCTTTTTTAATGACTGAAGTCATTGTCAGTTGCATACATATTTGTTCTCGAAGAGTATTGTACAAATGTCTCTTCATAAGGTCTCTAAGTATACAGCACTCGGAAAATCTTTTAGAATCACAAACTAGAATAAATGAACTCTGTGGAACTCACATCAACCCCTGAGCTACTCAAAGTGAACATGTGATACTTTCAACTTAGATGAGCAAATTCATTAGTGGTATAGCTGCTATTACCACCAAAGAGTATTAATATATTCTTTGTTGTTGTAATATTTCACCGAGATTTGTTTAGGCTCATCACAAATGGTTGTTTATAATAGCTTTAATGGATGGATGTACGTGGTCAGTTTAGGGGTAGCATCTATCTTCATTCCATATTTTATTTCTACTTTACAGCAAGTTGGTTTGGCAGTAATAAAAATATCATTTTTGTTGAGCTCTGATAGTTTCTAGTTCTGAGAATTTAATTCCTTATACAAACCAAAACAATAAGGCATTCAAGATTCCTTATAATGTTGAAAAGACAAGCTATTCATTTAATGGTAGCTGTATCAATCTTATTCAGTCATAAAATTTGCTACATTACGATGATCAGTAAAACTTAAGAAAATCCATCTGCCTTTATGTCATGACTTTGTTTTCAAAAAAGTTAAACTGATGAGACGATGGTTAACAAAATTTCGATATTTCAGTGAAACTCATAAACTTTAATCTGTGTGATTTGAATGTTAGTATATTTTCATTACTATATGGCATATTATCCTTGATTAACCGCTAATCATTCATACTATTTACAATATTTATAACTCAATTTTAGTATTATTTACTATCTTCTTATTTCTAAATTTATATGTTTATTTGTAGGCTGGCTCAATGACACAGACTGCCTCAAATAAAATCACATGTTTTATCAATGTAAAATAAATTTATTTCGGCAGATAATTTACATCTCGCATTGTAATAGGCGAATAATTAAGTAAATGATGGGTTTCAAAATGAAGAATCGTTCCACCCAAATCACCATTTTTAGTATTACATCATTAAATAATCACTAATCTAATCGATACTAAAAGGTTTGAAACCGACTTTTGAAAGTGTGAAGTTGTTTATTGAAATACTTTATAAAATACCATCATGTTAAATAAACATTCCAGTTTTCTTCAAATATATTTACACTTCTTACTGATGACTGACTCTTGAATGTTAGAAAATATATTACAAGTTTATTGGGTTTTTTAAGTAAACTGAATGACCACACATTTAAATCTAACTAGATATCTTAGTGTTAGAGTAGCTTGATAATATAAGATGTATCGTTAGTCGTATTGAGAAATAATGGCAACTGAAATACGTCTCTATTGTAAAGCTGATTTACTATGTAACTTATAACTTATGTTAATTCATACTAAAATATTATAAAATGTTTCACACATTTTAATATCATTTTGTTAATTAACTGGATTTTTACACAAGTCTTCTTCGCATTTGATTGTACTTTTATCTCTAAAAGTATAGGCTTTTTTGGTGATTTTGGGTTTTGTGAGTCGAATGGTTTAGATCCACAGCTTCCATTGTCATCCTGAACAGCATCTTTGGCATGTACAACATGTAGAAGTGAGATTACTGATTATTCCACAAGTATTATATTGGATCATTCCGGTGACTTTGTTTGTGATTGATTGTGTTCATAGGTCTTGTTATCTTCATTTGCCTTTGGATTCACATTGAATGCCAAGCTATATCTAGAACCAGGCATTCAAATCAACTATCTGTTAACAGACATATCAACAAAGACCCAATCTATAAACCTACATGATAGAGATCGATCCATTACAAGGCGAAAGATCAATCAACAAAGACAACCAACGTGAATACAAAGGCAAGCAAGGTCATTGGAGTGAACTTTTGGTATGGCCCTATATCCGACTCCAACTGGATCGTACGAATGATTGCCATCGAAATATACATCTTAGCTACTGTCATATATAATCATCCACTGAAATCGCGTCAGTGAATGACAGAATCAGATAAGTCAAATACGAGAATAAATTTTCAATACGTATATTTCATACAATCGTTGATCGGAACAGACAATCAGAGAAGCGAAGCGAAATGAGGTGACGCGCAGTAGAGAAGGCAAGTGATATCATCTCGATTTAATCAGGCGTGAGTCGATATTACAGTCAGACAAAAATAAGTTACAGACATACGATGGTAAACAATACACGCACATACGAACATATAAAAGCAGCCAGGGTTAATAAGCGAATAAGTGACAAGGTCAAAATATGAATTGAGAAGAATGAATAAAGTGGTCTGCCCAGAAGTTAGAATAGCTTATGTGAGGTTGACAGCAACAGACACTACAAACTGACATAACGTGTGTGGAGTAACTGAAATGCTCACTTCATAATGATGTAAACAGAAAAGATTTTGTTCAGAATGGCAATGAAAGCTCCTCCATTAAATTACCTAGCTCAGGAAATTCATTACCACGAAGAGCATTGACTTGAGCTATAAACTTTCCGTACCATTTCAAGGATACAGGTTTCTAAATATGACCGTTTGCAGATTTAACGCTGAACAGGTAACTAGTTGGTTTAGTACCTGTTTGTCTGATTAACTAGCTGAACTCGGATTTGTTCGACCGAATAATAAGTTTTCAGCAACGTGGTTATCATATTTGTCTTTATAATTGTTGTTGAAAATTCATCTTTTCAAGTTTTTCTGAATTTATTGAGAGTAACAGTAAAATATGAAACCACTGTGCCTGGCAATTTAGAACATTTATTGATTACTCAAATGCATTCCAAGCATTGATCCACCGACGCAAACAAAATATATCAATTTCAAGGTTTTCACTCAAATTAGGGTCATACTGCACACTACTATTCAAGCTTTTTTGGAGTGAAATTTATTAAACAGTATTTCTTGCAGACTAAATATAAGAAATCTTATCTTGAATACACAATTATTTACGTATGATTTTCAGACTAACTAGTCGATTTTCAGCTGTGTTAAAAAATTGGGTATAAATAAATAACAGTTTTAGTAACCCATGGTTTATATAAATATAATCTCTCCTACGTCATTATTTGTTGCCAAAATATTTTGTAATGGTTTGTGAAAGTTAAAGGCCAGAGAGATCACTAGTTCTATTGAGCTAGTAATAAATTATAAACATAATCTTTCAAAGCAAACTAGTTAAGTTAAATTAATTTATCTACTTTAACGTCGTAGAATGCTAATACTTTCAAAGTATTCTGCCACATGATTATTGCAAAAACTGTCAGTACATATTGATACCTAAGATCTAATGAATGATCAGCATTCAAGTTAAGAAATATGCAACTACCGGTTTAAACTGTTTTCGTTCTTTTACTAACCCGTTAAAATTAAGTTAAGTTGTGTATATGGAAAATCAATAGTTTGGTAAAATTTAATCACGACCTTTATTCTGTTCTAAATATACACGAATAAAATGGCTATTCTCTTGGAAAAACCCCTACAGGAGTAATTTTAAACTAATTCGTTCTACTTGACATCATTCATCTAGCAAGTTGTTAAGACTATGTATTTTTCTCACGTGTTTTTGTTTTGATCCACGGTTTGGAAATATTCTATCAGCATTACATGAATACTTATTATGCAATATAAGTTATTACAATTTTTCAAATAAAACTCATATAACAATGGATAACTGATTACTTGTAATACTCATTTGGTATAGCAGTGTTAAAGCTGAAATGAGAATATCTTACATGACAGTAAAACATTTAATCCTGTTTTCGATAACCGAAAACAGAATTGTTGCTATGTTTGTAATTGTTTTTATTGGGATTTCGCGTATCTGTGTAATTGACTTTCCACCTCTACTGTTTTGAATTTTCTACAGATGTTAATATAGACTTTTGGCGACATAATTATTCTACACCATACAATTGGTGACACTATCTATTTAGTCTTTGTTTCGGACATAAAATGTTCTAACTTCTATTCACTCACTTCACTCGTAAATGAATTGTTGTCACGAATCAGACGCTCATTTATTTAGTCTACGCAGATTCTGATTATATCGGAAGAATCTCGTATTCGTGGATACTTTTGAAATAAATAAAATATGGATTCTGAATTCATAACAATCTATAATCAAAAACAAAACTACGAAACAGCCCTATCGAAATATACATGTTTTGATGTTCAGGTATCTAACTAAACTTAATAAGTAGTGTATTTAATGAATACACACGACATCTGTGTGGAATAAAGCATTCTGAATAAACTGAAATTTTGTACTTGTATCAGACAAGCCACATCACAGTTTTACAAGGAACCTACTCAAAGCTCTACGTTACTTATTTCTCAACTATGAATAAAATATCTGTCCTCCAGATTTTAGCTATTTTTCAACTAAAAATCATCTTTTTGGTTTATACTTTTATGTACTTAAAGATGTAGATCATTTAAGGATTCGAAAACAATCTTTTTCTTGACACTAAGGTCTGTTTGTACACGATAATGTTCACTTCCTTTAAAAATCATTCGCCAAATCTTTCCATGAGGTTATACACCAGCGTTGAAAACAAGACATCTTACCAGAAAAAAATTTATGGTCCCTTGGAGTAAATAAGCTCTTAAGTTATTCATTTCTCAAAAATAAGAATTTATGTAATAAACATTTGAAACGTATTTATTGTTGTGATAGAATGTTCTTTTCAATCTGTTATTTAGTTATGTAAAGTGATTGACTTTTTTCTGTAAATTGCAACTATTGCTAACTTGAAGAAATAAATTTTGAAAATAGGATCGCAATATATTTTTAGTATTGTAGTTTTTATATTGAAGTATTTGGTAAAACATGTCTTTTGTGATCGTTATATTTTTTATGTCCTATTCACTACTCATTTGAAGATGAAAACTATCAAAAAATACTTAAAAATACATATTCTTGGTTGACTGACTGACACTACATCAAAAATTGAGTGAATGTTATTTGATCAGATGAAGTAAAAACATATATATATATATATATATATATATATATATATATATATATATATATATTCACGCTGAGATAGTCAATCAGGTTTTCCATAATGAATTACAACCTAATAGAATGCAACCAATATATTAAGCCTATTCTAATATACTAATTATATATGGAAGACAATTTTAAAAAGGCTCTGAGTCGACTTTCTTGACACATGACAACATATTTTAAATGTGAAAACGTGTTTTATTTAAAGATTAGGTTACTATTTAGATCAACACAATCTAATAATCGAAGTTGAACTAACCAGAGTTCCCTTGTTATTCAAGTTATTACTAGCTTTACTTTTTCCATGCAAATGCTCTAGTATTGGTATTTATCCAGTCAATAATTTATGCATTTACCAAAGTCACTATAATTCACATCGATACAATGAGATGAAATTATCGGGACTCAAATTATATCAGTCGAAATTTATAATATCACAGTAGAAGTGTGAACCAAACATTTTAAGTATAGTTCAAGGGAAACAAACTACGTAAAGGTTGGAAAAAAATGTGTACAGTGAATATTTTGACCTCGATAAAAAGTGGCAAGACCTTTGTTACTGTAACAGATTTTGAATTATATCACCTAGAATCTTCAGCTATGGTTGTAAACTATTTTGCACTGCCCAACTGAGTAGTTTACACAACTAGACAATACAATGTTAATCAACGTTTTCTGTTTCGAAGGTGAACGACTGTCATTTTTATTGGCAAAACAATATGTAATTATATCTGTGAACTAATCTAAGATATCCAAGTGGCAATCACCTATAAGAACTCTTTAGCTGACGTGAAGGCCCTAGATGAACTAGTCACATATTAAGTATGAAGATCAAATATAACTGAATAATATCTCTTCACTATATTCAGTTGCTCACAACTTAAATTATACAGGCGAAATCAACAGATAACACAATACAGGATCATTAAAAGCGGTGACTAAATAAACGAAACAACAAACTTTATCAATGATGTCGATATATATGAAAACGAGTTGGCTTATTTTGAAATATGATACTGGTTAAAAAGAGTTGAGATCAAAATATGGTTGAAACTGTCCACTCGAGATTTTCAAAATGTGTGTATGAAAAACCTCAAGTTAACTGAGGGATATGTTTAAAATGAATGAAATTACAATTAACTAGGTAAACGTATAATAAAAATAAATAGTAGGAGGTAGCCAGAATTCAGTTAAATATGACGGCGATAAATTGACAAACATTTCTTTCTGAATCCGTGAGTTAGATTTAATTCCTTTGATAACAATTATTCCAGCAAAATGTATCACTGTTCTATTCTTTTGTTAAATGGTTATTTTTGATTAAACAACTTGAAAGCGTTTGTAACCCGATTGCTATCAGTTAAATGTTGAGCTATTGGACTGTCAAGGGTTTTGGTACATTTGAATCGAGAGCTCTTCAAAATATGCTTAAAAGTTAGAAAAAATTCTACTCACTCTGCTTTTTTTGTTATTTGTAATTTGGTCCAAACTGATTTCAAAAGCCAGAGCAAGGGGTGAAGAAAATACATTTTTCATGTTTATTTCAAAACACGTGGGTAATTGCATATGCATCATTTTCATTAATAAGCTTCCGTTTTTGTGTATAGCAGAAACCTTGATTGTTGCTTAGATATATTAAACAAACGTTAGCGAACACAATCTACCTTTAAAAACATAAACAGATTATATATATAATTGTTACTGAAGTATTTACTTTAATTTAGAGTATTCAGTATGAATGAAGTAGTATTTTATCTGCTTAAAGCTAAACTGCAGAAAATTTTACTTGCTATTTATTCTTGGCACATTTAAATAATATTAAATGCAATGACGAAAGTTTATGATAGGTACATTGTAATTTTTATTAATTCTTTAATTTTACAGTAATTTATATACTGAATTATAAATAGCTAAACGATCATTTTGCGATGAGAATAAAGCACAAATATTTCGATTACCAATCATTCATGTCCTTTTAATTATCGAACAACAGTGCGTAAACTGAGTTTTAGTTAAATTTCGAAAGTTTACTCTGTTGTTGGCTCAAAGTCATTAATGAAAAATATAGCTTCTCTCATAAATGCTTGTGATCAAGAATATGTATCTCCATCGGTGTTCAAGACACCATAAATTTAGTATAATTTACATTACAATAGCGTCTTTGAGCGTCTGGAAGGCTTATAGAATCTCAGATGACTTAGAATTAGAAAAGAATAATCACAATAACTTTCTATGGCTTGTTACTTCCATGAACATGAATAATCAAAAGTCAATATTCATACTCATACCCACTACCTAACTAGTTCATTCTAATTTAAGTCGTAATTAACTTAAACAAAATCATATGATGCTCATTTTCTCATTAACTGAATAACATTCGAAGGAAATGTAATTAATGTAATATCGCTTGTTCTCAACAGTTTTATAGAGTCGATTATATAATCACTATCGGAATTGCGATTTTAGGACCACGGCTCATAAATCAAAACAGAATGCTAATCAATAATTTCATTATGAGTAATTTCACTGAAGAAATCATTATATATTTTACTAATCACTTTGTTTCCCTGAGACAAACGGTTAGCAACAATTGCGGACACAAAGTGAAGACGGAAAGCGAAGAAACACGAGAAGAAATGATACTTCGTTTCGTTGCGCACTGGAGATATTTTGCCCTCACTTTAATTTTAACCTTAAGATTAAGAAACGTATGCTACCATAAATTATTGCATACATGGATGACTGTGAAGGGTAAATTTGCCTTGAAAAATACGAATAAAATTGAATTTTTTGTACGGTAACGATATTTTGTCGACTTTTGTGGATAAGCCTACAATAAAAATGTTTGAGACACAACCTTACAAAGACTCTGAAAGATGATCTTTTGGCGCTATGTGCGTACATTTATTTGTTGAATATTATTCAACGTCTAGGTTTAAGAACCAATGAATGACGTAGGAAAATTCATTTACCATGTTAAAAAATATATAACTTGTAAGTTTGTTCAATATGTACAATAAATTATCCGTTTTGCCTAAAACTGTCAAACTCTCTAGTTCGGTTTAAAATTTTGTTCAGATCAATCATTGTAATTAAAATTTACCATTGTTTCCGTGGTCAAGAATCTACAGAAATCAAATGCCATATCGTTCTTTATTAGCATCCATGAGCTAAATAGAAATGTCATGGAAAAACAAAATAACTTGAATACAATTAACAAACATATAATGTTATGAAGACGTTTCAACATTATATTTTACGTTCAATTCAAGTACTAAATTTTCATAAACCGAATTCATGCTCACAACAGCATTAATAAAACGTTAAATTTCCGGTCACATTTTAGTGATTATTCAGGAAATAAATAGTTCAAATAATATTTTTTTGTCATCCAAATGAGGATTTGTAGAGATTGTAGTAATTTTTACCAGTTGAATTCATGAGTTGATCTAAGCTAGACCACCATTGAAAACAGCCTTCCAGCGCTTCCAGGTTTTCAGTAGTGATCTAGCTTAGATCAAGTCATGAATTCAACTGTTAAAAATATTTTTTGTCTTTGAATACCAATATTTCTTTACAGAAAACTATTTTTTAGATCAATAACTACTTGATGTGCTTGATTAACTAAATATATATTTTTAGCTAGGCCTTCCAAACTAACATAAATTTGGGCAAGAAGCATAATCTAGCTAGTGTAAACCGTCATTAGTTTCAAGACCAGGTGAATCTAAATTAGACAGATGAACAATGGCAATTCGAAAAAAATCCATTGACTGTTGCACAACATTACTTTCCAAAATTAAATTACAAGTATTTTGATAATAACCACCCGTCTGTTAAGTTAGTTATGACTTTTTTCTAGTTATTTTATTTACATGACACGTACATATACTTGAAAATGTAGTGTATACACATTTTCAGTAGGTAAACGCTTACACAGTGTGCACAAATCTGATTAGCATAATTTTTATATTCTCTTGACCACATTTATGTATAAACTTCATCAGTGAGAATTTATCACTAATGAATCATCCTCACTTGTTTCTTGTTGTTATTTGTATCATTTTTGCCTTCAAGTTAGTGCTATTATTTCTTGATGACTAACAAAACAATAAATAGCTAGTTTATTAGAGATAGCTTTTGGTTAAACTATATAATTTTATCATAATACGTGCATATATATGTTAATATAGTTTAACTTTGAGCTTCTGCTTAACTCTGCTTACAGACTACCATCTCTCAGTGTTTGTGTAGTCTATTCTTATCTCGTTTGGAGTAAGTCAATGCTCTAAGACCTCATATGCTGTTGATCTTTGAATTATAAACATTCAGTCTGAATCTAAGTCATTTCTCTTTCGTTTAAAACTTAAGACCAGTATTCAGTTAAAACGTTTCACACTCTTGACAATCTATCCGTATTCTGACCATCATCAATGTAAATAAAAAGAAATAACTAATTAAATTGCGATTCATTAAGAATGAGAACGAAAATTTAATGTACTTGACAATATAAACTATCATTTGGGAGTTTTACGTATCTACATACATTCTGTATTAGTTCGGTATTAATGAAGACATAAGAAAGGGATATACAGAGATTACAATTACATTTCGTGCATAAATGTCACTTTTTTCATTGTTGATTTTCGTCAAAATATTTTTATCGATTAATTGGTGAAAATGTTTAGCTTCGGACGTGATAGGAATATAGAGTAAAATTGACAATTTCATAAACAGACTTATAACCGAGTTTAATAAAATAAAGAACAATATATTAAATCTTAACTTTCAGGAAACGAAACTGTAATTTTGACTTATATAGATATATTTCTTCATACCCAAATGTTTGTTAACAGGAAACTTTATGATCACAACATCTATTTATCCTTCGATCAGTCAAGTTGAAACATGCTTGTTAATGAGTTATAAAAAAATTATTCATTCTGTCTGTGGTAGCTGACTTTCAAGTCATATTTGCAAATCAATTTGTACAAACGAAGGAAATGAATCTTATCATACCTGCATTGAGGTTAAACAGTTTCAGGCGTTCATTTCGGCCTTCTATTAAAGTTTCTTCCTTATATTTAAAGCTCTAAAATAACACCTTCGAAACTGAAAATATCTCAGGTTTGGAAATAGTACTAGTCATGCTTTATCTGATAAACTACTCAGGATATCTGGTTTAAGTTTATATTATTTTCCAGTTCCTACAGTTCTTTGATCAGCATGTAAATGAGCACATGTTTTTAGTTAAGTGCTTTCATTACAGCTATCTAATGACAGGTCTCTGGAATTTAGAAATGAACCCACTTACATCGTTATTGAATAGGCCAACTCAATTGTTTCTTAACTCAAAAAGTATACAATAAGCACTACTGTCACTCAGTAGTAAACCTTCTACATCCATATCTCTGTTACGTAAGACAATTATATTAATCATATTAACATTGATCCAAATTCCTCAGTTTCCATTAGATCTTTAATTATTCTACGGTGTCCCCGAACACTACTGAAATATTTGAGATAGTTGCTATTAAACTTACAAAATTGTAAAAAAAATATAATAAATTTTTCACGCTGATTTTTTAGTAGGATACCGTCTTGCTGAAAAAAAAAGAAATCATCCTCACCACAATCATCAATGTATTGTTGTTCACTTAGATATTAATGTCGATCAACTTACTTAGAATCAAGTAACTAGTGGTATAAACTAGAAATAATACAGTGACAAACAGTTATCATGGTCCTAATCATTATAAAATTTCAGACAATACCGCATTATACAAACATTAGCATAACAAACCTGAAAGAATAAATTATTCTATGAGACTAGAATTTATGGACGACATTTGAGCGATGATTGAGAGATTTTGAAAATGTCCACCTACTTATTAGTGTTAAATGAGGTTTGTAAATCAGGACCAGAATTTACATTTGAAATGTAGGGTTGAAAATTAGAGTCAGTGTTTTTAACCCGACATGACATCAGCTTTAATGTCAAAATGCTATTTAGCCATATGAATGAATCAATTTCTCGTTGAAATCCAAGACCTGACATCTTAAATCTGATTGGTTCGTCCATTAATTGTAGTCTGGTCAGTTAACAAATGCTATCTTCTTCTGTAGGAATTATTATTGATACTAAAAACATTTCATCAGAGTTTCTTTTTCTATAAATCACATGCTTTTGTTTGTGTTTTAATTGATTGGGGTTTTCTTTTGCGACAATGAGTCAAACAAAATGGTTCGGTAAATTGGAATTGGTGGTTGTGATCATGAAATCAGTAATAAAAAAAAGATTTGTCACGTTTACTTTTATTTATTTCCAAATTTATTAACTTGTTTAGTAATCTTGTAAACAATTTTTAAGTAAATTCAAATCAGAACAACAACTATTAATAACTACAAGTGATTGTATTTTCACATTGGTAATACTAAAACCTGTATGTGATCAAGCCCAGTTGACATATACACATTCCTAGGAGGGCTACCTTGATTATATCATCTAGTCAAAAGCTTTAATAAAGTTAAACTGTAACCACTACCAGAAAATAGGATGGTATATATGGGACTTGTCCGACAGATTCATCTAGGTGGGTAACGTGTTCGTGCTTGAAGGCAAAGGTCCTAGTCCTAATATACATGTAAAGCACTGACATTGGGATCCACGTTCATTCAACTAATGAGTACTAAATAGAAAGAAACGTGTTCTCTAAGCTGCGTTACTAGACGAAATCCTAGATTCCTGCAACAACCACTGGGTAAAAATAATTTTATGTTCAGGTGGGTGTGAAACTTTCTAAAGCCATTAATATTTCTAATCAGCATAAATACGTATGCTCATATGTATTAACTCATTTGCTACTGGACCTAGTGTGTGCACAGTATATTTTAGAAATAGATTTTGAAATTAATTATCTTTTTTAGCTCTGTATCAACAATTAAACTCCACGTATTTTTATGTACACAGTTACTAGGTATTCCAATTGTGTATATTAGAAAAAGGTATGTATGAGTGAGCAATAACTTTCTTCATCCAATTTTTAAGAAGCTTCACTTTAGTTATAGTTATATTAATACTATAGTATTTAATCTATTAATAATGATCAAGCCATTTAGTTAGTAAAGGATAAAAATTAAGTGATATATACAAATGACAATAATTAATAAAAAGCGTAAGGTATTAATAAAACAATATTCAGTTTTCTGATTTTCTTTCACTTGCCAAACTGATTTTAAAATAAAAAGCATACACTATTGGATGAATTTAGTTTAATCCGTCAAATTTTTGCAATAAATTAAAATTCTTTCTTTTAGTCAAGTGACTTGTAGGAATTTTTCATATTATAACATAGTCTTTGTTAATATGCTAGAATAGAATATCAACTGAAGAGTTCTTTCAAACTAGTATATGTGTAGATAAAGAATTCATTTCTCTGAAAAATCTCAATATTGACAAAAACTGACTTTTATTTAATGCAATTTTATGACAATTAGTTCTTATTGATTGACAGACAGGATATTGGTGCTTACTGAACAAATAGTCCTTTTTAGCATTAAATAATTCAAAATCATATTTTATAAATACTACATCTAAAAAGCCATACCTTTATGATTTCAAGTGAATCTTTCCATCTAAAAAATAAACTAATCGATGTTTTGTTGTTACCGTTGTTACATTCAGATAATTCCTTTTCAATTATTAACAAACATTTTATTTAAACATCATCAATGCTAGCGATTTTATATCATGTCTTTTTAAGATTTAACTCGAAATTGATAGTATTTTAAAGTAAATCTTTGTATGAAGTTTACACTGTTTGCTGAAAACATGTCTTTTGTACATTTTATATATTTTCATGAAGCACTATCTATCATTTGTGTGTATAATTCAATGAAATATATTCTTTAAGTAATATTATCTAACGTTTTAAGTTAAGTGAGTTAATAGAATCGATTCAATGTTTCACTTTAAATATTGATTAGCATGGATAAATTAGTGTTTAAACTGTTACTCATTACTCAAATTACTAATTACATAATAATCGCACAGTTTAAGATAGTTAAAAGGATTTATCACTAACATAATCACCGGGAGTTTTTTTGAATTTTGAGACGAAACCGTCTAGATGTCATTGAAGTGGGTGTGTTTTTATATAATTATCATCATATATTAAAATTACATTTGTATGGTGCATGAAACCAAATATGATTCACTGTCCACATTATATAGTAACGAAATTTCTTCATTTTCCACTAAATTATTCTGACTGGGACTTTGTATTAATAACAAATAAATAATAATAATAAATAAGAAATCTCTAAGTTCGAATAATTTATTATCATATTGTGAATACCAGTTGTTTTATTTTACATTAGTAACTGTGTGACTAAGAATATTTACTTGATTCGACATATCCACTACATTTTTAGGATACGGATTAAACAGGATTGATAAAAAACATTGACAGATCTGGAATTTTCGATAAGTTCCATGATCCCTTACATGAACTTTCCTTCACATTTGGACGAATGTTTAATATTAATATATAGTGAATAAACGCCATATGATGTAATTCAATTCTTTACTAATATGTACCCAATATCTTCAAAAGGGTTTAAAATAAAAAAACTTTTTTAAATTTTGAACCACTGATTTAAACTTCATGTTGAACTGACTCACAATACAGTTACACTTGTGTCCCGTTACATGTATATATATATGCGTTTATATATATGCATTTAAATAGAGATTACTTATTTTATATATGTTTCTATCAGTAAATCATCCAGATAATCGTGAAACAGGTTATTAATGAAGGACAGTTCTGTAATATCATGTAATACTTCGCGCATTTCATTAGTTTGATGTTTAATTGTTATAATTCTCTCTTACGGTTATAACCCAGCCATTCACATTGCTTAGTATTCTCGACACCAATTCACTCGACAAGTCCTCAAATCAGAACACGATTGAACAGGAAAGAGATTATATTCCAAATAACAAGGTTAGATGGAAGTAAGAATCACAGTAGGAAAAACGTTAGTGTATTTATAGTTTTTACATGAAAAGATTTCTAGAGTATTCTCCAAGTATTGACTAGCGCCGATTGGATAAGAATTAGCCAATCAGCGTGCGCCAACGCAAGCGTGCATTGAGCATGATATAATCCAATATATGTCCTACTAACACTAGTCATAGGGAATATTACTCTAAAAATTTAGTTTGCTAACCAAGAAATGTCCTGGGTGGACTCTATTCTTTGTTAACATTTTATTTTTTGAAAGTTTAGGTTCCATTTCAACCTCTCGTTTTGTGAGATATTCATTATTGTTTTCTTGACGATAATATTTTATAATTTGCCTTTAATAAGTTATTAAGCCTTTCATTCTCCAAGATCATCAATGAGAATATATCGAAGCTTATTAGCCACATCATTATTCGTTGACAGAGAAAAATTTAGACGTTTCTAAATGAAAGCTAGAACCAGACAATTGGAATGTGTAGTTAGGCAACGAACTGGTAAAACAAGAATACATATATAACTGCTTATCTAGATAAGCTCTATCTGGCTTTTAAACGATTCTAAATTCTTTTATGTCTGTATAAATTTGGCATAGAATAATTGTGAAACGTCAACTGAATTAAGCTATCTCTACTTTATGATCATTGATATTTGCATATTGTTTAATAATCAAGTAGTTTGCTATCTATAATTACATTAATTTTTATTTACTGAAATATTATTATACTTGACCTCAATTATTAATAAAACCTTGTGAAGAAGCATGTTAGACAAATACTTTTTGTGAAGTTATCTAATAGATAACATAGCTCACTAATATAAAAAAACAATTTAATGTTAGTTATATTTCAAGGGGTTTCAATTTCTGTAATTTAAAGGAGCAGAATAATGTTAAAGCAAAAATATGATTTATTCATTTTCAAATTGTTTCAATAAGTAAGGTTATTATATACAATTCACTATTCATTTAGGTTTGGTGACAGTAGATTATTTATTACAGTACAGTTGTGATATATGTTACTTGAACATTGGTATTTAACTAATGAGCAATGAAAGCATAGAAATAGTCATATAAAATTTTAAATGGAAATCTTTAATTTTGACTTCAAATTTTGTACATGAACGAATCAATCTTCTCAATGAGATTATTACTCTCAAACTGTTATTATCTTCAGAATTCTAAATTAGTTCTGTAACTTTACTATGTATTCAAAAAACTATCAATGATTTATTTTCTTTAGCCATTGTAATCAATACTAAGTGGTTAGTTGCAACACATCAGATTAGAATAAAAGTGAGTATTAAATAATAAAATGTTTCATTGAGATCACGAACCGACTAAAGTTGGCCTAACGTTGATCAGTTCACGATCTCAATAAAAACTCAACGATCTTCACAACTCTATACTGATAACAATCTGCTTGTTACGCGATAACGATTACTATCATATATTTAGTCTGTGATAGCTACTTTAGATAAAGAATGACTCAGAATAATGTCCCTATGGAATTAAGTAATATGCTTTGCCCAATAAAACAGAGCGAACTTCCTCAATGTTTCAGGCTTATCTTATTGATGAATGCAAATAAATGAAGTAAAATTATGTCTTGAGATTTCTGCTGGTCACATTTAAGGCAATAAATTAAAAACCGAAATATAGAAATTAAATTTTATAAACAAAAGTTTTTACGCTTTTCAGAATCAAACAACTACTTTTTTGATGAATGTAAAAGCAGACATAATCAAAATGACCAACTTTGGAATTTCTTTCATATCATTTCATCTTAAGATTTTCTAGTAATAACATAATACAAACCAATCAATGGGAAAATGTTCTCAATCAACTACATAAAATATCTCTTTGTTCTGACATATTAATCTAAAGTGTTAAAGTAGGATCATGTGAAAATAGTTACGTTTCCTGAAATAAATTCTTCTATTTTTACGTTTTACATCAACAATTCGAAAATAGTTAAATGCAAA
The DNA here is from genome assembly GCF_000699445.3 of Schistosoma haematobium. NCBI lineage: Eukaryota > Metazoa > Platyhelminthes > Trematoda > Strigeidida > Schistosomatidae > Schistosoma > Schistosoma haematobium. Next base: position 61,569,109 of record NC_067195.1, read on the forward strand.
ATCAATGTAACCTTATAAAATAAAGAAGATATTCACAAACAGACAATGAATTCACAAAAGCAAAGGCAATCGAAAAAGAATTTTTATGACAACAGCTCATCATCCATATTATTAAGTCAGTAATTGTTTGTGAAAATATTACGTAGTACATTTACTTCATAAGCCTATCTATTTAAACATTATCAAAGATGTGAAAACAGTCACGTTTAAATGAATAATAACCATCAATCAACAATGGTTTACTTAAATAACAATAATAAGTATTGTACAAAGCGTTGTTTTATTCTATTAAGTTTCTCAAGTGATAGTGTCTTGTCTATTTTTATCAGAAGCATTCTTTTTAGTTTACTACATACTAAATGTCATAATTTTGTTCTTTTCATATACTTTTGTCTTAAAATTTCACTGTGCGAAATTTATGTCTCTTCATTTAACCAATTTATTCAGTTGGATTCAGTTTATTTTTCTGAATTAGGCGTAATCGTAATAAGAAATGTTTTTACTTAAAGCGTAAGTTGATTCCCATTTGAATGATACATACATTAAGCTAGTAGTCTAGTCAAGAGGTTATAATTAGTTGAAATGATTGTACACCATGAGCTTTCATTATAACTACACTAAGTAGACGTACTTGATTTTTCAATAATACCTCTATTTCTATTAACCTTGTTCAGTCTATGCAGTGACAGCTAATGTTAATGCATTTATGACCTAGATATTTTCCATTTTGAAATACGATTTCTCACACACGTTCTTGTGTCCAACAAGGATTTATATTCTTAGCCCCATTATTAAAGCTGACTGCTAGTACACTGGTGACATTTAAATAGGTGACATCAGGAACAAAACTTCAGAAGTACCATTTTAATCCGATGTCGGATTATAGCCAATAATTTCATTACCCACCTTTTTATTTATTGATGTTTTTTGGCATACTTAACAAACTAGATCCATTACACGAAGCTCTATGACACAAACTTTTATTTGTTAAGATAAAAAATATAGCAAAAATGTATTCAACACAGCTGTTACCTCAACAGTTGTAGATATCAGATTAAGCGTAAAAGGTATTTGCTTAAACCTTACATATTTTTTAATAAAATTTTTAGACTTGCAAATGTCGGTTTTTTCTTTGTTTCAGCTAAGCACACTTAAACATCTTGATAGAAAATTACAGTAGCTAATTATGGCTATACTCCAAAGAAACAAAAAACAACATAAGCTAAGAATAATTTAATGATAACATCTAATCTTATCGACCATCCACACTTCGTAAACGGCATTTGAGTAAATATTGTCAATTAAGTTTCATAAACTGTTGGTGTTTACGGACATCAAATGCTAAGCATGTCTTTATTATGTAACTTAATATTTTTCTAGTTTTTAGAAAAAATGTTGACTTGTGTATCCTATTTGTGAAATGTAGTTGTGGCGTTTATCTAACAGTTGTAACTACACTATCCTCATTAGCGTAAAGCGCATACGAACATTTTAGTGCTTAGTAGTAAAAGTTTCTAGAGTAACACCTTAACAGCATAAATTTGTATTAATAACTAGTTCTAAAAACCAGTGTTTTGTTTGTAACTTAAACTAGAATTCTTGTTTCTGGAACTGGGAAAACGGATATTAAATTATTTAGCTTGGAAATTTAGGTTAAAATACATTTACAGAGTTAGCACTTCACGCTTAATAGACTCAGTTCGTCTGACTGTACAAGTCACCAAACAACAGCCCATTTAATCTTCCTGTTTGCACGTTGAAAGCGTTAATCGTGATAATATATTATTCACTATTTACTGACAAATTCTTAAAAGTTGCAGAAGAGAAGAATTTCTTTGTTCTAAATTCTTGATTCCAGCTTAAGCTTCAGACTTCAAAATAAATGCGACCATCATTTGACAAATGGCTTGTGGTTATATCAATACTTCTAGTCAAGTCGTTTTAAATCTAGTGCAAATTCATTCTGACACTTCAAGCCATGGATTATTACACACTTAAACCCCTGTTTTCTAATGATAAGTATTACACAAGATGAAGGTAGTAAACGCTGTTTATATTAATTATATGCATAGCATAGTATCTCACTGATCATTTGGCTTAAAAATTTAAAAGTAATCTGGGGTTGCTGATGACCATCGAATAGCTTATACAAAGTCTGAATTTCTGATCTCTATAGAGTTTTGTTTGCTGTATACCTCTATTTTCGCATTTTTATTCAAACCACTAAAATGAACGTGGATATAGATTTTGACTAACTACTGATAAGATACTGTGGCTCGTCTGGTTTTCAATATATAAATTTTCAAGCTTCATATCAAAAGTACTTCATAAATGGTTCCAAATTGAAATGACTTGGTCAGTTAGCAGATGAAAAATAATCATACATAGAAATACTGCCGAACAAATCTCAAAGTTTGTATTCAAAATCATGACTGACTTTAGCTATACCAAGGGGCGATGAGTAGCTGTTTTGTCCTATTACAAGAGTCCTCAATAATGTGAATTCACAGGCTAGAGAGGAACCAAACCTAACATATTTAGCTCTCATAACTCCCCTATACACTTAGACAGCTGAGATGAAGTTCAACGCTTTACACTTTTACCTCCTGTCAGTCTATGTTATGTAATTATTAACTGCCAAAGGCGGTAGCTGTCCTACATTCTACAAATATTCGAAAAAGTGCTTCTAACTAGGAGACATTATGTACCATGATCAAGTGCACAATCAGAGACTTATTAAAACGAAGAATAAGACGAATATTTTATTAATGTTATTGAAACCATGAAACAACCTAGGTTAAACACGCACTGAAAACTAGCAAGCTAGGGACAGATGTTTTGCCTTAGTATGAGACACTTCGACAGTGCACATCTATGACTCCACCCTGAATCAAACCTGGGGCTCTTAGTTCTTGAGGTAAACCTAAAGTTTAAAACCCTGTGACCTCATCCAGTTGTGGATATATCTATCATCAATCAGCCCGAGACACTTATTTGTCGTGTTTCATTGTATTTGCTTCACACCCGATAGAGATGAACTTAATTTACCATAGATTCTTACTCAAATTTCGGAAATTTAATCTCAAACCTAGTCATTATTACTGGAAAGTAAAAAACAAATTCGTTTAGAACTTCCTAAACACCGTATTGTGTGGTAAAATGTTCTATTTTTAGAATTATGAAATACATTTTTCCCTTTACTACAGTTACCGTCTCTTTTTATCCCACTTTTGTTAACTAGTCGAAGTTGCAGTCAAGGTTATTGACAGAACTAAATTTGATGAGAAAACTCGACGCTTACTTTCGCAAGAACTAACAAACATGGAACGTTTACATCATCCACACATAATTCGTGCATATGAAGCACATGAGGTATTACAACGTTGGCATTTAGTTATGGAATATGCGCCTAAAGGTGAACTTAATTCATATTTAAAACGATCTGGTCGATTGGATGAAAAAACATCAAAAAATTATTCTTCACAAATACTTTCAGCTCTTGATCACTTAGTAAGTTATTTAACTGATATATATATATATATATATATATATATATATATATATATGAAAAGAATAAGATAATGTTTTATTAACTGGACAATAGAAACAGCATAACTTAAATATTCAAATTATTTAATTGCAAATGTTAGGCTAGAACCTCAGTCATAGTTCTGTCCAAAACCACAAGAAATCTGTATCTATTTATTTTACCCATCAAAACTTTAAAAAAATTCATAGAACTTTATTCCTCGTTTTGTTGAAAATCATGGTTACCTCACAAAAATGACCAACCATTAAAATTCTCAACGTGAATCATCTCTCCACTTTTGAATTTTTGTACACGTTCCAGATTTATATCTTTGTTTAATCAGAATTGTTGAATTATTAGTTTGTTGATACTATTAATATTAATAGCTCTTTATAACTCACCAGACTTATTCACATGAATTTTCAAGTGTTTCTAACTTCAAATTATCATTTAGTAAAAATTTAATATGCAGATATCTGTACCATGAATTTCAACATCCTTGAGCTGATTTAATAGGAAATCTATTTCAGTACTTTGAGTATTCAGCCGTTGGATGCCACGTTGATGGTCTAGAGACTAGTCATTCGAGCGCAAGACTAATGGTCGTAGGTTCTGTTTTCGGATTAGGGTTTGTAGATGTTCACCGCTAATGAATCCTGTACTAGAACGAAAAGGACGTTCACACCTTCCAGATGGTGATCTAGCTAATATTAGTTCGTTATTTAAATCATTTGTTGTATAACCGATTTGCGTTGACTCTTCAACAACAAATTTTAAATAACATTATGAGATGAATGAAAGTTTAGAAGAGTCATTTAGGTAGTTGAGGTTGATCAACTAAAATCAGTGAACGTGGTTTTCTTGGGAATTTACACTGATCCACAAAGCGTACCTTCATTCGTGAAGAATATTGACTTTAAATTATTTCAGTTTATAGTTGTTTAAACCAAATGCAATCATCTTGCTTAGCACATTTAGTTTCTTTTTCATAAGTCATTTGGTATCACCAAGTTCTAATCAAGTTTATTTGAGTTTGTATCATATATCTGTTAAAATAAAAATAAATCTTGGAACCATTTGTTTAACAAGAATGTTCAGTCTTATTCTATAGAATGTCTTCACAGTTGAAGCAAACGTAATTGTCAGAATACTAAAATATTTCCAAACATTCCTGTTGTATTATGGAATGGCTTTTAAATATTACAGCCTCTTAACAATAATAATCGAAGACAACGTCGTACACTAATTTGACACTCATATTTATGTATTGATAAAAAGGTTTGTAGATTAGGTGAGTGTTTGTGATAATGCTGAGACCTCCAAGCTGAGTGATCGAATCCCATAGCTTCTGTTTTTATTCTGGACATAATCGGCATCCAATGCCATTCAACTTGTATTTGTTCATAGGGGCGAAAAAACTTCTTAGTTAAACGTCTCAGCCAAAAAACACTACTAAAAATGTATTTTTGTTAAGTACCATCAATAGGTCAGCTGTACCAATTGCCATCTAATCAGACGTTTGAATTATTACCCAATTGTCAGTATTTGTTTAAAAAACTGAGGTCATTATCCGCGAAAAATGTAGTATTTTTCTTCCCACCAGCAATTGTAACTCGATCGAAAGGGAATTGACATTCGTTATTAAGGGTTACGTCTGTTCTACTGTTAACAAACTACATTTTACTCTGACACTTTACCAGTAATTTTCTAGTTGACGTCTAGTTTCGAAGATTTATCTTGAGAGACGAAGAATTAGGAAGAAACTGAGCTAAGTAAGAAGAAACGTCACTTTTAGTCATTCATTCGGTACAAACTTTACCGAGTAATGTGAGCAACGCTGATAAATAACTAGAGAATTTAACAATTTTTAGGCATGAGGCCACAAAATATCCAGATTTAATAGAAAATCAAATTATCAATTTGATTTTTAGTTTCGATTTAGTACCCAGACTTAAAAAAGGAACATATACTTGAACAACAAGTTGAGCTAAACATGCCAATATTGCAATATAATTTACTCGCAAATTAATAAAGGCAGGCAGCTTCAAAAGGACACTAATTTATGATCTAGTCACATAAATAATAATATTTTCACGTATTACCGTTTTAAAATGGGACTTTTAAAAGCCTAAAAGTTTACAAATATGGAATAGATTGAAACAACAGTCGATATAACTTGTATTGTGAAAAACTAACATTTATCATCAACCAAATATTTTGAAAGCAGTATTTTTTTTTACCCAGTTTTTATTATGCAAAGACCTACAACTGAACAAGGTTTTTTCTTATTATCTTCATTTAAGTACTGCGTATAAGCTACACATCATAGTTTTATGTTTCAATTTCAGCGTATTTCCTTATTGCTTCTTAATAACTATTGAACTAGTTCATAAATTAAACTGTCAATCATATATATACATTAAGTTATACAAGCAATGTTCATCATTGTGACTTAATAAAATTACAATAATTCTAACTTGACTGATTATTTAAGTGTATTTAAATGTTAAGATGTAGATGATTTGTACACTTAATGAGTCTTCCACATAGTATTTGAAAATAATTGGAAATACTAATTAACTTTAAATTTTTATAGAGTTGATGTCTAGATTGAAATTCATATTCCTTTAGCCATTTAAAGGTGATACGTTTGATGGATTTTTGTTCTCTGCGCTCAGAGAACAAAAATCCATCAAAATCATCCACCTGAGCGACAAATCTTCATCATCTCAAAGGTGATAATTAAATAATAATATTTTTAATGTATCATAAAATGATTATGTATTTTGTGTTTTTTGTCTATTGACTACTTACAAGATAATACGAGTGCATACATAATTTCATACAATTTTTCCCACTTATAAATTTGACTAAAAATCAAGAACAGTAAATGTAGCAGGATAACATGAATTCATCATATTTCCTAGTTTCTCGTCAACTGCTTACGACTTAAACATAATAATATTAATCTTTAAACATCAGTATGTATACTTTATATCATAATATCGGAAGGGTTCTGATCAGTGAAGAATAATGAAAAGAGCAGTAAGTACGAAAGAATGATAAGAAATATTCATATGGTAATTGGCATGGGGTAAGCAACCCCATTCAATAGAAAACAACCATGCTAAAAAATCCAAAAAGAATAAACAAATTAAATCATTTAAACACTGTCCTCCGAGTTGAAGGTAGAGTTATGACGCCTCACCGTGAAAGCCATGATTCTTTGGAATTCACGAGGCCGATATCCCTTCTAACAACCAGAGCAACAATTAATATAGATACATGGAATATTCGGACAATATGGGAGACCGGAAGAACCGGTCAAATAATTGCGAGAATGAAGAGATACAACTTGACGGTGCTCGGAATAAATAATACCCATTGGACCAAATTTGGACAGAAAATGATAGATTCGGGAGAAATGCTGCTTTACTTTGGTCACGAGAAAGAGAGTACTCCACACACTCAGAGTTGTTTTGATGCTTATAGGACGAAAATTTCATGAACCCAAGATCGTCAAGGCATCTTTCAAAACAAAGAAGGAGGGAGTCATAATGAATGCTATCCAACGTTATGCACCCACCAATGATAGCAAGGATAATGATAAAGATCAGTTTTACAAAAGGTTTCAAATTCATAGTGAGGTGCACAGGAAACGACCTGACCATCCTGATAATAGACCTAAACGCCAAAGTGGGGATGGATAACGCCAGGTATGAAGATATCATGAGACAACATGGACTAACTGGGAGGAGAGAACGAGAATGATGACAGATTTGTAAATTTATGTGCACTCAACAAAATGGTTGTAGGCGGCACAATATTCCCCTACGAACGCATACACATAACTACATGGATCTCATCGAATCACACTACACAGAACCAGATCGATCATATTTGCGCCACTAAAACATTCAAATGGTCAATGGAAGCCGCGTTGGACAGGAGAGGAGTTGACATAGCCTTAGATCACCACTAGTTAATGGTTGCCAAGATAAAACTGAAGCTAAAAAACACTGGAAAACTGGAGAAACAGCATTACAAAGACTCAATACAGTTTTGTTTCGACATACTAACAAACTCAACAACAGATTACAAGCCTTACACGATCTACTCGAAGAAGATGAAACTACTATTAAAGACAATTGGAAAGTGATCAAAGAAACACTAACTCCAACGTGTTAGGAGGCTCTGAGCTGTAACCAGCATCATAATAAGAAGTAAATCTCTATGGAAACCCTGGATAGAATTCAAAACAGGAAGAACAAAACGACAGCAATCAACAACATTCGAACAACGGAAGAGAAAGACAAGGTACAAGCTGAATACACAGACGCAAACAATCAAGTGAAGAAGAGCATTAGAACTGACAAGTAGAAATATGTGAAAGATCTAGCAACAACAGCGGAAGAAGCTGCAACAGAAGGAAGTATCAAACAACTATGTGACACAATGAAAAAACTGACAGGAAACGTAGTCAACCAGAGAGACCGATCAAGGACAAACAAGGCAAGCTATCCACTAAGATTCAAACTTATCAGGACAGGGAAAGCAGATAAACCTGACAATATACCAGCTGAAGCACTGAAGTCAGACATAGAAGCAACTGCAAACATGTTACAAGTCCTATACATGAAGATTTGGAAGGAGGGACAAGTGCCGACGAACTGAAGAGAAGGATACCTCGTCAAGATACCAAAGAAAGGAGATCTAAGCAAATGTGGAAACTACAGAGGTATCACACTACTATGGGTACCAGGAAACGTTTTGTAAAGAGTATTGCTGAACTGGATGAAAGATTCAGTAGACACCGTACTTCGAGATCAACAGACCGGATTCCGTAAGGATCGGTTGTGCACAGACCGAATCACGACACTATGGATCATTGTTGAACAATCAATTAAATGAAACTCGTCACTATACATCAAATTCCTTGACTATGAGAAGGTGTTTGACAACGTGGACAGCTCGGATGTAACTAGACGATTTGGACTTCTCAGATGACCTAGTCCTTCTATCGCATACACACAAACAAATGACGGTCAAGAAAAACAGTGTAGCCAAATCCTCTGCATCAGAAGACCATAACATACACAAGGGAAAAAGCAAGATCCTCATAAACAGCACAGAGAACACCAACTCAATTATACTTGATGGGGAACTTCTGGAAGAAGTAGAAACTTTTACATATCCCGACAGACGATCTGCTGCAAACATAAGGTCAAGGAATGGCAAAACAAGGACAGAGTTTCCACAGTCGAAGAACATATACAACTCAAAACAACTGTCAACCAATATCAAAGTCACAGTCTTCAATGCGAACGTAAAGATAGTTCTACTGTATGGAGCTGAAACGTCGAGAACTACCACTACCATCATTATGAAATCACAAGTATTTATAAACAATTGTCTAAATAAGATACTGAATGTCCGTTGACTGGATACCATCAGCAACAGCCTACTGTGAGAGTAAGCAAGTAATTAAGTGACAGTTATGTAACTCTTTAAAAAATCAACTGAGTACAGATCAAATAAGAATTGAGAATTAATAACTAGTGTCACGAAAAGAAGAATTGTGTAATAAACATTTATGAATGAGCTCATCACTGTGAGACAAGATTGACAACTGAATCTTTTGGGATACACAAATTTGATTTAATTTGTTTTATGGCGATTACTTTCCTACACCATAGTAAATTTGACTTTTTTATCAGTTATCTAAAAGGAATTTGATACATGAACGACATGGCCTTTCTCAGATAGATCGTTCTGATGAAAACGTGTTGTCCTCTTAGTCTAAGCTTCTGTAAAATTTGTTGAACGTTGCAGACCCTAACCCTCCTCTACATTAATTTTTCTCGCTTTAATTAATTGCATACATCCTAACGACTAAATGTGAGGTTTCGTATCAGAGAAGCAATTGTCAAGTAAATTATTTATACTGCATGTAGCATTAGGATAAAACAATACATGTATGTGTATACAACATGAATAAAAGATCCAAAGTATCTCTTTATTAACTGTTTACATAAAAATAAAAGAATTAAAATTAGGGAAAATATTTACCACCTACAACTGAACATCAGCAGAACATTGTAATAATAATGCGATGCGCTAAAAATGAAAATATGGATAGTACTCCGAATACATTATTCAAGCAGCAGAATGTTTTGGATAATATTTTATGTCTTAATGCAACATTTTGTTTCGTATTAACTAAAAGTGACGAAACTCATCAGTAACTTGAATAACTAAAATCTATAGACATTGAATCCAATGATTTTCTTTGAAAATTTGTTACAAAACTTAGTCTTATCCTCTTACACTGAGCAATTAGGGATTACACTTTACATTAGAAATTACTTCAAGCATGTATATAAACACATATAACCCAGTGTTCCGAGTAGTCATCCTAGTTGAAAGATTTTAACATCTACTCTCCTAATAATCATTGATATTAAATAACACTTAAAGATAATAAGTAAATGTGTACTTATCTGTCCACCCGTCCAACAATTTTTCAAACTACCCACAATTAGAAGCAAATCCAGAAATTGAACATTCTGTCGATTTCAAACAGTTTATCGACACAATAATTACTAAATTTAACAACATATTATTACTTGCCTCACAACAACCGATCAACATCCAATACGAAAATGCATGTAAATAATTTCTAAGAAGAGGAAGTTCAGAGTAAAACATTTCATTTCCATATTCACGATTTCCACTCAACATCTAGTGAACAAATTCACAGACTTGAGTGATTTCAGACACTGTTAATAATCAGTTCGAAGGTATATTATCTCGTCGACAATGTCATGCTAAAATCATTGGATCTCCTGACAAAGATTACCTAGAAATGTGATTCATTCGGTTTGATCTGAAGTGCGATTGTGTGTATATACCACTGAGAGTCTGATACTGGGAAAAAACAACTCTCTTATGGTTTCACATGTTTATTCATTGTTTCACCACATTTAACCCATGATGTAAACTACGAATGAATGACAGATGAAGTAGAGATAAACTAAATTTCTATCCGTGATTTTCAATCTGTTAGTTAGTTAGTTAGTTAGTTTGAAAACGGATTCTCTCACGTATGATAGCATTTATTCCCCACTCCTCACAATTCTCACAATCATAGTTTATTTGTGTTTATTAACCAATAAGTATTTAGAATCATATCAGAATTAGTGAAGCACAAACTGTATGTCAGTCAGTCATAGGCGAAATTGTACTTGAAATGAACATGTATCAGTTGAAGTCGCTGCATGTTATATTGGCGCATCCATATGTGAGAAACAAATGAAATACAATAATAATATTTGATTCAGGTAAAATTTAAACACTCAAGATATCGTTTGACGGTTACTATAGGGTTGGAAAACTCAAAGGTATTGAATGATATAAAACTGCAGATTTACAGGTCAAAGATGAATGAATGTGAACATGTCGTTATTTTTGTGATATGTCGTCCATCGTATTCAGTTATAGATTACAATCATCCCCTCGGATCCAAAATTGCAAGTTTAAACCCAGAAATGTTTGAATGATGTAGAACATTTATAGCTTATTTGGATGCTTTCGGTATTCTTAAATTTTCCTATGTACACGGTTTAATTGAGGAGCTGTAACTATCACTCCAGGCAACATCATCAGCGCTCAGTTACAAATGGGTTTCAGTTTGATACTAAGTGACTTCACGAACTTACCTATATCTTCATTTCATGGTTTTATTTTTTCGTTAGCTTACTACTAAATTAATAAATATGCACGGTTGAATAAGATTATGGTTACGCTTGGGTATTACATGACCAAACCATCTGGAAGTTTATATAACTGCCAACAGGTGTTTCACTATTTAGAGTTATTACAAGTGATTTATGCTTTCTCTGATAACCTTTTTAAATAATTTAAAGTTGCCATGTTTAGTGAAGTTTATCCTACATACTTCAATTTAGTTCGGCATTCAACAAATGAACTGTATACGTTTATGATGAGATATGTTTCATTTCCCACGCTTGAAATTCTAATCTAATAAATACCGTTATAACGAGGTCTTTTCTTTACATAACTTATTAGTTTCTATCAACTTATTTATTTCGTATCGATTAATATATACATAAATATTAGCACTCTAAAACAAACCGTATGGTTTGCTCATACATTTGGACGCGTATAGTGATCTTTTCATCTAAACATTTAAATAAAATGCGTAATAATGTCTATGAACAACGTTGAATGCGCATTGTTGTTTTATTTACAGATAAATCTTAAATAAATACTGAAGTTTACATAACCTGACGTGTAGATACGCAATTTATACTCCTATTTCCTATATTCAAGCCTATTATTACATTGAGTAACAAATTAAATTTCAGTGTGCTTCAACTGAAAACAAAAAGTTATTGATCTATGAAAAGTTTTATTTTCACTTTTTTTATAACTATCAAAATTAATGAGAATAGTATATATATGAAACAGAAAATGAGGTCAGTTACACTCATCAATAAAATGTTTCATTTACAAAATATGAGCCACTTAAACAGATAGACACATATACATATGATATTAATTCTTTAGTGTTAGAGAGTTTAAAACAAATATATTATTCAAATACACCGTGACTTTCCTGTTTCTCAGTTATAGCATTTTGAAATTTATAACCTACCGAAAAATGTGATTAACAGGGATGAGGTAAAGTGGTTTTTTGCTTAGAGGATAGGTGATTTTATGGAAATGAAATCCGGTAAAGAATCTATAGAAATCAAGAAAAGCTAGACTTGGAAACTGAAAAATGGCGTTTCAAACGCAAATGCACAAAATCGTATGAATGAAATTAACGTGAATGTAAATGAAATTTCTTTTACTTTTGTGTAAGGTGATTAATCACATTTCTTTTAACTGTTAAACTTGGCAACTAACCTAGAATAGAAGTAGTAAATAGATGATCTACCACATTGCACAAAAATTATTCACATTATCGAAATATGCATTTACGGAGATCAATTCATTTTAATTTCATTTTTTTTCTGTTAAAAATATCTAACAGTTTTTTTAATATTATGACAAAACATGTATTTCAGTCTTCTTGTGAAAATACATACGTTGTTTCATGCTAACATATATAAGTCAATAAAATAACACAGTTAAGATAGCTTAAAACAAATACTTTATATATATATATATATATATATATATATATATATATATAGAGAGAGAGAGAGAGAGAGAGCATCTTTCGGGCCTAATAATCCTTCTCACTATGATCTTATCTAAAAAATAAATGAGAAATACTAAAGACACCTGATTTTCTAATCTGTTTGGAACAACTTGATATTTTTTAAACTCTATAATCATGTTTATTTTATAGTCAACTAATTAATGATGCAAGTATATTAAACATTTCATCTATACGCATCTCATGAAAAATTTTTCGATCTTATGCTCAATTATTCTGAAAAACGCATAAACCAAAATCAACTTTTCTGTATATCATTTGCATGTTTACTTAGAAACTTGGAGTATTGTAGAAAATTGTTAGACATTAATAAAAACATCTGTAAAATATTGTTATCGACAACCTTTATAAACTTTCTAAATGACCCGATTCTTAATCTATTTATATAAATGTTCACTAATATGAAAGTCTCTTTGGATGGCTGTTAGTTTATATATTTATCTGTAGAATTTTGCGGTAGCGTTTAACATTATATTCATAATGTATTTCGAAATGTCAACTGAATCCATTATATGTATATTGCACAAATTCACACATTTATTAGCATAGATGATACATTCGAACCTATGGTCTTTTAATCTGCGAAGTCCATAAGGTCTACCAAGCTGAACGTCTTTTGAATTTTTTTTAGTGTAGAGGCTTCAAATTATATTCAGAACACTTGACAGGAAATAGCTTACCTTAATGAAGACCAAAATCTAGATAGTTCAGTCTGATTATGAAACCCTGGTAACTAAATCTTTTTTAGTATAGATGTTTGGAACAAACTTGACGAATATCTCTAGCTATCAGATGAAGACAAATAGGAAAAAGTAAGTAAATGAGAAAATTAGACGGAAATCTTTTACATAGTCAAAAACATGACTACTTCGATACTGGCTAGTCTAATTACTTGACCCTTTTAGATGACTATCTTATGCTAGTGTCTTGAATACTCCTTTAAAATATTAATACAATTCCACAGATATGAATAATAATTTCGATCCGTTTGATTAGACATGTATCATGAACAATAATAAACGAAACTTATTTCCTTAAAAATCGATTTAGTTATCATTTCACTACATCTGTGTAGGTATATATATCCAATCTACAAAAATTCAAGACTTCGCAAAAAACTGAGACACAATTAAGTCATGAGAACGTGTTAAATATATAATTTGCCTGACAAGCACACAATTTAAGGTTTCTAAAACTAATTTCAAAAGATTAGGACACAGATGTTATTCATGTCAAAATATTTCTCATTCATTGCATTACACTTGTTTGATCTCAGCATACGTTGTTCGACACATTCCTTCAAGTCTTTCCGACTCCAGATTTTCAGCTGCCTCATGGTTCTTTGCTATTCCTGAAGTCGAAAGTCCACCAGAATCATGTGTAAAAATGATTTCGCCGAATTCAGCTAATCCAAAATTTTGACAGTGAGCAAAATAATTTGATCAGTAGTGTAGATCAGCAGTCCTGCTCGTTTTAAGCGGTTCTTACACTTTACGTGGCCCTTGCTGAAATGCTTGATACATTCAAAAAGTCGTTTTTTCGTTGAGTAACGTTCTTCAACGATCCTTAACATTTCATGAATTTTCTTTGAAATTTTTCCAATTCCACGGAAATCTTGATCAAATTAGTACACGTTTTTGCATGACAAATTAAGTAGATATTTTGTTGATGAAAATTTTAGAGTAATCAAAGTGAATAATGTTCAAAAAAAGTTTGTTGTTTAAATGTTTAAAAGGTACTAAAGTTACTAGTCAAAATGAAGACCATTGGAACACTGATCAACAAGAAAAATTTGCTTTTTTCCAACTGATTAAAACAACATGATGAGTAATAACCGAAGGTTTTTCTAACATCTTAAGAATATTAGATTGAATGATCGCAGTTAGGTATTTAGATTATAATTAAAAGTTTGATGTCTTAATTAAGGGTTGTAAAACTCCAAAATTTTGGTTCACAGATCCACTATGAAGGTTTTACCAACCAATGTTCTCTTCTAGTAAAATCGCTTCAAGCAAGATTACTTTATCGGAAATTTTTAAGTCTCCAAAAAAAATTTACAGTCAACTTCAACCGACTAATATATTGCATCCTCTCTCCATTTATATTTCTATATATAAACTACTCAACAACGAGCATTCATTCACTTGATCTTTAGTGTTTAATAAAGAAATATTAATCAACTTGATGAAATATCTGCGAATAATTATATTTGCCATAGAAATTCAAATTTTGGTACAATTAAATTAAAATCAACTATATAATTTATTGAAAAATATTGATAAGCTCCGTGTGCAAACATTTTTTTATACGAATATCCATTAGCCTTTTTAGATTTTCATTATTTTGTTTAGAGTTGGCACAAATTGTTTTTAATCTCCGCTATCAACTTATCACTTATGCTGTCAATACATTTTACACTTCTGTCGTCTTTAATCTCCATTGTGTAGTTTTACCCTAATTTCAAACCACGCATAAATACTGTGCTTGTTTTTTTCTGCTCTCAAAATTTCAAAACTGTTTATCACCAACCGATATCAGTTTCTTCAGATTCCTTATCTTATGGATTACGCTCACACACACGTCTAAGCTACAGATACTGTGAATGTAATTCTGTTTGTATCAGCTTATGTAACCATATGGTTTTGTTTTACTTTGATAACTCTAAGTCCCGTTTCATAACTATTCTTACTACATGATATTAGCTAGTTGATTACTAATCCAATATGCAGTTTATTGCTTGAAGTGATTGTTTTATTCTTATGCATACATATATTCCGATTAGGCGTTTTTGATCAAACGATTTTAAGTGTTCAATGAGAAAAAAAGCTTTATTAGCTATGAAACAGCCGTTTTTAAGACATGCCCTTAACAGATTGTTGTATTTTTAAAATGTTTTCTAGCATTTCACAGTAATGATATTACACTGGAAAATGACAAGGTTAATAACTCAACTATGCAAAACTATTCCTAATAATTCATTACCTTATGATAAGTGCTAATCGAAATAGCGGTTATCGATTTGAAATTAACTTTTCCTGACGTCATACATAACATTTGACTGAGTGATAAATAAAGTTTCATCATTAATTATCAATACATCATTTTGATAAATTGTATTTTTCTTTCATTTTGATAAAAATACAGCACAATAATGGTGTGGTTCATCGAGATCTAAAGGCGGAGAATGTTTTCATCGTCAGCAACATGTATGTTAAACTTGGTGATTTTGGCTTTTCTAAATGTGTGGCTCCAGATGCTGCCTTGACAACGTTCTGTGGCTCTCCGCCATACGCTGCTCCTGAGTTATTTGTTGCGGATTCTTACACAGGACCAGCTGTGGATCTTTGGGCTCTTGGTGTTCTCTTATTTTATATGGTGACTGGAAGTTTGCCTTTTAAAGCGGATAGTTTACACAAAATTAAACGTTTAATCCTATCAGGTGATTACCGAATCCCAGCCTATGTTTCAAATGATTGTCAAACATTAATCTCAGGATTATTGGCGACTAATGTTGAACGCAGATATACCGTATCTCAGGCGAAAAGTTCCAAATGGTTCAGTGATATTGACTGGCAGCATCTAATGAAACATAAAGATCCAACTCCTGATGAGATTGATGATGCATCTGCTCGGTATCTATTGAAAAAATGGTGGGATGTAGACTCTTATGAATTAGATAAAGCATTAAGTGAAGGCCCTAAAAACAAACTAACTGGTATTTATCGTATTCTTCGTAGTAAAGGTTTACAATACAAGAAAGATCCTACCTTACCTGATCAAAAATATAAAAATAAACGAGGTCGAGTTAAACGTAATGGTTCTTGTAGTACCGGTAAAAATAAACCACGACCAGCTAGTGTATCACATAAAGAATTAACAACTGTTGATTTGAGAGATCAAAAATCTATAAAAAATGGTGAAAACTCTACACGAACTTGCAACATTTTGTAAAAAAAAATAATGTATAATTCATTTTCATTTTATTCTTCATTCATTCATTTGTTTTTTTAACTGTAAAAATTTTTTATTTCATTTTCTGTTTGTTTATATTATTTTCTCTATAATAATTTCGGATGGAATACAGGTTAAAATGGATTATTTTTTGTAGTCTTTAGCATCACATCACCATGTTACTATTTCTCTGATACATTTTTTTCTTCTCAAAATGTATTATCAATAACTTTTCACCACTTTGGTTCAACTTCACTGATTATTTGCATGATGTAAGATGTTGTTATAATAATAATAATAATAACAATAATAATAATAATAATAAACCCATTTCTAGTTTAAATATAAACTTATATCACATGTCTTTCTACTGTTGGTATTATTTGCACTGCCTAATATCATGTTTCTTATTTTAACTTATTGTTTGTTTGTTTTTGTTTTTTTCAATCATTGTTTTATTTTCAAATCAATTAGAAAAGAAAACCTAATTTCTATTGTTTTCATTAAATTTGATTGTTTCATGTATGTTTATTTCCATTCAATTTACTGAATATTTCAATAAATAATTAATCATTTCTATTGTTCAAATTTCTATTCATTATTATACAAATTACATACATATAATTAAACTAATTTATTGTATTACATGATGATTGGCTGTGAAATAATGATTATTCTCTGATTGGTTGTGCGATTGGTAGATCGATTGATTAATCAATCTATCGATTAAATGTGCTTTTTTTTTATAAACAAAAATATTATTATACATAATATTGTGATTCATTTAGTTAACTGACCTAATTAAACACCTAATTCCTTGATTAATTCATCATTTATTTGCAATATATTTATTAGTTTATTTTTAACTTTATTTTTCTCTTTCAGGTTCTTTCTTGTGGTTTAACTTTTTATGATTATTATTATTATTAGTTGATTTCATTGTATATTTTCTAAAAGAAAAGTTTCTTTCATCTGTAATATTATCTTTTCTATTGGGTTATTCTATGAATCAAACTTCATAATGAATATATTATTACTATTATTTTTTATTTGCAATACTTACATATGTTGATTAATCAAAATAGTTAAACTTTATTAATCTCCTTAATTAGTGATTTTCACTCTTCCTTTTAAAATTATTATCAATAAAAGAAGTTGAAAATACATGTAAAGATGAAATCGACATGTAAACTTCTTGTATGTAAACTTGCAGATAATCAATTGATTAATCACTTAAATTATCCTGTGTACTTATATTTGATTAAACTGGTTAAATGGAAGGAACCATAAGAATGTTGTCTATCTCTGTATCACTAATTATTAATAACGAATATGATACTTGATACTATTTTACAGTAAAATGATGGGAAATATAAAAACAAATATTTTTTTTTTATTACTTTAATCTCAATTATTGTATTTTCTCTTTTCTTATTTTAATCGATCTATTATTTTTGTTTTCTTTTGTTTTGTTTTTCGTTTATTTTCTAAATTTCTTATCCTGGTGTTGTTTCATTGTGTATTGTTTAGATAAAAGACCGACTGAAGTGAAATCTCATTCTTAATACTCTTTTTATAAACTATTTATACTTTTTGTTATATATTACAAATTAAATGGAATTGTTTTCCTACTGAATAGAATAATTGTATTTGATTTTATGTAGAATATATAAATGACAGAATAGAAAAATAAACAATTTTGTTGACCTTCTTAAAATCGTCCCGCAAATCTTTTGAGACTGTTTTTTTTGCCTTCCATGAGCAAGAAAGTTAATTCTAGTTAATTAAATTTCATCACTTAATAGATTTAGAGAAAAATCATTTAAACCTCTCTTGTAATATTATTTGACATTGTTGATAAACCTTTGCTTTTCAAGAAAAAAGCTAACAAATTATTAAGTGTTATTGGTCAAGTAAAAATCTGTGGATGTATGCGATTGAAGTTTAAGGATTGACATAATTCTTACTAAGATTACATTGTAAAGTTGATTTTTATATGTTCATCACTGTGTACTCAACACTCTTAGTTTAACAAAATGCAATTCCAGTTAACTCTGATCAATATCTTTCAATATCTTAGTTGAAAACATTACTACTAACCAGTTGGTTTGTTTATAATTATATACATAGTTTTCAGACGAAAGTTAGTGTGATGTATTAACCTTTAAATTTGGTTAAATATATTTATACTTATCATTTGTAGTAAAACTACAAGGACGAGTAACATGCTGTTGTAAAAATCGATCAATTGTGAATAAAAAGCGCTCAACACGTTAAGTGTCGTTTGTTGCTCAAATGCCATAAATAAAATAATTCTATACGAGTTCAGTCTCTATGCAAATTAGTAGAGTTTTAGGAAACAACCTGAATGATATAGGTTTGAAAGCTTGTATAAACAAGTGTTGACATTGTTAAACTGTTTTTAAAAAACATGTGCATGAAAAATTTCACCCTAGAAAACTCATGCCTAGAGAACTATATGAATAACCTGAAGAACTTATCATACTGGATACATTCACTATCAAAAGTGAACTTCACCAATTTTCTAATTCACATAAACAGTGTGAAGAAAAATTAAAGGTTGTAAAGCTCTTTGCTAGAATGTAAGTTATGTTTCATTGATTAGCTTACCTTTTTATGTTTCCCTGTAGCAAACTGTCTCACAATGTTTTAAACTTCGTATAAAATAAAAGTTGAGACGTGATAACATTCATTGGATATATTTTAACCACAGTGCAGTTTCATTGAGTAAATAAATATTGGTTATATTGTTTGATTAATTTTAACAACGATTATAGTAAGGCATAATGAATTATTGTTTTTACTTTTTATTTTTCGAACCCTATTGAATCTAAAGGATGAATCACATGTAGAACTTCAGTACAAAAACTAATGCAGATACCTTTTTGTGAAAGATTCTTTATGTGTATCCGGCTAGATGTATGCAATAAGCCGATACCTTACAAACCTGGATTCCATTGGAATATTTAAAATGAAATATACAAATTCTTGAACCGGTTTCAATAAAAATAATACATTTTATGATAATGTAAAAACCATAGCACTTAACTTTTACTTGAATTGTTTTTTCCATCATTGTTTCTTTATTTAATTAGCTCTGTTAACATTGAGTGCACGATCAATCAACTGTTGATTTATAAGTATAAATATAAACTTTCAGATTGTTATTAATTTAATTTGAATGGGATAACCTTGTCATTATTAAATGAAGGAAACTAATTATAATTATCAAAAACCTTCCTTGATGAAACCCAAACTTATTTCTTAGTGAGACATTTTGATCTAAATCCAACGGGTCTCCAACTTGCTTTTTTGCATTTCAGATCACTCTGAATCACAATATGACTACAAAAACTTTTACTTTTGCTGCGTGTTGTACCATATAGAGCAATAAATATTCATTAAATTGACCAGAATTAAAGCGTCCATTCAAAAAAATCCGAATTATGATAAGTCCAACACCATTATAACGGCAATTTGTATCGGCTCATATAATTTACTGGTTCACTTAACGATTTCTGCTAACACTATTCAGAGGAGTTACTTGCCATTTTTAAATTAAACATTTTGTCGATTATAAATAAAAATAATATATTTGTAATATCCCAATGAGTAGAAAATTGAATTTTTCTGACGTTTCGTGGCTTAGTGTAAGTCACTTCTTCATTTATAACAATCAACCCAATGCTCAATTTATTCGAAATTTTGTCGATTGCTTAGAGTAGCTAACTTTAAATTCATCTTCATATTGCTTCAAACATGGACCGGTTGCTTCATCTCAAATAGTTTATCGACACAATAATTACTAAATTTAACAACATATTATTACTTGCCTCACAACAACCGATCAACATCCAATACGAAAATGCATGTAAATAATTTCTAAGAAGAGGAAGTTCAGAGTAAAACATTTCATTTCCATATTCACGATTTCCACTCAACATCTAGTGAACAAATTCACAGACTTGAGTGATTTCAGACACTGTTAATAATCAGTTCGAAGGTATATTATCTCGTCGACAATGTCATGCTAAAATCATTGGATCTCCTGACAAAGATTACCTAGAAATGTGATTCATTCGGTTTGATCTGAAGTGCGATTGTGTGTATATACCACTGAGAGTCTGATACTGGGAAAAAACAACTCTCTTATGGTTTCACATGTTTATTCATTGTTTCACCACATTTAACCCATGATGTAAACTACGAATGAATGACAGATGAAGTAGAGATAAACTAAATTTCTATCCGTGATTTTCAATCTGTTAGTTAGTTAGTTAGTTAGTTAGTTAGTTTGAAAACGGATTCTCTCACGTATGATAGCATTTATTCCCCACTCCTCACAATTCTCACAATCATAGTTTATTTGTGTTTATTAACCAATAAGTATTTAGAATCATATCAGAATTAGTGAAGCACAAACTGTATGTCAGTCAGTCATAGGCGAAATTGTTGTTGCTGTTTCCTTTAGTAAATTTATACACTGTTGTTTTTTTTTTTCTTTTTTGACAGAATACCAGCTTCTCCCTATTATTTTTGTTTTCTTGATAATATTTTCGTTACAAAGTGCATTATACCAAATTTTAACATCTTTCATAAGAAGGTAGTAAGGAATTCATCTTTTTATCAGTAACTAGATACTGAACTTCTATGTTACTATATATATTCTCTTATTTTGAATTGTCAGAATCATAAATTCAGTTATAAATAATCATTCAATTATATCAATTATATATCTGATATACTACTTAAAACTAAACATTTAAAGTTGAGTTCACTATTTACCAATTCTTAATGTTTAACTCTCACTGTGAACCATTCTGAATCAAACATTAAGTATATATATATATATATATATATATATAATTAGTGGTAATAACATGTATGAAATAAATTGTAGTAAAGTATATTGATTTTCAAATTTTAGAAATAATTTCTACTTCACTACAACTTTTTTTTTATCTACCTGTTTGAACACAATGTATCCATTTATTTAATCAAAATATGTGTATTGAATATGAATAAAATGCTCTTTTTTTTATTCCAAGCCTACATATTTACAAACATGTATGATTTGATTAAATTATTCAAATTGTATTAAATTGAGCATGTGAAGTAACGTTGGTTACAACAAAACATTATATGAAGAGTAATGTCTAATAGGCTAATACGCAGACAAGCAAAATAAATTAATATTTTTCTACTGATGAATGTGTATTAGCTCATCTTATTTTAATCAGTCTGTTAGCATATAATCTAATGAAAACCTAATTTTTTAATTTAAAAAAAAGAATGATATGTAGCCAAATTTAGGCAGTGGGAATTGTTACAATTAAGTGTTTTCATATTGTATAAACGGCTAGTATTTAAGTCATGAAAATTGGTTTATCCTATGATACACAGGAGCTTCGGTCTTCATAAGTACTAAATAATTTTATAAAACTAAATTTAGTACCATTAAATCTTGTTTGATTATTGGGTTATACATAGTGTTTAAGTTAATTACTCAATCCACTTGTACTGTATGTAACTGTTAGTGGTGAATGGTATCAACTTCTAGTCTTTTATAATTGTCTGATAATTGGGATTTATTATTTTTTTAATATATGAGCTCAGTTACACGTAATTATTCTTATACGATATTTCGAACACATTAAACGTAAACCATTTGACTTAAAGCTTAACAAACTAAATTACTTCCAGACGGAAACATTAAACAAATCCATTGGAGAAATGACGTATTAAATGTTTTGAATCACTTCGACTAACACTTAATGAATTTCGTAAATGATATACTTACATTAAACAAAGTATCAATTGATGCTAACTTTTACCAGCTCAGTATATTCAAATTTATCTGTTGATTGGGCATTTAAAACAATATATCTCATTGTATACTCTGATGTCGTTTTGATTAGATGTAAAACAGTGTTCGTTACATAAATAAATACTCATCTGTTGTCCTGAATTCTTCTTGTCATTGAGTCATATCAATCTTGTTCCATTGAAGAGGTAGGAAGTATTAGACCTTCCTTGATTACAAAGAACAGGCTTATCATCAGGAATATCAGCATTTTTCATGTCATTAAAATAATTTCCATATTACTTTCTAAGACTATTATTTTTTCGAAATAAATGCACATAGTATTTTTTATCTAAATAACATATACAGTGATATTGGTTATGTCCAGAGTATTTTACTTTATGCACTGGAACCTTTCAAGTCACTAGACTTTAATCTTATCAAGCTTAATATATTTGGTAACTTTATTTTCATCATGTAATGATTTATAATATTTTTTTATTACAGAGATTAATTAAGACAAGCTTTGGAGAATAATGTATCAAGTTTACACTGCGTGAAACACAACCATTGCAAATTACGCTTCTTCTACTGCTCATCAACGTTTGAGACCTCAGCTATTGAATGACGAGAGATATTAGTAAAAACTACACTTCATGTTTAGCCTATGTGATCATTTCGAAATCTGGATGTGTATTTTTCGTGATTTCTTATAAAAAATCTAGTTATTTGTTGATATTTCTGAGTACAAGAATGACATTCTGCAAACACTTTTGTAAATATTTTGATTGTAAAGTTGATCACACTAGAGTTATGATTAAACTATAATTCTCACTGCTGATGTAATAAAAATTAAATTTCTCTGTGACTAACCCTTTTGATTTTCAAGTATTTTTCAATAAGTATGGTTAGAAACTGATGTATATAAGATAGAATTATTTTCTGTTACATTTTTTTATCAACTGAGCCAGTTCGTTCAATATGATTATCATGACTTTTCTTCTCACTTTGAATTTAGGGTTTTTTGTTAAGTGAAGTAATTTTTCGCTATAAAAATGATAATTGATCATAAATTGTTTGTTTTTAAATAATAATGAGTTATTAATTTAGTGGAAATTCACACAAGTTTAGGAAAGAGTAATTAGGAAAAAATTAGAATAAATAGTAGCAATCGTTATTAATAGACTTGTGTTAAAAATATTTTATTCAAAGCAACCTTTTTTATTGAGATCACGAACCTATTCATGTTAAACCACCATTGAAAACTTGAAAGTATTGAACGGCTGTTTCGTCCTAGTATGGGACTACTTAGCAGTGAGCATCCATGATCCTATACACAGGACCCGAAACTAGGACCCTCAGTCTTGCGCGCAAACGCTTAACCTTTAGATCACTGATTCGGCCTACGGCAGTGTCAATATCCAAACTCAACCGATCCACGAGCCACGAATCTTGCCTGTGGGACCATAGGTGAGCAATACTGAGGAGTCCCATATTACGACAAAACAGTCCTTCAGTACCTTCAGGTTTTTAGTGGTGGCCTAACATTGACCGATTTATGATCTCAATGAAATTCTAACGATCACCATAACCCTATGCTAATAAAAGGGATTCATTAAGGAACAAAAGTAAAAAAGAGAAGTCGTTTAGACTGAATAAAGGATTTGTGAAAAATGCATTTTGTCAACGTCATGGTAGTTGATTTATCATTAGAAGGAATAAATTCTGGAAAATAGTGACCATAATATAGCTTTTCACAAACTTTGACAAATAAATAGAATTTTATGAAAGTTATACAGCTGGGCTGTGTGTAATTGTAAATATTCAGGGTCTTAAAACTCTTCTCACATAAATTAAAAAGTTTTTCATCAGTTTTTAGGCTACATTTACATAACACCATTGGTGATCGGTCCCAATACATTTTGTTGATACGTCCAGAGTATAACAGACTTAAGCAGAAACGATGGAAATACTGCAAAATAATAACAAAAGTAATCATTAACGACGAATTAAAACATGAATTTTGTAAGTCACACCTGATCATTTGTTTTATTTGATTCGTGGCATTTTAGTAACTGATCATCACCAAATATGTCTTTTACACTATATGGTATCAAATCTATAACAGTAGATGCTTAGTAATCTTTATTTGGTGGAATTTTCTAGAATAGTATATGTAATTTAGGGCGTATTTTAACTTGGCATCGGAATGATTCTGCTCCTGGATGAACGCTTGTTTTTTTATGAATACATAATAAAAAAAGAATATATTAAGCGATTCTGAAATAGTTACATCTTTTTCTGGTTGACAGTTAATGCTGTATACTTGATGGTTATAATTTGCTCAAAAGAAAGTGAACAGTAGAACGCATAGAATGTACTTGCACATAGATAATAGCAAAGGAAACTTAAATCAGAAGTTGAGATGGATGTTAGAATTGAGTCAGTTTCTTTGGAAACTAAGAGACTTTTATGTTCATTACTGATTATGATTGAAATAATGGATTAACTGCATCATTGGTTCAACATTCTTCAAGTTGCACTATTTATTTATTAAGGAAGATATCTCCGTAGCTTTGTATTTTACATGAAATCAATTTAAAATGGAAAGTGAATTGTCTCCATGACTCATTTAAAAGATGTATACATTCATGTAATTCCGAAATACGTTTTTATAATAAAATGAATAATAGAACGATGCTGACAACTTTTATGTTGACATTCATATTTCTCTGGCGTCGAGGTCTCAATATACAGTCTTATTGACAAGATGTTTTACTAAAATTATTTTGATGTAAATCATAACAGTAATTCCTTTCATCATTTCCGCAAATTTTTTTTATTTTTGAGGAAGCTTGAAATGCATAATTTCTTCGTCAAAAAGATCAACAATCAGTTCATTTTATGAAACAGTCCGATTAGGAATTTCAAAAAGCAACATTTTGAGTTGACACCTCACTTAAGCAATCAGATTGCGCAAAGCATTGCCAGCATGTGAAATTATACTCCAAATTTTTAAATAAGTGTATTGTTCGTCTCACATTTTACTGACTTCTTGTCGAGTGAGCTGACATTTTTCCTCAAAGTATCATTTATAGTTTGTAGCCATGGACTATACTGAAATTATCTAAGTATATACTTTTAAACTAACTTGTGTCGATTACAAATTCGTATAGCCCATTTACATTTAGTGGTATTTACTGATATAGCATTATATGACCATTTTTTCAATTCGAAAATGTTTGTAAGATGGAAGAATCACTAGTCAACAATAATTATAATTCTATCTATTTTTCGAACAGAATCAATGAATAGGTGCGCCCTTCATACATATTATTAACCACTGTAGTACTTTTTGGTATGATAAAGTATGCAAACCACAGTTAAAAATCTCGTTTGCACAGAAACAGTGATGAAATTCTCAAGAACTTATTACTGAATCTAACACAATACTATTTGTGGATGATATTTGCCAAGTTACAACTTTATTACATTCTAATTTCTAAATAGTTCACACATCCTGTTCGTAATACGAATAAATACAAACGCTTTCAGTTCATAATGACATAATAATTATAAGGTATTTTTTCATGTAACATATTTGATCAAGATGATGAATATTAGTTTCGACAATCCTAACGACTAGCGAAATACATATATATCAAAAGTTACATCAGTGCTCACTTTTTAAACAAAATTTTAAATAGTTAATCCAAATATCAGAAGTATGGAACAATAAAGCTGTCATTTTAGCCCACCTTTATTAAAATTTCAAGACATATATTTGTGTCTATTTTTTTTATAATTGTACTCATTCTTGAATAACCATGTACACCGACCTCTTTTCACACATATCAATATAACTCATTTTAACCTACAATAAATAATACTCCTTTCGTATTTTAATAAGAAAGAACCAATGTCTTTACTAAAACACTAGATGAAGCCTGTTGTACCCTTCAAATAACTTTAAAACCAGGTTCATAGAAATCATCATTGATCAGACAAATAAATGTATATTTTTTTTATTGAGATCGTGAACCGATTGATGTTAGACCACCACTGAAAGCCTGGAAGCACTGGATGGCCATTTTGTCCTATTGTGGGACTCTTCAGTAGTGCGCATCCACGACCCCGCTCGCGGGATTTGAACCCAGGGCCCTCAGTCTCGCGCGCGAACGCTTAACCTGCTAGACCACTGAGCCGTCATCCAATGGTGTTAATGTCTAACCTCAACCAATCCACGAAGTTTCGCGACCATCTTCCATTGTAGTGAGATAGACACGTGTTTCTACCCGACATAGATTAGCTCCACTGGTCACGGCTTCCTACCAGAACTTCAAGAATTTTCTCACGAAGCTAGTCACTAGTGACCACATGGTAATTATCATTTTGGGGGTTGCAGATTGTTAAGTTTAAACTGATAAATGTATAATTCTTAAGTCATGTTTTTCGGAAAAAAGTTTGGAGCTCCTAACCTCACAGTCTGTTACTGTTTAATAATCTTTGCGTATCATATGAACTGTTATTAACAACCAGTTTGTATAACAATCAAATTTTGTTTGTTTTCGATAGTTAATTCATTTATATATATAATTCGTTTCAGTAGTTATTGTATGTTGTTTAATTCATAAACAGTTCACCTACTGTAGTGGTTATTAATCGTAATATTACACATTTGTCGAGGTATAACTACAGGTGTGTAACATAAGTTAAATTTATCCAATCAAGAATAAAACATTGACATAGAAAGCACAAGAACAAAGAACAATAGTTCGTACTGTACAAAATAATTTACATTAACATGACACACTACATATACAAATGTTTGTTGAAAATAGATAAATAAATTATAAATGCAAACCAAACTGTGAAATCGTCATGTTTGAATGATTATTCATTTAGTCTAGTCTATGAAAGTGAAATCATGTAGAGAAAAATTATCAAAATAGCTTCATACAAGCATATGAAGTTCAAAATTGAAGTTTTACAAAGTTCTCATGATTAAAATGTTGACTGGAATTTCACCATTTTTAAATTCATCCTATTTATGCAATCTGTATAAGTAAATGAAGTTAGAGGACTCATACTAATTAGGTTTGAGTTCAATAGTGAAGCATCACTTTCCATTTTGTAGGTCCCCACGTCATAAAACCAACATGTTTGCTTCATCATCTATGCGGAATAGTGATTGTACTTAGAAGACACATAGTATTTTCATAATCAACACTCAAGTTCGAAAATAATTTTAGTTTTCAGCTAATTTGGTCAAGGAGATAGTCACAGAAACTTACAATTAATTAGCTGAACAGTAAATGTTTTGATTAAGTACTTCATTCAAAATATAAAGTATATTTTTATTACTGTTTATTGATAAATGAATTCTCAGCTATTCAAACTTGGAAGAAATAGGAACATCGTGTGATCTGTTAATCTACTCTCTCATCCAACGAATAGTAATTAAGCATGCATTTAAATACGTTGGTCAATCCTAATTAATCTCCTACATATAGACCATATTAAAAACCATAAAAAGAATGTTTGTACCTTATCTACTTGGTTTAATATGGTTTACTGATGTAGTATGGCTGAAACGTTATATGTTCAATCATTTCTCGAATTTGACCTTTCAGTATCATATGGTTTCCTCTGGCTACTTTAACAGCTTCCTTGGTTTACTCTGAAATCCTTTGTTGATCTCAGTTCAAAATCCCTAACATCGTTTGAGGAAATCAGTCATGGATCTTGTAGATTGACGGTTAACTATAATTTAAGTTTACTCAACTTTACTCTGTTTTGTAACACTTTATGAAGAATTAGTTTACAAAAATTATCTGAGCTTCTTTTTATCTATTTGAATCTACTATTTATTTTCAAGGATTTCAGTTAAGTAGTTACTGATATTATTGCTTTTGTGTTGTTTTCACTTTTCCATGATTCATATTATTTTCAACACTTACTGATATCATCAGGAAATCTATTGTAAACCAGATAGTATTGAATATTCTTATTGTTCTTATTTATGAATATTCAGTATATTTCACTTTCAAAACTATATTCTATCGGAATAATTATTTATGGATGTTATGACTAAAAAGAATTAATCATTACACTTACAAGTTTCGTTTTACTAACTTAAAAATTAATAAAATAATGATTTGATCAAAAATACTATATATTAGGTTCTCATGCGACACTTATAACCTATCAAAGCTTCAAAATTAAAGTTACAAGATGAAGTTGAAAATACTCAAATAAATTTAGTTAAAAGTTGATCCTCACGTATGTTAGTGTAATGTAGCAAAGATCTAAATCAAGTCAAGACACTGGATAAAACTTTACAAATGTATATGTTAAATAGTGGAACATTCTGGAACAATGATACTGTCGTTAATTCATTAGGCCTATTAAATTGAGTATTTTTCTATATTTTTAATACTGAGAGATTTGTGGACATAGTAGGAATTTCATAGTTTGTTGGCTAGGACAGCAGTGAAAACTTAAAAGCGCTGGATGACTGTTTCGTTCTAGAATAGGACTCTTCAACAATGCACATCCACAACCTCTCAGGCAAAGGATATAGATTACACAATATCGTGGATTAATTGGAGTCGAACATTACTACTGTGATCTTCCTTATGTTTTAAAAATATCGCAAGAATCACGTTTCCTAAAGATATATTTCTTCATAGTATCACAGATACAAGGTATTTGTTTATATTCCAGTATTTTTTGTATAATATGTTTATGAAGTAATTAAGAGGTTTGTTAACCAAGTCGGATGAAGTGTTATTTATTCCATTGCTTAAAAAATCAAGATTTATAACATAAATAATATCAATGTAGTTAACATAATCAAAACAACAGTAATTTTTTATATTTAGGACTATGAAACAAATAGTTTTAATTTTTTAAAGTAAGAAATAATATTTAATAGTTGCGAAGCAATAGTTCAATCGATTTAAACAGTCACTGTTTAACAAATGAACTACAAGTCCCAAAATAGTTTCACTTTTTTTAATTTGATTATTCAGATCGATTTTTCAGCCATCAAACCATTTAGCCTAATTAACGAATCTACAATAGATTACCAATATATCTAACTATTAACTTATTAGACAGTTTGTTTGTGATAGTTAAGAAATGATTGTTGATTCAATCACCTCAATTATTAATGAAACATTTACAATTAAATTCACTTGGTATTGTTTGGCTTGTATCTTCCCATTAAGGTTTAGGACTGCAATTGATCAGTCTGTTATTTACATATGTGGATACTGTTCGTGTCCCTCGATATTACCTTAATTCACAAGCTTTTTGTAAGCAGTGATGGATAGTGGCTAGCAGTGGATTCCAGGACGCGCGTTTCTTTCTATTTGGAACTCGTCAGCTGGATGCACCGGCATCTCAGAGTTGATGTTCACTCTGGGACTCGAACCCAGTACCATTTGCTTCAAATGCCATCGCGTTATCCACTCAGCTACTTAGTCCTGATAGCTACTTGCTTGTGCAATGGGGTATATTTAAATTCACTTGGTATTGTTTCGCTTGTATCTTCCCTTTGAGGTTTAAGACTGCTGAGTGGATAACGCGATGGCATTTGAAGCGAATGGTACTGGGTTCGAGTCCCAGAGTGAACATCAACTCTGAGATGCCGGTGCATCCAGCTGACGAGTTCCAAATAGAAGGAAACGCGCGTCCTGGAATCCACTGCTAGCCACTATCCATCATTGCTCACAAAAATTTACAATAAAATATCAAAGATGGAAAAATCTCAAATAAATATATCTTTGTAGTTCTTTCTATTATAGTCTTTTCGATAATAATTTAGATCTAAAGAAAATAAATGTGAAAATTACCTTGTTATTTTTTTCGACAAATAAAAAAAGAAGACATTTTATGTCTTGTACTCAGTTTGTAATATCATGTATATGATATTTCAATTACCGAATCATAACTTCGTAATGTTTAGGATTATTTTATTTGAGAATCGTTTGTAGAATAAGTTTTTATTATTATTATAAATCGCATACATCAATAGGAAAAAACAATAAAATTAAATGAGATTTCAACAATTACTTTTTCATAATTTTCACTATAGACAATTTGTTTTTACATTATGTAATGAATATTTTACTATCATTTCACTTTCTTAGTGTTTGATGATAAGTATTTTTCATTGAATAATTGGAAAAAATCCATTATTATACAAGACTCTACAGTATTCACAATTGAATGATCACTGGGTGGTGATCAATGTCATGCGTGTCAAGTCCTTATTTAGTGCAGATCGAATGCTATCGACCATTTTGCAATGTGGCCACCAGTCTAGGTGACTCGACATTGCGTGCACTATATATTGAGATTAGATGGTGGTTGGAGGTAGTCAACAGGAATCCCTGGACCCGGGTTTCGTGCTACTTGGCACTCGTCAGCAAGGTGTACCTGTAATCTTGGTAACGTCTCTGGCTGTGAAGCTGGGTGACACGGGATCGAATCCGCCAGGAAGCACTGCTTCCCTCAAGATTACAGGTACACCTTGCTGACGAGTGCCAAGTAGTACGAAACCCGGGTCCAGGGTTTCCTGTTGACTACATCCAACCACCGTCTAACTCTACAATATTGCATGGCTTTATATATATTTTAATAACATGATAAGGAAAATAAATGATTACAGTCTATTACACATACATTAGAATTTACGAATATATTTTACAATTATTTATAATTATAGGCAAAATGTTCGATTGTGCAGGTGTAGCTCATTTGGAGTACTATTTTTGCGCTTATTCTATGATTATCAAGAGATATACATATAATTCGCGATAGAATTGAGCATTTAACTACGATTTTTGACAAAATACATCCATAGTCATGAGTTAATTTGTTACTACCACTTTTTTCTCTCCAAGTTTTGTAGGAAAAATAACGAGATGCCTAACAAAAATATAGAGTTTAGACTTAAGTTGATTAGGTGATCAACTTTGTTTCTTAATATTTTATGACCTCCTAGTTTTTGCATCTGTTATGAATCATACGCACATGAAAAATATACACAACTAATGTGATTTATTTGTGTTTTGTAAAAAAAAAAAACATTTTAAGGTTTTATGTGAATACATACTACCCATAATAATCGGTAGTGCATGACACCGCTAAGATTTGCTGATATTATCATTACATTCTATCACTAACTGGTTAATTGTAATAACATAGACCTTGGAAATAATGCTAGATGGGCACTTTAATACAATAAGGAGTAATGTAAAAGAAATTAACAGTTCAATAAAAACAAAAGAAACACAAAAGTTTTAGTGATGTGGGGGAAGGATCTACACTACTTTTGTAGAAGTTCCACACACACAAAGACTTATTTTAAGTTATTTAAGGCTTAGTACCTATTTGGTTAGTAAGTTTAACATTCCCAATCTTATTAATCTCTTTGTACCTATTCAAGTAAGTGTAATTATTCCCTCTTTTAAATGTACATATTCATATGCTTGTGTATATGTTTGTTTACTCACTTGTTATTTTTAATGTTTAGTAACTCATACGACGAGTGATTTCACAATCAGTCAAAACAACAGTTTTATATGGCTTGTTTGTCGAATACGTACACATGCAATATAATAATTTACCATGATCTTTTTGTATTCGACTTCTAATATCTGGGTGCCGTTCAAACATGCTATAAAACAAGATGCGTTTGGGCATAATACATTAAATTAATCTGGAGACTCGAAACAACTGGTGTCGTACTGCTGTTAAAATGTTATCGATTTCGAATCATATTATCTTAGGTTCTTACAATTCAACACAGCACTGTATTTCCTCAAACTTCAATGTTCTGGATTATTAGCTTCACTTTTAGCTTAAGGAACTGTTCATTCAAAACAGAAATATTTATAAGAAATCGACAGAATCAAGTAATTTTACACACTGTATGACAAAGATTATCCTGTCACAATGACTCATCTGGTCATTGATTACTTTGCTTACTCTTATAGTGACATTTATCACGAGAACACGACTGGTTTAATAAAAACAATTATTATTATAACCAACTGTACCAGTGTTTGTTTGACTGTGCTAATGACAGCTATATCGTGCTTCCATTCTTATTCTTACACTTTGACTGTGACTTCGCGCGAATTCGGTTACGTTCTGTAACCAAGCTTGTATCCTGGCACTATCTCGGTATCCTTTCGATACCACGAGATCGCCAGCAAATATATCTCGACTTGGTTCATTAACCGCCTTCTGATATTTGGCTTCTCGGGGATTTTATGGATTTATTTGGTCACGTTCAACCTACACCTTCTGATTTACTTGGCACGTGTTTCTTGGTAGCGGTGTTCATAGTCAACCCCAACTCGACGCCACGCTACACTCTAATGAGCTCCATCAATTCTTGTGAGTTAGAGCTTTTTAGAAACTGAGTACGAAATCAAAAATCCTTCTTTGCTTTTCCAGTTTCCCTAACTCGTAGTGTAAGTGGAAAGTCCATCTACCTACCGATTAAATCAACAACTCTTGATCTGAGTAGAATCAAAAGATGGAAGTTCACCCATCGTAATAGTAGCAGGATTATTAATTTGAACGTCATCTGCAAAACATATGTTAAATTAATGAATACCAGGTAGTCTTATTCTTAGTGCAGATAAAACAGAATCAGAGACAACATTATTTACTTTTGGTATCCAGATGACAAATGGGTAAATTATGCAGTAAGACCTCATCAGTATTAAACAAGTTTGCTGTAAACTACATTTTTTACTCACGCTTCAGTGATACTACGTAGGCTAGTAACTCAATAATACAATCTCTCGTATCACGCTTTTATGAGTCCGATTCATAATGAGACCGGAATGGAATATACTGTTCGGTGAAAGATCTGGATCTTCTACTCAACGAAACTGATAGTGATTTGTGGTCGTTTTATGAGAACTCGAACTAGAATTATTATTATTATTCGCTTTATTCAGTATTATATTCAGTCATAATATAGAATTTTCAGCAAGAGGTATTTCAAAAGGTTTCTTTTACACAACAAGACAAAAACAACAAAAAAGAGAAGATAAAGGTGCAAAAAAATAGTATTAACTACGGCATGGTTTAGTTACTGTAGCGGGAAAGAAATCCCCAAGATAAATAGCCCTGTGAGTTTTCGACATTAGATGCTGACCACATTAGTTTTAATGGACTCACCTAGCTGAGGGCGCTCGGTCATGCACCCGCACCAGGTCACGAGTGAGAACGGCGTGCTCAAGATCCTCTGCAATTGCCAACGAGTCTGGATTAATCCATCCACAATATATTGATAGCCTATCAAATATATCTTCGAATCTCCTCGCTTCTGTCTTTTGATTTCACTTGGTAGGTACGCTTCATATTAGATGTTACTAGTTAAAGCGTTGTCAAACTCCAAATATCTGTGGCATCTTCACCGGTGAGCCTAACGTGATCTGGAATTCTGTATATTATTACCTTGTACTAATTTTTTATATATTGTGATATTTTTTCCCGTGTTTTTGATATATTTTTTCTCACCCGTTCATTCTCGTACTTGATATTGCACCGTGACGGGACAGACACCCAAGGTACTTAAGTTAAAGACTATGTCCCCACCTTCGTTCCAACTGATGCCCTTCTGGCCAGACAACATCGAAGCCTGGTTCTGATACGCAGAAGCCGACTTCTACGAGCACAGCGTGAACGACACACGTGCACAATTCCTCGCAGTAATAAGGGCACTACCACGCGAATTCAACAGGTAGGTCATACCTAGTATGTTTACCAATGATGTTTCGGAACCCTAAGAAACTCTTAAACGCGGAGACCTAACCGATCGACAAAGATTAGATCAACTCCTTCATAATATCGATCTGCAACACGGTTCAGCGACAGACATGTTGTAAGGAATTAGAGAGGTTATCGGCCTAAGAACCTTCGATGATGGCTTATTCAAACAACTTTTCTTATCCAAACTTCCCCAATGTGTGAAGCTGTGCTTGTCTCGTTTCAACAGAACGCCGTAGACGAGCTGGCTGCATCTGCCGACCACATTTTAGAGATCACCAAATCTTCTTACGCCGAGGTCTCCTCAGTCAAAGAAAAGTTTCAAGCGACAGAGAATGACATCAAGGAACTATGTCATACGCTGACCTGTTACCTTCGATTTTGTGATGACCGTAAACGGTAACACACCCCGCGAAGAAGTGCTTCACGTAGGCGATCTGTCGCCAGACCACGAGAGACGGATAACCCTGACTGTTGCTGGTACCGTAAGCAGTACGGAAAATCTTCTAGAAATTGCAGAAAATCCTCCAATTTTCCCAACTAAAAATTGACCGACAAGAAATACATTTCGGGAAGCTTACAAACCTGCACATGTTAACGGCAACCGTAGCCGGAGAACATAACCGTCTGTTATACGTCACAGATGTGATAACGGGAGTTCGCTACCTGGTCGACACCGTCCCCACGAATCAGTTTTAAACCTACAAGCGGCAAACGCAAAGCCTATCGACACGTATGGTAAAAGGTACGTTTACCTTAACGTGTTTACGTAAACCCATACAGTGGATCTTCGTGGTTTCAGATGTTTCTATGCCAATCATTGATATGGACTTCCTACAACACCATAATCTACTCATCGATACGCGCACACGGGGGCTAGTAGACAGGAATGCTAATCTATCTGTTTGCATAACTTCTTTTTCTGGTTGCAGATTATCTACAGTCACAATTATGCTCACGATAGACCCATTCTGTCAACCACTACTCGACAAGTATTCTGGGATGTACCAACCGCAACCGAAATTGCCGTGTGTAAGTAGCAACGTTACACATCACATGACGACTACAGGAACACCTGTATTCTCGAAAACACACCGACTGGCCCCCGAAAAGCTAAGGTTGGTGAAAAACGAATTCGACCACATGATAGACTTAGGCATCATAAGACCGTCAAACAGCCCTTAGGCATCTCCGTTGCGCATGGCCCCTAAAAAGGACAGCAACGAATGGTGTCCAACTGGTGACTATCGGCGATTGAATGCGAAAACCACTCCCGATTGTTACCCATCTCCTCACATTCACGAAAATCTACTTGGTTAAAGCCTATGACCAAAGTCCTATTGCTGCGGACAACATTCTTCGAAGAGCTATCATAACTCCTTTCGGTCTCTACCAATTTTTGCGCATGCCCTTCGGCTTAAGATATGCCGCACTTACAAAGGTTCATAGATGACGTTCTTCGAGGTCTCAACTTCGTACATGCGTATGTTGATAACCGTCTAATAGCAAGTCCGGACAGAGAATCTCATCTCCAGCATCCAGAACTTGTTTCCGAACGACTACTAAAACATGACATTACTGTAAACATTCAGAAATGCCAAATCGGAACTGACTCCATAGATTTCCTTGGACACGCTATAGATGCGCAAGGCATCAGGCCCCTAAAAACCGAACTAGCGGCCAGTCTTGATTACCCAGAACCGACCGCCATCAAGCAATAACGCACGTTTAACGGCCTTGTATGTTTCTACAGACGGTTCATACCTAAGTGTGTGTCACTTATGAAACCGCTAACCGACCAACGCCATGGAAGTGCGAAATTCATCCATTGGACGATACTGCGAGAAAAGCATTATCCACAGTTAAGGGACATATCGCAAAAGCAACTATGCTTGCAAATCAGGACACTGAAGCACCCATTAGTATCTTATGCTAAGACAGTTTTAGTTACCGTTATATTTTAAAGTGGTAGAAAACGGAAAGCATCGTGATAAATTATTCGAAAAGTAGTCTGTATAGCTTTTCAATTATTATTTCATTTACGTAAGTTCACATTTTATTGAACGTTGTAAACTCTGGTCATTCTTTTGATTTCTAACGAGTCGATGGCTCGTGCACCGCATCGTAGTGGGCCTCTGAAACAGCAGAATAAAAAGCATAAAGGAGCTAGGAAATCTTCAGATAAAAACCCAAAGCCACACCGCGTAACAAAAAACAAGGTATTATGCCAGTGTTATTGGATCAGAGTAATAATTATTTTGTCACAAATAGAAATTTATTTTTGTACTAATTAGTACTAGACTCAGTGGTAATGCCACAGAATTGTTGTCGTTTTTAAATAATTGATGATTCAAAAGACCCCCTACGTTATGCTACGTATTTTGATACTTGAAACTATATTGTAAATAGATCACGTAACAGTTTTCTCGGAGGTAGTGACTGCCACGTGGTAAATGCGCTAGTGCATGTATTCACAATGTAAATATTACTACCCTTAGCTGGTTTCTCATTCTGAAGACTGTACGTCAACATGAATATAATTTGATTTACAGGTATTGTAAAACTTTCTACAATAAGATAAAAAAAAATCGACATAATGCTCTTGATGATAGAAGTGGTTTACATATAAATACAAAACGAATGATTGGCAACAAATAACAACCGCTAGCCAATTCTGTCGTACTCAATTTTTACCGAGCCAGGTTTCTTGTCTTTATGTGTTGCTGATGTTTTACATATAGAGATCTGGAAGTCAATACTGTATCGTGACAGCCAATTGGAACTAGCATGTTTTTTCTGTCTACTTAAAGACGTTGTAGTAATCAGGTCAAAAATCTGGCCGTAAATTCAGTCATTAATTCGGTCGGTTGTCTGTTATTAGGTTCTTCAAATTTCCAAAATATGTGTTCGTTTATATGGTTTCGAGAGTACTCCTTGAGGCCTTTTTTTTTCTAACTTCACCATTTTTCCATCAAATTTTATTTTCTAGTCCACTGCCAAATTAATCCGTCCGTTTTATCACTTAGAGATTATTTTCATATACTATCGCACAATGCTAAGGAACGGTTCATACATATATCATAAAATCTGTAAGTACGAGATCGATCCCTAAAGGTTTTGGAAACAAAATTATTGCTTTCTTAAGCACATATCACAAAGATAAAAAAAACTAGACAGTAGATATTGTTAGGTATTTTCCCTTAACTTATAATTCTCGTTGCTTTTTTCATATGATTGTGTTTAAAATGTTCATGAATATCAACTAATTATATGCAATTTGAGTAGTGTTATATACTTACTGGACATTCCTCTCAGCAAGAAGTTTATGACTTCTTTTGACAAAATTTAATGTCTTTAGAAGAGCGCTCGAATCTGTGTTCAAGAATTTAACACTATAGGGGAATTTTCAGCGTATTTATTACTAGTGCGTAGACTTTGGGGACGGATGTTATTCCCAAACTTAGTAAATTTAATCCTTGTACTGTCATCATAAAAGAACCACTCTCTCTAATAGATCAAAACAATCAAAAGTGGAAATCAGCCCAGATAAATGTCTGAAAACCTGATAAATGTAAGTTTATGTAAACGATGCTGAAGTCCAGAATTACATTGTTTAATAGATCCACAACGTTGAAGCACCAGCTTCATGTGGTTCGCTTAAATTCATTAAAATTTTTGTTTACCATTATAGATACTGAATAAGGACCAACGGCGCTTACTCTCCAAGCAACTCCGCATACAAAAGAGATTAGAGGTTTGTTAAAAAGCTTTACTTCCTATTGTCATAGGTAAAAAATCTTGAAGCATCTCGTGGGACTAAGGGAAATCCTATAGCTTGTGTTTTGATTCCTTTATCGTCCTCAGTACCTACACACTTAGCCCAACTTTTATTTCAAACATGTGAACCAAATACTGAGGTTATAAAAAAGCCAGATTGTTTGCAAAATGTAGTCACTATTCGCTCTCAAATCCTCAATAAATACTTTAATCTCATTTGTGCTTACAGTGATGATCTTTTTGGTTGTCTTGACCTCGCAAATTTCGCAGACTGGCTTGTTCTTTTAGTTCCAAGTAATCCCTCAGAGATTCCTGATTCTGTTCATGAGTTACTCACTGCCATATATGCTCAAGGTTTTACAAATGCTTCCTATGCGGTTCTTTCTTCCAATTCAAATCTTAAAGAGTTAAAACAGATTCTAGAGGTAATTCGATTGCCTAATGTTTTTTATTAAAACTTTACATGCCATACATTTGTCTTAAAGTCTCGAAAGAATTCTGAGTTAATTTTTATTAAACATCAAATTTTGTCGATTAATAAAAATAGGGAGTCTTCATTATTATATACATTAATTGCATTGCTATAGTTATGTGCGTGTTCACACAAGAAGGTTACACAAACTGGACCTACGACCAGACTTTTGACTGAATTATTGTCGACTGATTTGTCTGATAACTATGTAGGTCATCAAACGTTCTTTTAGAGTCCGTAGAACTATTTTCGGTGAGGTACACATAACCCGCTTCTATGTGGCAAAGCAACCATATATGCTAACAGTATTCTTTTTGGAAACTATCTGCGTAGATTCAGATTGTATTTAACTGTTTTCAAGCAATTTATACGTGAAAGTGGCCCCAGTAATTTTGATTATTAAACATCAGTTCTTGACTGCATCTAATAATCTGAGTAACAGTCTAGCCTTCATGAATTCTAATTTCATTTTGTGATGTTACTGGATGTTTTTTGTTTTGACTAAAAGTATAGGTTTCCAGTCCCCGAATCGACGATTCACCAACTAAATTCAAGCGCCAATGCTCTAAACCTCCTACGGCATATTGCCTCAACCAATCCGTCAAGTTTCCATGTTAAGGGAAAGAATGCAAAAGTGGCTGGACAGTCTACAGTGGCGCATACTGGAGCACGCTACCGAACGCGCTTACTTGTTGACTCTATTGAACTAATTTCTGAAAATAGTAAGTTTTTATTTCACTCGTTAGTTTTTACTCACAGTTCGTCAGGTGTGTTTTACGCAAGCCACCCGGAGTACAAATTATTTGATCATGTAGTTATTTTAACTTTTATTGTTAAAGAGATTTTCGACTACGGTTCTTTCAGAAAGCTACAACCTGTAACGTAATTTTATTAAAGTGGCGTCCGTCATCTTGAGTATTTTCAATGCATTTCATTAGTTACATATATCCACTATTAAAGTAAATAACCGCTTCGATTTACTAATGATATGTGACATACTTTCAATCGTTTCTACTGTTCGCTTTCTGAACCAACTACATTTTTTTTATAAGATTTCAGTTATTAGATCATTTATGTAAATTCTGTCTGCCTATTTTAAACAGAACAGTAGGATTATTCAAATGTATTTTTTGATGAACAATTCATTACTCATGGTTGTTTCAATAATTATTATTTTCCATTAAACTATGGGGTAACCCAATAAATTATTCAACTTGTACACAAGGTTCAGAAATTAAACAGTACTTTCATTCAAACTCTTGCAAAATGTAGATGCTCATGACGATATCACAAAATCCGAGGTATCAGTATGTCTTCGTGGCCACCTACATGGAGCACCATTGATTTTGTTCGAGGAGTTAGAGCAAAATGGTTCTGTACTTGTTGGCCCTCAGGTGCATTTGACTGGTTGGGGTGATTTTCCTTTGATAGAGGCTAAATGGATTGATAACTATCACTTACAACAGGCGTGGCAAATCTCAGATCTTAACACCGTTGAAAATATATCAACAAAATACATACTTCCATCTACGTCAGTCAATCTCACAAACGGTAAGTTTAAAAGCATGTTGTTTGCCAGAAGTTTTGTTTAAATAGTTCCTCTTCTGTCTAAGCTAAGTAACTAGTATATGTACATTGTTAGATTAATTCATCCGCAAGGACTTTCCACGATTTCTTAAACATTCAAACGTTTCTTTTTCAATCCAGTGTAATGATACTTGATATAAGTATTGGTTTTAATTTTCCAACACCAATAACATTTAGTCAATTAACTTTAGTGCCATATACGCTGACGATCGATAATCCACGCCAAATTTACCCTCTACCAACCTTGCAATCAGAACACCAGAAGAGTTAAATAAGTCGCTGCTTCGTAAAGTTTAGATCTACCACCAACGTGATTATGTATTTCGAGTGTTGGAACAGTAAACAAACATTATTAAAACATTTTTGATATGTAGAGAATTTCTACACTCATGGTTGATTTTGCCCTTTGTTTATGACCAGTAGAAATTAGCAACAATAAATGGGTCAAAAGTCAGTCAGTCAGCTACAACGTAGGACCAGGCACATATGTGCATCGGTCCAGGTTGCCATACCGCATCAGCACAAGATGAACACCGGATTCATAGCAGTGGTTAGGTCAAAGGTGGTAATAAATAAGAGGAAGATTGCATATAGAGATATAGTACAAGAAGAAAGAATTGGTTCGTAAAAAGAAAGATATGAAGTGATTTTAGTCTCTTAGTTTAAGGGAAGACAAAGAGTGTATACACCTACGCCATTGTGATCGATTCTGAGCCATGTCACCAAGAGTCTCCAACCATTGGTTACGTTAGTCACGCGGACCCCAACCAAGTAGTCTGCATCTACCAACATGGCTCAGACTACAAGTTAGTGACTTCAAGCACTGATGCCACGTTTTGGTTTGGCTGCCACTAACTTTCTCCCAACCATCCCGAACACCGGTTAGCATTACACGTCGTGGTAATCGGTGTTCAGGCATACGTAACACGTGACCCAACCATCT
Organism: Schistosoma haematobium; assembly: GCF_000699445.3. Classification (NCBI taxonomy): domain Eukaryota; kingdom Metazoa; phylum Platyhelminthes; class Trematoda; order Strigeidida; family Schistosomatidae; genus Schistosoma; species Schistosoma haematobium. The sequence goes on from NC_067195.1 coordinate 61,610,238, forward strand.
CAGTCGATGAAGATTCACAACCTCATCAACTGATTTACCATCATTCTCTAATACCCTGCGTTTAACCTCACTATTACTTACCCGGTGATCCCAGCAGATGCGAGCAATATTTCTAAGGCATCTGTGGTCAAATACTAATAGCTTACGAGTGTCTTCTACTCTTAAAGGCCATGTTTCGCTGCTGTAAATTAAAACAGAACGGACTGCCGCACAGTATACTCGTCCTTTTATTGATCGACGGGTATCTCGCCTTCGCCATACGTGACGTAAGTTGGCAAAAGCCAAACGAGCTTTTCGAATCCGTGCTGAGATTTCGTCCGATACCAACCCATTAGGGCTGATCAGACTTCCAAGATAAGTGAAGCTGTCGACACATTCGATTATTTCACTTCCTATCCTTAGTTCAGGTGATGACGCAGACCAGTCCTGAAGCAACAACTTGCATTTCGAGGGAGAGAAGCGCATTCCAAACATTCTGGCATTGTTGCTTAGTGCTACCAAAAGACTCTGCATTTTGTCAGCGTCTTCACCAAACAGGACTATGTCATCTGCATATTCTAAGTCCATAAATGGACCTCCTGAATGGAGATCAATACCCGAGAACTCAGTCGACGAGAAAGTTATTTCCATCAGTAGATCTATGATGAAGTTAAACAAAAATGGGGAAAGTGGACAGCCTTGACGGACACCACTTGAGGTTGCAAAAGTAGATGACAGTTCGCCATAAGTTCTGACTCGACTAGTAGTGTTCGAGTAAAGAGCCTTTACAAGGTTTATGTACTTCTGGGGTACGCCTTTCAATGACAGACACTGTCACAGAATCTCGCGGTCTACCGAGTCAATTGCTGCTTTTAAGTCAAGAAAGACCACCATTGTCGGACGTCGATAAGTATGCCTGTGTTCTAGAATCTGACGAATGGTGAATATGTGGTCGATGCAGCCACGACCAGGTCTGAAGCCAGCTTGAGTCTCTCGTGTTTGCAGTTCACGAGTCTTAGTTAGGCGTCTGATAATTATCGAAGCTAGTATTTTAGATATTATATTAGTGAAACTAATCCCTCTGTGGTTGTCACGGGATGATTTTGACCCTTTCTTGTATATTGGGACGGTAAGTGATTGTGACCAGTTAGATGGGATAACGTCTAATTCCCAGATCTTAGCTAAAATATTAGTCAACCTAATCGCTAAAATTGGACCACCATCCTTAAAGACCTCTGGAGCCAGTCCATCTGGACCAGCTGCCCTTCCTCGCTTCAGATTAACTATAGCCTTTTGAACTTCAGCAAGAGTTGGGGGACCTACTTCAATGTTCCATTCACACTGTCTGGGAATGGAGGGTAGTTGTAGAGTAGCTGAAGGCCAGTTGAACTGTTCTCTGAAATGTTCCGCCCATCGTTCTAAACGTCTGGACTGGGAGCAGATGAGGGTGTCGTCTTTTTCCGAAATAATCTCACACTTGATTTACTAATTCCAGTTTCTTTTATTAGTCTGTAAAGCTGTCTTGTGTTCCCTATAGTCGCCGCCTTTTCCATCTCTTTTGCTTTCATTGCCCACCACTGCTCACGGTCGTTTCTTAGACTTTTTCTTAACCTAGATCTGATTTGTTGTCGCTCTTCATCATGTTCGGAACCTGATGAGACGAGTTTGTGAGAATCCATCAGTGTGATAGACTTTGAAGAAATCCACTGGTTCTTTGTAACTCTGTGGTTTAAGTCGCTAATAGATGTCACTGCTGTTTCCACAGCTGCTTGAATATCTTTCCAAGCAACTTCTGGGTCAGCCTCGTTTTCAGAACTACCTAATTGTGACCTCAGTTGTTCCTGGAACCTACTTTTGGTTTTCTCACTGCTCAATTCAGTTCTAATGGGTCTTTTTACTGTGGCTTTTTTGTGTCCAGTGAGGCGCAAGCAAATGCGTGCTCATATTAGAGCATGGTCGGAGTCCAAGCAGGTACTCCAGGATGAGCGACAATCTTCTACCGACCCTCTCCAACGATGACTGATGGCGATGTGATCTATTTGAGTCCATCGTTGGTTTGGTGTAGGGGGTCGCCATGTTAGACGATGTCTCTCCTTATGCTTAAAATTTGTGTTTGCTAAAAATAAACGATTGTCTGAGCACAGTTGCAGCAGACGATCACCATTATCTGTTCGCTGTGCCGCAATGCTAAAATATCCACCTAAATGCCTTTCTGTTTGGTTTAAGCTACCTATCTGAGCATTAAAGTTACCCCCTATGAGCACTATGTCTGAGCGTTTAGCTTTCTGAAGAAGTTCAGAAAGCTTTCTGTAAAATTCATCTTTCACATCATCTGAGCTGCAGTCAGTGGAAGCGTAGGCAGAAACGACGAAAAGGCAACGACGTGTGTCCCTATCCTTCCGAGTTCTCACGGGACCGTTTAGCCGAACAGCACATAGACGACTGTTAACGGGGATCCACTCTAGTAGTGCTTGTTCCGCCCTCATGCTTAGTGCTATGCCTACACCTGCCAGTCCACGAGAACTGGCCATCGGGTCACCGGATACATGGAGGGTGTATCTCGTTGGCTCTTCGTTTTTCCGAGGTGAGGTCAAGTGAATGACCACACTGGGATCCTGTATGCGTGTTTCAGAAACACAACATACATCAATGGAACGAGACTCTAGGGTTTTAGCCAAGGAAGCCTGCTGGCCGATTTGACATAGGGTGCGTACGTTGAAGGCTCCAATGTGTAGTTTGGAGCGAGGTTTCAGTAGACCTGGGACAGAGGTTTGAGCACTAGAATCGTTGGCTATGGTGACACTTGAGGAGGAAGCCGAAAGAGGAAGTTTAGAGTTGAAAGTCGATGTAGGAGGAATAATAGAAATTGAAGAGGAAGGTTGATTATGAATACAGTGGTCTCGAGTGCTGTTAGAGGTATGAGGACGGTTATCACTTCGCGGTTGCCCACACCGAGGAAGGGCTCTTCTGGAGGTACCTGAAAAGGAAATTGGATTAGAGGTGGTCTCAGTGACCTGAGAGCGTGACCGCAGTGCCCAAGGGACAACTGCTTGAGGCCGGTCACGCACGGCCTTTTCGTGGGAGGTTTTTGACGTGTTAGCTCCGTTCTTCGAATGGCCTTGCCGCCGGAGACGGAAATCCGTGAGGTGAGGTGCGCATTTTTAGGGTCGACCCTTTCTAACCCCACCCCTCCTTGTGGGAAGGTAGCATCGCTGTCATGCTGGTTGTCTAAAGGAAACACCTTACTGCTGTCACACCTCTGTACAGTCAGCAGTATGACTTCGCCTTCGGACCTTGGGTTTGTTGCTTTTAGTCTTACCGCTCTTCAACCGACCTGTCTGACATGGTAGGACCTTGAAGAACGGTTGTTCCAGCCAGTATAGCTCGGTTGCTTCATCACGATAGGCAAGCCCGACCACCACGTCAAGGTAGCAACAACGGTCGGGGGGTCAAAAGACAGCTTACAATTAAAGCCATACAGAAGAAATACCATAAAACTACTTGTTTCATGGGCACAAATAAAACCCATACCAGTAAATTCGTCCTGAAATACATGAGTTTCATATTATCCTTTACAATACAATCTTGCTAAGTGGCAAAAGTACTAAAGTTATGTGCTTCTACAATATTTCCACTTTCAAATGTTCTTCCGATAACAATAACAGTTTTGCCAAGTCCTACTCCTTTCCCATTCTTGATTTGTCCGATAGCCATTGTCTATTTCTTCGACTGTTGGTGTAGTGACATCTATAGAAAGCTCTGTAGATGCTGCTTTTATTTACGGCGGATTCAGTGAGGCTGGCCTATGTGAGAGTTCATCATAGTAACCCACTCACTTGTTCCGCTGTTCTTGAATCAATGAATGGTTTGCCTTCTTTCTTGAATGGTCCCCTTCGTTGTATCATACAGTGATATGTGGTAGTGATAGCAAAATATTATTGGTCACTGAGCGTGGACAAACAGACGCTTAGACTACTGACGATTAAATATGTGATCTCCGTTCCTCTCAATAATTTCTACTCTGGTCTCACTGAGTGGGATTTTCAGTAACTGTGTTGAATTGAGTATTATCTAGTGTTAACCTGGTTATCTGTTCTGGGTCGTGAATTCTTGATCTGATATGATGTGACTAGTCTCATTATCGTATAACGTATTGTCGTAGTATACTTGAGAGGAAAATATTTTAAATCATGCTTTGTATCATACAGTTGTCTCATACTTCCTTAACTTGCAGCTTTTTCCAGTCAGTCAGTTACAACGTAGGACCAGGCACATACATGCACCGGTCCAAGTTGCCACGCCTCATTAGCACAGCAAGACGAACACCGGATCCATAGAAGCGGTCGACTCAATGATGTAATACACTAAGGTCACGCTCTCAGGTCACTAAGACCACCTGTAATCCAATTTCCTTTTCAGGTACCTCCAGAAAAACCCTTTCACGGTATGGGCAACCGCGAAGTGATAGCCACCCTCATACCTCTAACAGCACTCGAGACCACTGTATTCATAATCAAACTCCCTCTTCAATTTCTATTATTCCTCCTACAGCGACCTTCAACACTAAACTTTCTCTTTTGGCTTCCTCCTCAAGTGTCACCATGGCCAACAATTCTAGTGCGCAAAACTGTCCCAGGTCTACTGAAACCTCGCTTCATACTGCACATTGGAGCCTTCAACGTACGCACCCTATGTCAAATCGACCAGCAGACCTCCTTGGCTGAGACTCTAGAATCTCGTTCCATTGATGTATGTTGTGTTTCTGAAACACGCATACAGGATCCCAGTGTGGTCATTCACTTGACCTCACCTCGGAAAAACGAAGAGCCGAAGTGATACCCTCCGTGTGTCTGGCGACCCAACGGCTAGTTCTCATGGACTGGCAGGAGTAGGCATAGCACTAGGCATGAGGGCGGAACAAGCACTACTAGAGTGGATCCCCGTTAACAGTCGTCTATGTGCTGTTCGGCTAAACGGTCCCGTGAGAACTCGGAAGGATAGGGACACACGTCGTTGCCTTTTCGTCGTTTCTGCCTACGCTCCCACTGACTGCAGCCCAGAAAGCTCAACGTTCAGACGTAGTACTCGTAGTAGGTGACTCTAGTGCCCAGGTAGGTTGCTTAAACAAAACAGAACGACATTTAGGTGGGTGTTTTGGTATTCCGGCTCAGCAAGTAGATAATGGTGATCGTCTGCTACAACTGTGCTCAGACAATCGTTTATTTTTAGCAAAAACTAATTTTAAGCATAAGGTGAGACATCGTCTAACATGGCGACCCCCTACACCAAACCAACGATGGACTCAAATAGACCATATTGCCATCAGTCATCGTTGGAGAGGGTCGGTAGAAGATTGTCGCTCATCCTGGAGTACCTGCTTGGACTCCGACCATGCTCTAATACGAGCACGCATCTGCTTGCGCCTCATTGGACGCAGGAAAGCCACATTAAGAAGACCTATTTAGAAATGAATTGAGTGATGAGAAAATGGAAAGTAGATTCCAGGAACAAATGGGGTCACTTAGTTAGTTCTGAAAACGAGGCACAGTGCTTACAGGTGTTGGGAATGGTTGGGAGAAAGTTAGGGGCGACCAAGCCAAAACATAGCGTCAGTGTTTGAAGTCACTAACTTCTGGTCTGAGTCATGTTGGTAGATGCAGTCTAGTTGGTTGGTGCCCGCGTGACTAACGTAACCAATGGTTGGAGGCTCTGGGTGACATGGCTCAGAATCGATCACAATGGCGTAGGTGTATACACTCTTTGTCTTCCCTTAAACTATGAGATTAAAATTATGTCACATCTTTCTTTCTACGGACTAATTCTTTCTTCCTGTACTATGTCCTTATATGCTATCTTTCTTTTATGTATTACCACCACTACTTCTATGAAACTGGTGTTCATCTTGTTGTGCTAATGAAGTGTGGCAACTTGGACCGGTGTATGTATGTGCCTGGTCCTACGTTGTAGCTGACTGACTGAACTTGTTGTTGAGAGTTATCTTGAATCCGTTGAGTTTATCAGTATGCCTAAGGAAGGCTTTATTGAACCTTTGTAATGCTGTTTCCCCAGTTGTCCAGTGTTTCTTTAGCTTCAGTTTCATGCTGACCACGACTACGTGGTGATCTGAAAGTATTTCAGCTTCCATTTTGGTTCTCACATCTTCCATTGTCTTTCGGAATTTTTTATTGATACAAATGTGATATATCTGGTTCTCTGTGCTGTGGTCCGGTGAGATCCATGTAACTTTGTGTATGCGTATGTGTGGGAATATTGTGCCGCTCATAATCAATTTGTTGAATGTACATAGAATTGAAATCTGTCAATATTCTCCTTTATCTCTCCCAGTCTATGTCGTCCCATGATATCTTCATATCGTTTAGATCTCCCGTTAGAATGGTGAGGTTTTCATTTGGGCAATTCGCTATGATTGATTGCAGTCTCTCATAGAACTGATCTGAATCCATGAGATTCCGATTCTATACGTACTCTTCGTGCTTCTTCGGACAGTGTCAGTGCATCTCCTTATGTGCACGAAACATTTTCTTCTTGATGATTAGAGTACGACTGCACCTCTCGTGAAGCTACTCTTTTCTGTTGATATTGGGTCCTCTTGGTTTCACTTATTTCGAACACTATCACGTTGTATCTCTTCATTTGTGTAGCTATTTGATTGGTTCTCTCGGTCTTTCACGTTGTCCGGACATTCCATTTACCTACATTATTTGTTGTTCTGGTTTTTAGAAAGGAGCATCGGCCTCGTGACTTCTGAAGAATCTCGGTTTTTAGCATGAGGATTCGTAATTCTTTTTAACGTCGACTCTCCAATTGCCAGTTCAGACTTTAAGTGGTCAAAATGATGTCTTCTAGTGATCTTTCTTAGCAAAGTTGTTTTCTACTGGATAGGGTTGCTAACCCCATACACAGCTTTTTGTCAAGATTTGTGACCAACAGTAACCCTAGAAAAGCTACAGACTTAGTTTTTTATTCACGTATGTTTAGTTTGTTTTTAAACTTTATATTATTAGGATGAAATTCGATCAAGCTACTTGAGTTTTACGTCTTTAATTTCTCGGATTCAATGTTATGCTGGTTATTATGTATGCCATTTTACACCGCGTCTTAAACTTCCGTTAACTTTTGTAATATTGAACCACGGTTCCATCGTTCCCTAAGTTAATCACATCCCCATATCCTCTCGTTGCTGATATTCATCTTAGAGAATGAAGATTGTGAAGAGGACTCTCTGTCAGATGAAATGTCTGTTGATGATTCACATGAGTCAACAAGTGAAAACCAATGGAATGCAACGGAAGCGACATCTGATCATCTAGAATCTGAGTTATCTGGAAATTCTGATATAGAATGTGCTTCGATAGCAAGTCATACCGCCCATACAATGGCAGCCAGCGCTACCTCTACGTTCTCATCTGCTCAGTTAGCGAAATTCCGGGCTGCCAGAATGGAAGAAATGTTTCCGGATGAGGTAATGTTTCCGTATTTCTAAGCTGACGTACTTTTTACACTAGTAAATTGCTAACAAAATAGTTACAATAAAAACTTAAAAATCATATCAGGAATCTAACAATTCGTCAGCAATCCATCTACCCGATTGGTCATTTTTAGTAACTTGCTCCATATCATATATTGTTGACAGTTAAAGCGAACTGGTTATGTACATCATGTCCGGCTATTAGCAGTTTAAACTTGTTATCACTCCTACTCAATGTCAGTTACGAGTTTCTGTCGCAAACCTTGGGCTGCACATTTAGCGCGATTGTTGGAAACACAACTGAGTGTTAAAACGATCAAAATGAAGTACTGTTAAAACCTGGTACCTTATATTTGAAAACAGTCACTACTTTACTTTGAACGTTTACAAAAAACAACACAATAATAATTTCTAATTCTATTTCACTTAACGACGAAATGCGTCACATACTACTTATGTCGACAGACATAAGTAGCATACACCACAGTAGAGCATAAAAGTCAATGAGATTACTAGGACATTATTCTTAACGGTACACGCAATTCTACTTCCTTAGTTCAAATGCAAAACTTTTACAGAAAACAAAAAAGCTTATTAAACAGATATCAATCTGACACATTCTCAAGTAATTTATCGAATTCATTTACGCTGAAGTAGGTTCGACAACATCTTAAAGGATTAACGCTCTATAAAAGAAAGTAAATGTAACGAACTGAAACCAAGCTAACTGATTGGTGAGATTTTTCATTAATCCATACCTTGAAAAGTTATTTCAGTTCAAAATGATCTGACTTCTACGCCACTGAATCTAAGTATGTCCATTCTTACCCCTGTGTATGTCGGAGCAGTCTCTACAAAATTGCGAATGTAAACATTTACTTTATATATTTATATACAGGTTGAAACCCCTTCAAACATACCTGCTAGTGAACGGTTTGTAAAGTACTGTGGTCTTCCTCGTTTCCAAGGTAGCGTGTGGCCAGCAGAAAAGAATTGGTTACCCAAACATTATCAAAATATCGCTTGGTATGCTAAATTTGTGGTTTACTACTACTTATTATAAGTTTTTCATCTAACCATAGATACACAAACTGTTATTTTCAGCTGGAAAATATTTCACTGGAATAATGGGTCCAGAATTCTTCGCTTAGTATATGTACAAAGCTCTAGAGCTAGATATTTCATTTATCTATCCAGCGGGAGTTACCAATTAGCTAATAGTCGATTGTCTATTCTTTGTTTCTATGTCTCAGAATTTTACTGCATTGTGTGGCGCATATATATTTGGTACCCTCTTTTATCAATAATTATGTGTTCAAATAAATAAATACTGCATTCTGCAAGAAATGTTAGTCACCTAAGTTGTTTGATTCTGGTGCATGCAAAATCACTATTGTTGTAACGGGTGGATTGCACGGTTAGATGCGCAGCGTATTATCGATCGACTCGGTAACACGTAAGGACGACCTAGAGTCCCGATTGGTCCCGCTTCCCTGTCTAGCCCAGCCAGTTGAGTCTAGAACGCAAGTCACAGCCTCTGAGTTATGAATCATTATATTTCAGACATACTCTGTTTATATACTAACCAAACAGACCACATCGTACCATAAAAATAGAAAACAACATCCGTACAATATTTAACGAGTGAAATAAATAACAGCCAATAGGAAATGTTCATTTAACGTCCAAGGACATCATTAGACTTAACATGATCATGATTGGCACATTATTCCTCAGCATCCATAACAACTATATAACTTAAATACCCGATCTTAGTTCACAAACCTTGAGTTTAATGCAGCATCAGAGTTATTGTGTTAGGAGTGCGAAATATTTTTTACTGAAGTGGACAAAAAATATATCAGTGACCTATTTACTATCTTCTTTTGTTTATCCAAAAGCTTCAGAAACTATCACCGTAATAGGCGTACTATGATTCGTTATATTGAACAAAAATTAGCAGACTTTCAATCAGCATATAAATCAACAGGGAACGTCTTCAAGTGCATTCCGTCTGGTGTAGATGTCGAGCTTCTGCTACAGCCCGTTTCACGGGATCTTGGTGAATCGATATTGTCTCACCACACGTTCCCTCAACCTAACGAAGCCAGAAAACCTTCTGATCCGAGACCTCATCCACTTATAGTTTGGTCACTCTTACCTCATGAAACTCAAATGTCAGTCTGTCATTTTACAATGTTTCGGCGTGCTTCCGCTATCCACGCTGTTTCAGATTTGGTGGTTATTGCAAACGCTGCAAATAAAATTACCGAGTCATCATCAAAAGATAATGGGATTTGTGCGCTAGAGTTTGGTGAGGAGGCTTCAACACAGGTAGAACGAGAAGATAAGTCAATACATGATGCCCTCATTAGTCACCGTTACAAAATCGACGGAAAAAAAAGTGGAAAAGCGCTATACGATCCAAAGATGCCTATACCTCTTGAAGCGGAACCAATTAAATCGAAAGATCTGATGCTTATTCAGGTAGAATTATGATTGTGTGTACAATACCTACTTTATATATAATTATAAGGGCTAAAATATTAGTACCGTTAGTTAAGAGATAATATTATTATTACCTGCAATCATTTGAGTAGTAACTTGAGTAAGTCACTGGATAGAGTAAATCCTTCACCCTTGGATAACCAATTGTGCGTAGTGAAGTTCTTTTAAGATAAAACTATTTCCTTAATCTATTATTATTATTAATTATTATTGTTATTTGAACGCACAAATATGGGTACAAAGAGACCGAATACATATGCACCAGACAAGTCACTTAATTTGTGTGTGGGCTGTGGTACTGCGCGGGTCCCCGAGCCGGAGCAGGTGGTTTCCTTGGGGGGCACGCCCGGGGGCTCCAACAGAAAGGTCTGATCTTCAAGGCAGCGGAGCAACGTCTGGAGATGCAGTTCCATGGTAACCGGTGACCAATAATTAGTTCACACCCCATTTGTTCCCTCAGGATCCTGGAGTCCATTTGCACCATTGGTCTGGAATTAGCGTTCTCCAACTCCCCTAGGTGGATCCTCCATATCCATCAACCTGGTTAAAGCGCCGAGCATTCGATTTTCGTCCCCTCAATTTCGTTAACATTACCCCCGCCACGAGAAGGCAGTAAGTAGGACTTCCCCGGCAGTAGCTGTGTACGCGTGGCCATGTGAGAGCATTTTGAGAGGGAAAGCGGACCCTTCCCACCCTCGGCCGTACCAGAACACTCGGGGGCTTAAAAATCCCTCAACGTATTACTCTCTTCAAAAATTGACTGAAATTAGAAGTATTTTAGATGACGACATCTGTAAATATTTTTCTTTGATAGTTTTCTATGTATGATTTGCTCGTCGCAATTTTCAGCGTTACAATATTTTGTTAACTTTGCGAACTACAAAAAACTCTTCATACTTGAGTCATTTGCATTAGGATTTTTATCTTTTATAATTGGACTAATTTGTACTCAAATATTGTATGCAACGAATACATTGTCTTTCACAACAGAGTCAAAGGGTTTCAGATTTTTAAATTAATCGTCTCAGTATTAACTTCAGGATAGCGGTAATAGTTGCTCTTGTTTCAGAATGATGTGGGGCGTCTCTGACCAATAGGAAGCGCTATATGGGTTAACATAAGAGTAGGTTGAAGAAAAACTGGGGAAAAAACCACTTAACAACCCAATAATTCGTTAATAGACGGAGCTATGTTAAGAAATGCAAAGTGACAAGGGGGTGTTTATTATTCGTTATCAGTTACGTTTAATTTTAGGTGACATGGCTAAGTTGATCATAGCGTTACAGATGTATTCATTTTCCATTACTGACGGTTCTCTAGATGTGTTGCTACTTTGAATCTTACTTAGTGATCATACTCTGTTTGCAACCTTTCAGGCTGGGATTCGGCGTTTTGTGGCAGCTCCGATTTATTCTACACCTAGTAATCCTCGTGAAAAAGCTAAATTTGAGTCGTTTTTTCCTGCTTCAGAAAGTTCCACTGTAGCGACTGTTTATGCACCAGTGATGTATTCTCCTGTTAATGTTTTACAGTTTAGGATCAGAGTAACAGAGGTATTTTATTGATGTATTTTTGTTTAATATCAGAAGGGGTTTTGTGTATATTATAGTAATTTTAATAGTTGAAATCCTGAGTCAATGAGTCCCATAGTAGAACGAAACGGCCGTCCAGTGCTTCCAGCTTTTCCATAGTGTTCTAGCTTCAATTGACTCATGATCTCAACTATCAACATTTTTGTTTGTTGTATGGATTCACACACTGGATTTCTATCCGATTCCAACCCTTAGTTTATGTATGAATTCTGGGATAATATGAAAGCTTCAGTTTCACAGTAGTAGCACGTTCATCTAGATCCATGTTTCCTTTGTTGAAAAAACATTAAAGAGAAAACAACCTGGCCATTTTTACATACCAAGCTTCTAATGAAAACTAATTTTTATTTATCACGTTCAAACAATGTGCTAGAACCAAAACATGCTGAATCTATATTTAAGGCCCTTATTATGAGTCAATAAGTATATGTGATTCCAGTTAATAATATAGCTAAGTGACCCATAGTCGTATATCGCACAGTTAATAATAGATAATAAGGTTGTATCTAATTTGGAGTCTACGTCACACCAACTGCTAAGTTCATTTAAACGACAGCGACTTCTTAAAATATTCAGGATTCTTTGTGTATACTGCAGAAGCGTTGCAGTGTACACGCTTGAGTTGCGCTTAGCGATGAAACAGTTGATAGTTTCTCCGTTATGTTGATATATGGGGACTTCCTCTCAGGCTCTACATTGTGCTTGGCTGAATACAAACCGTGAAAAGTCCCGACTACTATATTAAATATATTGTAAAAACATCTCTGTTCACATCTAATCAGTAACAAGCATTATCTATAGAACGGAACCAGTTGGACTAAATCGAAGCTAACTGAAACCTCCCATAGCAAAACTGGGAATAAACTGAATGGCAGTCTCCTCTAATTAAATTATACGATGCGTGACATTTGGTCATTTCCTAGCTGTTGGCATCACCAAACTTTAAAAGACTATTGTTTGACTCAATTAAAATGTCAATATTCATCAGCGTTTACAAAATCTTTTCTGCATACACTAGTGTTTTTGTTGTTGACACAGTTGGACTGAGTACTGACGCATTTACTTATTTTGTAGGATGAAGATGGGGAACTATCTTCACCATACGTCGGTGAATTGGTGGCAACAGGGTCTCTGAGATCAGTCGACCCCAGTCATTTAATTATCAAGAGGATTTTTTTGTCAGGTCATCCATACAAGATTAACCAGCGTCATGTAGTTGTCCGATATATGTTCCACAATCCAGCGGACGTGCTTCATTTTCAGGTAATCCTATTTTATCCTATACAGTTATCCCCTAACTCTGTTGGAGGGGCTGAAAAACCCTTTCCTACTTAGCGCCTCGATTTAGAGGATTTATCATTCAGCTCAACAGCTGGTAAATAATTTTAATTTCTCTAGTATCCAACATGCTAGTCACCTTTTTAAAATGGTTTTCTGATTGATATTAAATTTGTGTCTGACTTTTCATTTCAGCCTATACAGTTGCAAACAAAGAGCGGAGCTGTTGGGCATATAAAAGAACCTATTGGAACTCATGGTCATATGAAATGCGTTTTCGACCGACCTATTCTAGCAAATGATGTAGCTTTAATGCCTTTGTACAAGCGAGTGTTTCCAAAATATGTTTACGAACCAGTAGTTTCTAAATACCTCGACAATAACGATAGAAGCAATGATTATGTTGTCGCTAACAGCGGTCACTCCAGATATGTAAGCTCAGATGTACTTCAACTAACAAAAAAAAGTATTTCCAGTGCTTCACAGGAGAAAATGGACCAAGACGAATCAGCCTTATTTGCTTAATATAATTTGTAAATACTATTCACTTTTTTGCCGGATATTGTAAAACCGCTTAGTAAATTTAACAGCCGTTTTGGACGTACAATCATTGTTCCAGACAGCAGCGTTTCACAGATACCTATCCACAGTAAAACAGTCGAAAATTAGAGGTTGCATAGACTCAGACTTTATTCGTTTTTTTTCTTATAAGCCAGCAAAGAGTACATAGAAGTAACTTCCCAATCAGATTTAGAAAGAGTCCCATATGAGCATGAATTGTTGCGCAAACTATTTTGATGATCTATCAAATGGATATATTCGTCATCATTTGAGCAAGGATAGTTATTACTTTTATGCCATGGTTCTAAAGCCTCCATTCTCTTAAGTAAATCCTTTGGGTCTTGTGGGCTTGAACGACTGCGTAACGTAGAATAAAAATTATTAGCGAAAGAGATAGGTTCATGAACGGGTACCAATCCATAATCAGCTGCCAATCTATCCAAGAGCGGTGGGTATACTACAAATTCAGGGCAATTCACAACTCCATCCAGGAAAAAGTTGTACTTTGCCCCAAATAAAGGAAATGTCAGTTCAACCGCATCTTCCGTTTGGGTTGTTGTTCGACTGATTGAGAATGAAGCTTTGGGAAATGTGACTGAATATACGGGGTTTCCGAACTTAATTTCTTTAATATCAGATTCCGAAACTTGTTTTTCTACATGTTTGTTTAACGCTTCGGTAGCTCTCCGCAAAAGTTCGTAAGCATTTGGGATCGTTGCAATGAAAAAGCCGTTTTCTTGTAACAGAGAGCTGATATTTGACAAAATTCTACGTGCCTATATAGACAGTAAATATAAATCAAAAATTAAAGCAATCTATGTTGTATAAGGTAAATAGAGACTGTTACAACAATTATCAAAAGACGGGTTGTGTTTTAACACCTTGTCACGTTGTCAGTCTCATTTTGGACTACGCTTATGCTATTCCGTATAGGCACAATCGTACTGTACGGCCATGACATATATATATATATATATATATATATATATATATATATATATATATATATATATATGTCAAATGTCTAGTTCAAAGTGCCTAGCGGGTCTGAATGAGAAGCGTCAAAATGTGCGTTGGGAACTTACAAGTATGTGGTAACTGGACAATTTTTAAATGAGATTCAACTTTAATCGGTCGTCCTGAAAGTAGCACACCGATCACCGACGAATGTAGTTTACAGTTGCTAAATCGATCCCACAAGAGTTTGAGATTCTAGCACTGACCTTAGCACCATTCACAATGTGGCTTCATAACAAGTAGGTAATTTCGTGAATAAGCTTACTAAATAATAACAATGATGCCAGTAGTTCAATGTTGTAGCTTAAATCTCAGCCCTAGAGGGACAAAGGTTGGAAAGTGAACCTGTGACTTTTAGCGACTGGAAATTAGTGACTTAATTCCCTTCATTGAGTACCGGAAACTATGAATTAAGTAAACAATCTCCTGATAGTACGAATGAGATTAGCTAATACTAGTTAAATGTCTAATACAAAACAACCTAATCTTAATACTTCTGACAGCTAAAATTCGGCAAACATCACTCCAGACTTTAAGGAGGGCTGGTGAAATCCCTCAAATTATCGGGGGGTAACTTTACGATACCTTCAAGGATTATGGGATCTTTGGTTTGCGAAGGCGTACATCACTTGTTAATTTGACTTTGCAACTCGGTAACAGTTTCAGGAAGTCACTCCTGCATTATCAATCTGCTGACTGTAACCAACAGATGAACTGCCGTTCCCAGTCTCAAGGGGAAAGCGTGCGATTCCCCTAAAGCTTTTGATAGGTCAACTACACATGTTCCGCCAATAAGCTCAAATAGATAGATACTGTCGCATTTTACCAGGATGTGAAATGTCCTAATGTAGTCTTGGATATTTTCCAGCCAGGATAAAAACCTAGGGCTTCAGGGAAATCTGATACTTATCCGAGTTCATGTAGACAACATCGGACTTATTATCAACACTGAGATGCAAAGTAGACGAGCTGTTGTATTTTATCTGCTACGCATACAACTTAGGGGATTTCCGTCTAAAACGGTCAGTGGTTAGAACAGATCTAAACAGCCTATGATCTTAAATCCAGTGCTGAGCGTTGTAGAAATTCTCTTGGAGGAAACCTTGCGTTATTGACTTCGGAGTCCATCGTGACCAGTTCAACCAATTAGTCTATTCAATCGTCAAAGTTTACATTTGACTCCATTGAGAGTAAGGTAGTGTTTACTCCAGTTAGAAAAACAAGCCTTCTGAGCCGTGACCAAAAACATGCCAGTTCAGGGGACTAAATCCAGGTCTTGAAATGGGCACACTGAATATTTACTCATTAGAATAAAGATGACCTAACAATTCTCAACATCCTAAACACCCCTGCCCATCATATAAAAGACCTACTTAAGTTCGGTTACGACATTGGTGAAGATTTCAGGAAGTTAAAAGTACAGAACAATAGGTCGGACTGTAGGCACACTCGCACGTTACGAATAGCTAGAACTTGAGATTCGCTACCAGTCGAAGTGGCATCCGTGGAGTCCTTCAAGTGGGGACGTGACGATTTTAAGCACTCGGCACAGTACTTTACGTGTTCACACGAATGACTGCTAGACAGCCAGAGTTTTCAAAAGATTCCTCGGTGAAGTGTACAACAGCTAATGAAACGACTTGATGGATTCTCACACTTTGTACAATAAGGTATCAGAGATCTGCTATCTGTAAGTACAAACTACTGAAGAAAAAGTTTGTCCAACTCGCAAATATGAAAATTATCGCAGAATCAGTATAATAAGAACGCAATTCTGGATGGATTACTT
This sequence comes from Schistosoma haematobium, assembly GCF_000699445.3. Classification (NCBI taxonomy): domain Eukaryota; kingdom Metazoa; phylum Platyhelminthes; class Trematoda; order Strigeidida; family Schistosomatidae; genus Schistosoma; species Schistosoma haematobium. Next base: position 61,626,451 of record NC_067195.1, read on the forward strand.
GGAGCTCATTAAATTACTGTGATATCATAACACACTTGACAACTTTCAGTACATAATAGTTTGAAGTGGATGATATAGATCAAAATTTCTAGAAAACAAATCAGTAAATTACCTGGGCTATGCTCTCGAAAGCATAGTGAAGTGCGAACTGACAACTGACTAGATCATATAAGACACCAGATGGAAGCACTTGTGGAAGTATTGCTTCTGAGCAGTCCGCCACGAAAAAGTCTGCAGTGAAAACAGACCGTTTATTTCTACACAGTTGTTCATACCGATGACGACAAACCTCAATAGATTCATTGGATAAATCCACAAAAGTAACATGTTGAACACCGCCGCGTAACCACTTTAACTGGTCCCCACCCTTACCACAGCACAGATCTAATATTCGAGCACGATTGGAGGGAACATCTAAGCTTTGAAGACTCTTACTGATGAAAACGCTTTTCATCCAGTTGTTAAAGTTCCTCAGATAAAATATACGAGTTTCTCTCCTCTTGATATGGGAATTATTTTCATCATTGCGTGCAGCCGCATCGTAAAAGCTGATGACATCTTTGCGATTTGAAATCTCGGCCATTTGAGATAACGCGCGCCATGAAGCTAAATCTTCAACTAGATTTGTCAATCAACAACCTTAACAATAAGATATAAAGTCTTGGCTTTTGTGTCTGTGCCTAGGGTTTTGACATGTAGCTATTAGAGAGATAAATAAACTACCCATCATAACTCCTAGGAGGTTTTCAGATGAAAGTTACGTATTCGAATGGTTTCAATAGTTTTGAACGGAGAAGAAATTTTTGCTTCACGCCTTCTGTGTCCAGTAGAAATGGATCACCAATACTTCCATGCAGGAACCTAGATGCATTAACGATAAAAGAAGAAAAAGAGATTTGTAAACCATAGTAAGATACTATACTTAGTCCTCAAGCATCTGTCAAGTTTCCTCTTTAAGGATTCGTGGGTGAGTGAATCCGAGACGAGTAGAGTGGGGTAATCCTTCTAACACACTGTCGTCATACTAGATATTAGTGGTTGGCTCCCTGTAAATGACTCCAACTAGACACTTCGAGGTGGTAGACAAACTTACTGAGCACCATACGGATTCATTAAGATTGTTAAACTCATGGTTGTGAACTTGGTGTACCTCCAGACAGGATCGTAAGTACAGAGCTACTCCACCACCAATTCCTGTTTTTCTGTCATTGAGAAACAAAGACATCACAGGCGTTGCTAGCTCCTGGTCCGTAAACTGAGAAGTTATCCAAGTTTCAGATATTCCTATCACATGAGCCCTATTAAAATTGCTGAGTTCACATAGCTTATCCATATTACTTGGTAGACTCGCGGCGCTCATGTATGAGCAGTTTATGCTTTCAATTTGAAGCGCGTGCGTTTCTTCCTGTTTGTCTGTATGAGCCTTACGTGAATGGACAGGTAGCCTACCTATATAAGGTATGCCAAGTCGATAGCCCCTGTCGTTCACACGTTTTATTTTTATGATCGAGACAGTCCACAAGTGGAATGCTCAGCTCCAACTTGCCTTTGAGCTTGATCCTGGCGTCCTGTGGCCTACCCGGGTGCATATTGATTGCAGTTGGCAACCGACGTCTTCTGCCATGAAACGATTCCAGAGTTGTAGCCGCCATACGGGAGGATGGGAAAGTTATCTTCATCAGCCGGGGTCTGGAATCACTATCTTTCTTGGCAAGTCTCATCACATGTTGAGTCAGTATATTTTTGAGCCTCAAGGACTGCTTGACGAATTTTCATTCACTAATATCAGATTTTGCTTGAATAGGGTCCGTGTTTTCCGTTAAACCTTGCACAAAGATATTTCTTCCGCGGAAAAACTTCTCGCGAGATTCCTTAGGGATGTTTCGGACGGCATTGTGCTCAGAATACGGTATGTCGGGAAGTATTTTTACGTTCCCATCGGATTTCAGTAAATGACTACCTATCAGAACATCCTCTACGTCGGTAGCATTCTTAAGTGTTACGCGAAGTAGCCTCGGGTGATTTTGATGCTTAGATTCCTTTCCCCGAGTAAGCCATGTGACCGTCAAAGGCTCTATTCTAGGAAGTTCAAGTTTCTTGTTCAATTCACCCCAGAGCATCCTTTCATTTTTGTCCCGCAAACTAAGGTGAAGGTCAGGGCTGTCTTTAAGGTTCATAATTATGAAAGAGTCATCGCTAACCGTTATTATTTTCCGAGGTTGGAGGTCGAAGCACGTTTCCAACTCCTAGGCTCTTTTCTGACCGGATGGGCATTCTCGGGGATAGACGGTGTGGCCAAACCGGACGCCTGGTCTTTTTTGACTTTCTTAACGGAGGTCCGATTACATACAGAATTTTTGGGAACTGCCGTTGCATTCAGCGATCCTGTGCTGGGAGATCGAAGTCTGCTGAGAGAACCTGTTACCTTTGACGTTATGATGGTACTGAGTTTCAGCATGTCACCACTGGTGTTATTACGTGCTCCATCGATAGTAGCGATGTCGAGATCCCTCTTTTTTTCGTTGCATCTTTTTGTTTGTCTATCCGTTTTATGGTTGTCTTTTTTCAAGTTTGCTGACAACTTATCCCTCAGACCTGTCAATAAGACAGTGATGCTACTCAGCAAAACTTCAGCATCCGTCTTGCACACGACACATATACACCTATGATCCGACCTACTGAGCCTGTTGTAAGCAGTTGCTGTAAGATCTGTGCACGCTTCATGGAACCAACCATTGTAGTTGTCGCACTGCATGCTAGGTGCAATAACAAAACGGTATCCGGGTTTGCATGAGTTTTTTATGACTATGGTGACATAAATTGTTTTATAGATCCTAGCAATAGCCTAAGGCCGTTGAAAAATACGCTAATAAGCACACTAAAAACGGGCAAAATGGATAGAAACGGATAAGGTGAACTAACGTAGCCTTTAAGTGAAAAAACTAAAAAAACTGATTCGTAAGCTGAGACAAAGCCATAGTTAACTATTAAATTGGGTGAAATTCGAAAGTATTAATTTACCGAATGCATAGCTCAGAATAGATCGTTAGATCAGAAATGGTCCTACTGTTGCGTAAGAACACAGCAAAAGTTAGAGAAATGAAAGTCACGTTAGGACAAAATTCCCGTTCAAAAAGCGCGCGTTAGAAAAACTGGTCGTTCGGCAACTACTCTCTCCAGCAAATGGACCACATCTTACAGTACATTTCAAATACAGGGCATCTATCTTAGCGAACTGACACTTTGTCTTGGACATATTTCTTGAAAATTTTAGGAAGAGCTGAACTGATACAATTGGTCATATTAGGAAAGAAGATATTAGTGTTTGGTATGAGTTTTCGTGGACAACCCCAAAACTGCTGATCGGAAAGATGTGAAAAAGCCTTACCTTATGACGCATTTACCGTCAGTAACTATACAAAAGTACTATAAGACTATCGTTGCAATGTCTCGAATATGTACTGTGAATTAATTCTTTGAAATGTGAGAGCAACATCCAAGTTTGCAGGTGAACGGTTTTGCTAGCCCGTTAATAATAATGATGAGAGGTAATAGACGCGTCATTGATGATGCCGTTTTGGGTTGGTGATGAAATATTACGGAGGTATAACTTACTCGATATTCTGAATTAACTGAGCACCTGAGCTCGAAACGAATAATAATATGTTGTTCTCAAAAATCACAAGTTGCATGAGACATGCCGGCTTACAACCAATATCAACCCATTGCAAATTTTGAATTATTTATTACAGCAAGCTCAACGTTTTCCTGCAGAAGCAGGGTACCAAAAATTTGGTTCATGAGCAGACGACCGTTGAACTAAAATTGAATCATGCATTGTAAAAGATGTAGTATCATGTGGATGCTGCGTTACATTGACGTCCTACTGATACAACATATTGCAGATGTCATGCATTTTATGAAGCAAACAAAATGTTGCATACATCTAGGTGTTTTTTTATACTGGTGTTCGTATAGTTTTTGTAACTGGTCTTTTATAGAAATAACTGCCTGAAGTGTAAAGGAAGACGCACATAAGAGTAAGCCTTGGATACATATTTTGGACATCGTATCCCGATGATTTATTCGGCGTCAGCGGACGAGATTTTACGACCACTGTTCGCTTTATTTGCTCATTCATATCAATTTCGCAGGGTCAATAGTGTAGAATCCAAACCACGGTTTGGATGTTGAAGAATAATCGTCCAGGTACGTTAGACACGCGCCCTTTCCCGTCGAAATCAAAACAAGTAATCGGGTAAATAGCGGTTCTATAATTCATCATAAATTTAAATGTAAATCGTTACCTAAACAAATATTACCACCCGGCTATTCAACCAATAATTGTTCAATCAATAAATCTAAATTACAATAAATAAAGTTGATAAAAGATGAGGGAAAATTACCAGTCACAACAAATGAACGTTATTCTATCCTGACTGGATAGAACACACAAAAGGAGGAACAAATCAATATGGCTACCGCCAAGAACAAGTGTCCAGTAAAACAACACAGATGCAGTCCGAGAAGAAACACAAACTTAGTGAATGCGTAAGAAAAACAAAAACTATAATAAAAAATACAAGTATTAACAATTCAAATGTAATCAAAAGACAACAATGTACAGATAAGGGGATCAATAGGAACAAAGCACAAGTATATACATGGAGGGATTTTCACCAACACACAAAACATTCAAAATGGATCTTACAAATAGTGCTATGCGGTTCTGAGTTGTGTTGAGAACCTCCTTTCCTTCCAGTATAGTATTCTAGACTATGGGCTACCAAAACACCTAGATTTTTAACAACTGTTATAGAGGAAAATTGCTAGAAATGTAGGCATATTGTCATGGCTCTTGTTCGGTTAATATATCACATGATACGGTAGCCAATCAGAATATGACTTGTGCAATCCTAGCACTGTGCCAAACCCATGACTTATTGACCAGTATGAGTAGCCTGTAATCCTTGTTGATCCTTTCTCCTGTCCAGATTTTCCTACGGATATCAGCTTTCACTATGCGAATAATATATCTCAAATATATTGGGCTTGTATATAAGCCAACCAGACCACATTGTAGGATCCAAACCACGTTTGGACTGCTGGACAGCTGCCTGGATAAGTTGGATACGCGCCCTCGCCCGTTTGAAGCCAAAACAAGGTAATTGGGTAAGATAGCGGTTCTATAATTTATCATAAATTTAAGTATACATTATTACTTAAACAAATATAACCACACAGCTATCCAACCAATAATTGTTTAATTGATCAAGCCTAAACTACAATAAATAAGAAAGTTGATAAAGAATGCAAGAAAATTACCAATCACCACAAATAAATGTTATTCTATCCTGTCTGGATAGATCACGTACAGATTCGTTCAAAAGGTAATAATTGGTCGCTCTATAACACAGAGTGTTTTCAATTCTGGAAGAGTGCTTCAATTCACAACCAAAATGCACAATTCCAGTCAACACAGGTCAAGCAATCAAAAGCAGGAACCAACCAAGATGGCTGCCGCTCAGACTTAGTATAAAGTAAAACAACATAAGTGCAGTTCGGGAAGAAACATGGGGAATTAGTGAAGGTGTGGTAAAAACAAAAACTATAATAAAATACAAATATTAACAATTCAAATGTAGTCCAAAAGTTAACAATGTACAACTAAGAAGATCAACAGGAACAAAGTACAAGTATATACATGGAGGGATTTTCACCAACACATAAAACCTTCCAAATGGATCTTACACACATCATACCATTAATAAAAAATAACAATTGTACAAGATCGAGCAAAATGTAGCTGTGACTGTGAGAAACGGCAATTAATAAATTGGGTATAATTTAAGAATAGTAAGTCGTATAATAATAGTCTGTATATCTCAATAAAGCTTATAATAAGATGAATATAAATGTACATACTCTAGTCGCTGAATAGTCATACAATAATAATATATGTATAATATTAGTCCATTAATAACTCCCAGAAGTTACCCTCACTCTAATCTTCGCTAGGATATAACGCATTCTCATAATAATTTACTTGATTTTTAACCTCTCCGCGTGGAAAAACTGGATATAAGCGCCAGGACTGCCAATCTTTGAGCACAGAGACCAATAATAATTATCAAAGCACTAGACACACCGCACACCCACAAAAGTCTAGAGCTTTTAACAAGTGTGGTAATAAAAGATTTCTCACCCCACAAAGTATAGGATGTGAGATATATTTTTAGTCCACTGAATTATGACCATAGATATCCTCATAACGAAAGTGATTCACATCCTACAGTGCATACTCCGATTAAAACAATAGCCAGAGAATATGAAAACGGACATCAGAACCACCAATAGCATACAGAGAATCCTTCTCAGTCTAGAACCGATATAAAAACCATAGTCTACTCTATGGCTCTTAATATCATGACTATATAACAATTAGGGGTACATTGTGTGGTCAGCCCGTGCAAGAAATTTTAGAATATAGCTACTAGTGATACTTTAGACGAGACATCTAGCCCAAATAATTTCAGATCATTTATGAAATACAAACTTCGTGCAACCTCAGCCAAGCACTATTCCAGTCCCACCCTTCAGTCTGATAATCTCTCGAAGAACTAAACAAGCATATTTGATTTATTATTTTTCAACACCTTTCATCAAATAAAGAGCTACTGAATAACGACTTGATCTATACTAGTAGTATTATACGGAAAGTATATCAAACACATCCCTGATTATGACTTTTTATTAACAGAAACTGAAAGAATAATGATTACATGAAAATCAAAGGTGTTCAAAGAAGGACCACTAAATCTCTTTTGGGGTATTCCGACAATGAAAATTATCACCTAAGATATTATCACATCAAGTTAGAACCCCTCTGGCTCAGAGGCATTATGTTAAACCTTGTAACTATATACAGGCCTTTAAATAGTAATTAGGTCAACCAGCAATCAACAAGCCCACTGAAATCGATTCAATTTATCAACTAGTCAGGAAAATTATGCTCAAGCATAGGAACAAAAGTAAACCATTGGGAGATACAACCAAAACAAAGAAGTAAACAATGAAAAGTTTACGGCCTACAAGGACCAATCAACATCGAGGTCTGCAGGACAAGCTGTGAACCACACATGGAGAAATTCGAACGCTTCACTTCTACCTGAAGTTTCTGCTAATTATGTTAATTAGAACAACGATGAAAGCTTCACGACCAAACCACCCAGCTCAGAGAACAAAACCCCTTCAAAATAACATCAATCCACACATGCCTGTAGGGCAGAACATTTTGTTTGTTTACGGCTCCTTATGGTCTAGTTGAATGTCACGATCCAATTGTATTGATGCTGACTTATTATGAAAAATAACTCCTTAAATCGTGTTTAGAACGCTGAATTGGTTTCACTTCCTACCGAGTAATCCTATTATAAGCAAACCGGACGATTCTCTAAAAACGAAGCCTACTCAAGACTATAAAACCTGCAAAATAATATGGGCTGAAATAGCTTTGACAAAAAAGGAGACAGCCATTCGTACATCAAAATACTGTTTTAGTACTATATTTTATAACTACACATAACCACCTTATTTTATACAGTTCTTTATCCACTCATACCTAGTTTTCTTTAACCTATTGGAATGCTCTTGCTTAATAAGTGCCTTAATAGAAGAGAATCGGACTGAGTAATCGTGCCTTAACTATTGCTCAATGAACATTGTCGGGTGATATTATCCGCAACGCAACCATGTAGGCTTAATGTATCACCCAGTGTAATAACGGTCATCTGTGCGTTCAAGTAATTATATAATTTGTCATTTCATAATGTATTTTTTATTCAATAACTAGATTATGCTGTTAATTTTGCTCTGCTGGTAATTGTTATTAGCCACGCTTGACTGCGCTACACTGTACGTTCATTGCACGCTGGGATGATATCCAAAGTCATAGCGAGTTTAATCACATAGTTGATTGTTTCCAGATAGATCGTCAGTGCATAATGTTACCGAAGAATAGTTTGTTGTACTGTAAACTATGTTTTTATGGACAACTGATTGTTGTCTTCAGTCTGAAAGCAATATATATCGTTTGTCTTCTGTTAGGCAAGTTCGCGACTGGCCTTTATTTCGTGTTTTGGTTTTATCAGCTGAATAACGTCCATTTAACCACTTTGAGCAACATGTCTGTGCAACCGAAACAATAATTATGACACTTCCTTAGTTTAGTATTTTTGGTTGTCGTATAATTCAGTTTAGTCGAAATAATTATGGTAAACTTCAGTATAGTGCTCGAAGCCTGTAACGAAATAGATCAGTTTGGTAAGTAGAGCTGCCTCTTTCTAATGAGTGTGCTGATTCAAATCAGTCTGATTAAAAATAGGAAAAAACGTGCCTTTGATGCTGTTGCTGTTATAGAATATAAGATATCGATATGTATGTTTGGTGTTTATTTCTAGACTGTACATCTATCACTGACCATATTTCAATATCATTCTCAATAAACAATTTCCCCAGAAATAACATCGGTAGCAGAATAGCTAAGTGGCTGTGCCGTTAGTTGCCCGTAAAACAGCAACGTACAGTCTTAGAAGATGAGTGTTCTGTTTATCAATTAAATGCGGCTGGTTGTGGACAAATGTTAAGGATCTTTTTGACAACTGGGACTTTTAGTTTATCAGTCACTAACTCTGCTTTTATGTCTTCCTGTTAAGCTAGGCGCAGATGCATGGGAGTACTTAAGTGGGAGCAAAATAATAAAATTATTCCGATATGGTACTAAGCCCATGTTAGCTTTGCACAAGTAATAGTGGCTGACCTGATCTAATATTCATGAACTCAAGGTAAATCACAACTGCATAAATTCTTTGCTAAAAACATGTGATTTGGTTATTTATCTATTCCACATTTCTGACTAAATTCATTACTATTCTCTCACTTAGAATTCAATAGAAGTGAGCCTTCACAGATCCTAAGAACTGTTTCGCCCTTAGAACCATGGTACTATGAAACTGTTTATGGGAGACTCAACTAACAGCAGATTATAAAAAGGATGCTGGCTGTCCATTTTAGTCTCACAACCACTTCCAGTACTTTTTGAGTTACTTCGTTTACCTTTTCGTTTGGAAAAAAAAGCAACAAAGACTGCAGCTTAAAATTACCAATGCAACTTCTAAACGGGAACTTCGTTTAAACCTTTGTTTGATATTCGATTCTTAATGAAAGTGCCTGAATAAATGTTTAAGTCCAATGCTACTTTGTTTACCAACTTAATCGTTGCAAGAAACTTGCGATACACGAGCCTCTCAGCACCTAGTTCATATGTAGTAAGTTTAAGTGATTCAGTACATATCTTCGTCATTTTCTTGGCAAACCTATAGACTCGGGTCCTCTCATAACTTATTCTAACCACCATGAGTTGTCACGGCAGCTGATGGACACGCGTCGTACATCCTTACCGTAACTGCGTCCAGTCTCATAGCTTCCTATTCAAATGCCATATGATAAGCAAGCAATGCCTCTACCCGCATTAATGGAACACGAGTAACTCAAAGGCACCCTGTATGATGCCTTACATTGGTCTACGTACTCGCTTAGCTCTTTAGTGGGAATATTACTACTGTTCTGCTAAAAATCCCATGAACTTCCCTATGTTCATCAAAACAAATAAGTCTGTATTTGCTGCATATGGCGATTTTATGTTTCTGAAGACATAACAGTTAGTATTAGAGTAAAATGGCAGTATACAGCAGATGCACGTGGTACATGTCTTCATCGATTAACTGAAATAGAGAATACGGATATTAGCTTAACAGGCTTATTTATAAAGACTACTGTCTACTTTGAACTTACTGCGTGAGAAAGTTATACTGGAACTACGAATAATGTAGGAATCTAGTCAACCAGGGCGTACGAAGCACTCAAACTGGAAGACAGTTGTCCAAAAATAATTCGAATATGAAAGTGAGAATTTACAGGTACTTTTCATCGTGAGGGTGAACATATTAGGTACCGGTTGACATCATACCGTAAAAAAAACACAAATTTGCAAGTGGTGAAATATGATCTATAAAAAAGTGAGCTTAACAACATTTAATTACCTTTTTACTCCCTGATCTTGACCCTTCGGCTTTCTTTTACTGCCAAAACAGCAAAGATACACTACACACTGACAGCAGATTTCCAGCTTTTCAATGTTAAGCTTGCTTTAACGCACTGCGTGATGAGTACAACCCCTCCATTACTGCTATATGGCATATTTTTTTATAACAAACCCTCTGCAATAGATTGGTAGCATCTGTGACTTCTATGGTTGTCGGAAGGAATTAAAAGTAAACATACCAATCTGGTACGATTTGATGGTAGAATAAGATTTTATGTATTAACGATTTAGAGTGATATAATAAAAGTCCTAATTCACTGAGAACAGAAGAATGGGTTTGAGTAAACACACGTTACGGTTAACCTACTTTTGCTGAATGTTCGGACTGAACTTCTGTTTACTGCTTTAGATTGAAAACGCATAATTTGTGCATGGTCACTTAAATTCGTGAAAAGGATACTAGCTTCTGCCCCTGTGTCAACGAGAACGAGTGCCTTGGTTGTCACACCAGTGATGTGTAGCGGTAAATTAAACCCAAGAATCAATAGCTCTGTAAGTCTTCGACATTTGGTGATGACCGGATTAGTTTGACTGGACTCACCTATATGAAGGCGCTAGGTCATACATCCGCATCAGATCACGAGTGGGTAAGCCGTGCTTCACATCTCCTACAACATATTATTATTATTTATTTATTTATTTGAACACAAATATTGGTACAAGAAGGCACCAAATATATATGCGCCACACAAAGCAATTGGAATTTAAAGACAAGGAAAAAAAAGGTAAGGAGCGTGAAAGAAAAAGAGAACAATAACGAAGAGATTGGTGTAAGGTAGTGTGGTAGTAATGAGGGAACGGAAAGGTACAATCAGAAGAAATCTTTCAGGTAAAGGAGACACAACCACTTTTTATGAAGAAAGTAAAAGAAGGTTACAGCAGGATCGCCACTGGCTTCTATTCTGAGCCATATCTGATAACGTCTCTAGCCACTGTGTAGCACCATCTCTCAGACCCCAACCAGGAAGTCGTGAAGGACCGACAGAAGCCAGTCCTTTGTAGCTTTCTTTCATACCACGACACCATGTCATGCACTGACCACCTTTCCGCTTCCTCCAACCAGTCCCAGAGTCGGCAAATAATGCACGACGTGGAATTCTCTGGGACGACATTCGTAGAACATGTCCAAGCCACCGAAGTCGGTGTTTCAAGATGGTGACACCAATTGCATTATCATCTCTGTGCCCGAACACACGATGCCGAACCTCTGCATTACTAACATGGTGTTGCCACTGGATGTCAGCAATCCTTCAGAGACAGCGGTGATCGAACACAGAGAGTCGTCTAACATCCTCAACTCGGAGAGGCCAGGTTTCACAAGCGTAGAGCAAAACTGCTCTCACCGACGCGTTGTAAATCCGACCTTTTACAGCCAGACTAACATCACGAAGGCGCCAAAGGTGGCACAGATTGGCATAAGCCACTCTGGCTTTCACTATTCGTGCATTGATCTCATCACTCACACCCCCACCAGCACTTATGCAGCTACCCAGATACACGAACTTCTCAACTACGTCTATCTGCTCACCATCCAGGGTGAATACAGGATTGGAATCCTGTCAGTCTTGTAGAAGTACTTTGCGCTTCGAAGGTGCGAAGCACATACCATACCTACGGACACTCATTGCCAACTGATTAAGTGCGGATTGCATGCCTTGGGCATTATCGCACAGTAAGACAATATCGTCCGCATACTCAAGGTCGAGAAGTCTTTCTCCAGGCAACAGATCCACACCACCATTACTTACATTCATCAGAGCTGTTTCCAGAATGTCATCGATGGCAAAGTTGAAGAGGAATGGTGAGATTGGGCAACCCTGTCTAACCCCACTGCTCGAATGGAACAATGGAGAGAGGTGGTTGTATGCCCTCACTCTGCCTGAGGTGTTTGTATATAGGGCTTTTAGGATGTTAATAAACTTCTCAGGCACACCCTTATTCAATAGACAATCCCAGAGAACAGTCCTATCCAACGAATCGAAGGCAGCCCTGATGTCAAGAAACACTACGATTGTTGGCCTCTGATAAGTATGATGGTGTTCTAACATTTGGCGGAGGGTGAAGATATGATCAATACATCCTCGACCAGAACGAAACCCAGCCTGCTCCTCGCGAGTCAATCTTTCTCGGGTTTTGAACAACCTACGAAATATGACGGAAGCCAATGGCTTGGACGCAATCGGAAGTAGACTTATCCCCGATAGTTGTTACAGGAATGACGTGAACCATTTTTAAAGATAGGGACAACTATCGACTCATTCCATGACGTTGGTACACTTTCTAGTTCCCAGAGCTTTGTAAACAACGTCGTCAATTCCTTAGTCAGAAAGTCACCACCATCTTTAAAAAGAGCCGGAGGTAAGTCATCTGGGCCAGGTGACTTGTAGCGCTTCAAGAGTTGGAGTTCCTTGCGGACTTCCTCCTCGTTTGGTGGATCAGTCATCACCGGCCATGGAGGGCAGGACAGTCTGACTGATGTTACCAGAGCAGCAGGCCAGTTGAACTGCCCTTCGAAGAATTCTGCCCATCGTCCAAGACGTCGATGGATGTTAGTGATTGGCATGCCGTCATCTTCACAGATTATTTCGCTCACACCAGACTTCTTGCTCCCAGTGGCTCGGATGAGTTGGAAGAGCTTCCGGTAGTTACCAGATGCAGCTGCTGCTTCCAGCTCATTAGCACGCTCCGACCACCATCAGGCTTCTCGGTCCTTACGCAAGCTTTGCCCAATTTCCTTACGTAACATCCTTCGTTTATGGTCAAACTCACGGTCACCCAGAGTAGACCGACGGGCTTCAATGAATTGTAAGGAACCAGAAGAAACCCAGTGCTTAAAAGCGGGACGTTTCGCAAACTCACAAGTGACTTTACTAGCCATTTTCATGGCGTCATGCAATTGCAACCAATGCTCATCTATACTTTTTGGTGGAATGGTAGCTAGCCTAGAAGTTAGCTCGGTTCGATACTTACTTGCAACAGAAGTTGCAACCAGTTTGCTAATGTCAATCCGTTGATGGCGGTCACTTCGTTGGCCACTGAAAAGTAAGGTAAGATTGGCGCAGACCAAGGCATGGTCAGAGTCCAGATAGGCACTCCAAAAGGAGCGGCAGTCTTGTACACAACCACGCCAGCGGTAGCTGATCGCGATGTGATCAATCTGAGTCCAGGCCTGGGATGCAGAGGGAGGACGCCAGGTGGCACATCGGCGATGACTGTGCCGGAAGTTAGTGCTAGCCAGAAACAGGTTGTGGTCTGTGCACAGTTGCAGTAGACAGTCCCCGTTATCTGTCCTGCAACCAACGAGTCCCCATCGGCCACCTAAACGACTCTCTTCTGTGCCTAGACGCCCGACCTGAGCATTCAAGTCTCCGGCTAGTACTACAATATCTGTCTGATGAACTTTCTGTAGAACTGTTAGTTGGTGGTAAAACTCATCCTTGATTGCATCCGGGCTGCAATCTGTCGGGGCATAGGCGGAGATGACGAAAAAACATCGTTTCTCACGCCGATTTCTTCTCACTTTGATGGAACTTTCCAATCTAACAGCACATAACCGATTGTTAATGGGGATCCAACCGACTAGTGCTGCCTCAGCTCTAGCGCTTAGTGCGACACCAACGCCAGCGAGACCAGACGAAGATGGCACAGGGTCCCCGGATAAGCGCACGTAAAACAAGCTTTTCAAAGCGACAGATGGAGATCGAATTTGTAGTACTTCGCCAGAGTCTTGAATACGGGTCTCGGATAGACAGCAGACATCGATATGAAGACTTTCCAAAGACATAGCCAGCCCTATCTGTTGTTCGACCTGCATAAATGTGCGAACGTTGAAGGCAGCCAGTTTGAATGGTGCACGTGGTTTCAGAGAAACTGCTTCAGTTCTCGTATTCGGTGGTAACATACAATTTTCAACCGGACAGTGACTCGAGAACGTTTAGATACAGTCGAATTTCCACCAAAGGCGAGCCGCTGTATAAGTATAAAAGAGGGTGAATAATGTGGAAAATAATAATAATAATAATGACAATAATAGTAGTAATAATAATAATAGCATTAATAATGACAATAATTGTAATGATAATAGTCTGAATCAATTGTTTGTTTTTCAAAGCGAGAAAGGTAATTTCCATAGGCATAAAGAGTTCATCTATTTGTGTGTGGGCTGTGATACTGCCCGGGTGCCCAAACCGAAGCAGGTGGTTATCTTAGGGGGCCACACCCCGAGCCTTTGACCTAAAGGTCTAACCCACAAGGCAGTGGAGCATCGTAAGGAGATGCAATCCCATGGTAGCCAGTGACCAACGATTGGTTCATACGCCATTTGTTCCCGCAGGATACTGGAGCCCATGTGCACCATTGGTTTGTGATCCGGTTAAAGCGCCGGACATTCGCTTTTCGTCCTCTCATTTTCGTAAACAACACCCCCGCCACGAGAAGGCAATGAGTAGGACTTCCCTGGCAGAGGCTGTATACGCGTGGCCGTGTGAGAGTATTTCGAGAGGGAGAGCGGACTCTCCCCACTCTTGGCCGTACCAGGGCATTCGGGGGCATCATCGGGGGCAACATCTACCCACCCCCGATTATTCAGTTCCTGAATATATCGATATCCTATCAAATATCTTCGAACCTCTTCGCTTCTGACTTCTGAGTCGACTGAGTTGGAATACTTTGATCATAAAGGTGTTACTGATCAAGGCGTTGTCCCACTCCGAATAACTGTGGCATCTTCAAATGTATAACAAACGGGAATGATCAAAATGTCTATTAGTTGTCCATGTGTATGGATAAAGATGTTAATAGGGAGTTTGGTCGTATCGGCAATTGATCTAGGTTTAGGAAAACTTGAGGGTGTTGCTTTGGTTGAGGGAATAATTACTGTCGGTGTTGTGACAACAACAGGATTTGGAATATCTGTTTTTTTGAAAACAGAACCTTAACACGATGGGCTCCTCCGAAGAACTGCAGAATGTTATCGACCATTTCACAGAGAAAAATGGATAGTCAATATACTGAATGACCTTATGTTTCTCTCTAACGGATGATATTGGCTCATCAGCTTTATTACTTTAAAATGAAATAAGAGCAGCTTTAACTTGTTTTTCTAGACTAAACAGGAAGAACTGCCTGAATGGGGCTTTAATCGGTTTATTGACCAATGATTTATCACAGTCGTAATAACATTTATACTTCCAAGATGTTCATCTGACCTCTGCCGACTGGTTATATCTCCATGTTTGAGGAAAGTTTTTGTAATGTTCAGTAGGCCAACGGTATGATATCAATAATTAAGTGAATTTGCTTTGGTCACGCTGGGCCCACGGAAGTTAGCTTCTTAATGAAAAGACCTGTAGTTAGTGTCATAAGGCTAGGAAGGGGTAATTTAAAAGGCAGAGAACGTTAATGCTGTAATTTGTAGGTGTTTAAGTGTGCAGTTAAATCTTGTCGAACTGAATATATGTGAGGAATTCATCAAAAATTTCCACTTCATGTATCAGGACACTCTGAAGGCTTGAATCAACGGTACCAGTGGAGGTGACTACTTAGCCACACCGAGTGACTTGTCTTTGAAGCTAACAAACGACGGGGACAAGAATATTAACAATTTTTAACTGAAATCTCTTTCATAACCAAGACCCAATTTTAAAGGAACTATTAAGTTGTTATTTCTCCCTAAAAAATTTTGGATATTGAAGTATTTGGCGATACCAAACCAGGAATAACAGTGCGTATAAAAAATCCTAGAAAAATTCAAAGGGAAGAATTGAAATAAATAAGGTGGAAAAAATAAAATATAGCAATAAAGACTATTATCTGTACGACCAAACGTATACTTTTGTTTTACATATCCAATTGAGTGGACTTGTACTACAATTAGTTTGGTTTGTGTATATCTGGTCACGTATTTGTCTATCAATTTACTTAGGTTGTTTATCACAAAATATGTCATCTGTATGCGATCGTTTGTTGAAGTCAGTGGCCCCAACAAATATTGAGTCTCGTTCTCGTAGTAAAGTGACTGTTATAGGTGTTGGAATGGTTGGAATGGCTGCAGCATTCTCTACCATGCAAGTGGCAGGAGAACTCGCACTTATTGATGTCGTAGCAGATAAGGTTAAAGGAGAAGTTCTTGATCTACAGCATGGTCAACAGTTTATTGGCAGGTGCAAAATTGATGGGGGAACCGACTACAAATACTCTGCAAATTCAGATATTGTCGTCATCACTGCTGGTGCCAGACAAAACGAAGGAGAATCACGACTGAACCTTGTTCAGCGTAATGTTGATATATTCAAGAAAATAATACCGAACATTGTGAAATACAGTCCAAACTGCATCATAGTCGTCGTATCGAACCCTGTCGATATTTTGACATATGTTGCTCGAAGATTGAGTGGATTTGAAGCTCATAGAGTAATTGGGACCGGAACCATGCTTGACTCGGCGAGGTTTCGTTTTCTGTTAGGTGAGAAATTGGGAGTATCTGCCAATTCTGTCCATGGGTATGTAATTGGTGAACATGGTGACTCGAGTGTTGCTGTTTGGAGTAATGTGAATGTTGCTGGAGTTCGGCTGTCTTCTCTAAATCCAAAGATAGGATGCAAAGATGATCCTGAAAATTTCGAGGAAATACACAAGCAAGTTGTCCAGAGTGCCTATGACATCATTCGCTTGAAAGGTTACACCTCATGGGCGATCGGGTTGACATGTCGATCACTTTGTAACGCACTATTAAATAACCATCACACAGTTTATCCACTCTCTGTTCCGGTCAAAGGAATTCACGGAATCGAAGAGGATGTTTATTTGAGTTTACCATGTCTTGTTACTTCAGCTGGAATCAGTCATTTGATTCCGCTTGAACTTAGTGCGGATGAATTGTGTAAATTGAGAAAAAGTGCTGCCACTCTGAATGAAGTTATAACGAAAATCCAGTGGTAAAGTCGTACGACTAATAGTTGCCGCACGTTCACGTATAAAAAAAACACTAGCTTTCCCCCTTTTCATGTATGTTCTCTGTTTTTAAATTAGTAAGTATTAGATATGAAGCATCTTAATTTTTGTTTACTGAAATTGTTCTCTAAATTTTTTTCCAAAGAATTAAACAAATTATTCGGTTAGAAATATGAACAGCTTTCCTTCTTTCCTGTTAGTTATAACCGTACATGATCTAAGGTTTAATAAACTACAGTAAGTTTTCCCGCTCACCCTTGGACATCGTTTAGGAATGATTCACATTCCTGTCATCTTGCGAATCAGGTTTTTATGGTATCGCATATCGCGAAGAGCCTTTACAAGCCATCCTTTGGCCTACTATTTAGAGTTTCAGCATATATGACTTGAATATGTAAGTAAGTAAGAATGTTGTGATTCTTGTAATCGTTTTCCGACAAAAATAGTTTATTGGGAAATATTTGGGAGTCTCCTGTCTTCCGTAATCACTTATGAAGTCCGACACTTGATTGGTATCGATTCGGTGGGGTTTTCGTCAGTAACCTAAGCTGTTGGTTCACGATACCGTTTAATGTATTACTCCATGAAACTATCCAATGGACTTTTGAACCTCGTTTCTCATTATTTCAGCAGACTCTCATGATGTATTTCCTCTTATATTCATATCGAGATTATCCTAGGCGGTAATAAAAACTAGACATCCATTTTAACGAGTGCAGAAATTGTTCTTAAGTGTCCCGATAATTCTTCACTTGACTAAAGCTAAGTAAGCAAATATCTATGTGATAAGGAGGGAAACTATATTAAACAATACTCATCATACATATAGTTTTCTGGTTCTTTATCCGTTGTGCCTTCTAATCACACATTTTGTCAAGATTCTGGGGTTTCTATGAATTAAATGTTAGGTTAGAATCTAAATATCCCCAAAAATATGCTTCAGTTTACAGGGATTCACTTGTGATAGATTTTCATCTTTGTAACTAATATGGCTTCAAGTTAGTGATTGTTTTAGTTGCCATTTTTATCAAGAACAAACGTAATGATATTTAAAAGGCAATGCTAGATCCCTGACATATACTCTCTCGGCTTTTTAGCTTATTGGTTAACAATCCTTACAACCGATTCCCCGAAATCAAACGCAAAATGTTCATAAAGTCTCATCTTATAATAAGGCTGGCATTCATTCAAATGCTGCTAATAAGTAACGAATTGTTGTGAACAGTTTTAGATTCGATGACTTGAAAAGTCATATGTATCCATCTTCAGAAAAAATAAATTTCTTAGTATTTACCTAACTTTTCGTCGATACTAAACTTTCAGTACAAAACGTCTAGCCAGGATGATACGAACAAAAGCATATCAGCTGGTAAATAAATTATATTGAGGAAATAAACACACAATGCATGTCTATTTACAGGTTTCATCGGTTTGCACAGCGAGCAACATTACATTTAAAGAACAAATATTAATGGTCAAACTGTTCGTAACGATTTTACTGATAGATTATTCTGAGAGAAATGTAGTCATAACGAGTATTAAATTGTTACGTAGCAAATGGGAAACAAATCTACAGTAGGACGACCGAGAAATCCTGTCGAAGTTTGACTAATATACCGAAGGGTATTTCCACTACGGCTACGGTGTAATTACAATAATCCACAATTCTAGGGAAAACGGGGACCGTGAAGATGGAACGTTATCTAATGTCTTTCTAATTTCACCAGTGGAATATAATATAGTCACAGGTGTAAGTATTGCTGAAGCGATCTCAAATGAGAGACAATCATCGATGTAAGAAACAAATAGTAGTGTTGATTTCGTGTCACAGAGTTATCGCAAACTGCTCGGAACCACCGAAAGGTTCCTTGAAAAGTAATTTGTAGGAAAATAAGATTAAGAATGCAGCAGATTGACTTTCGATTAACAGTTACGAATGTTACAACTAAGTTCTCGTATCAAGAATATCCGAGGATCGACTGGTCATTTCTTGAAGCGTATTTCTTGTATGTAGTCAGTTATGGCTTACGCAGTAATACTTCACTTTTTATGAAGTTATACTCACTTACTTGGTTCAGATCATCTAAGATTTGGGAATTGTGTTTGAACCTTCATCAATTGGTAAATCTTGTTATTCCCCGTGTCCCGTCAAATACTACGTGACAAAATCACCAATGAGAATACCGACATCCATGACGTTGTCTCTGTGCTAAACTAGTGATGCGTTGACCAGCACTAGCAATGTTAAGTCAACTCTGAGCCTAATCGGTCCTCTGTATAGTAGCTTCTCGCCCAACTCAGTCCGTCCAGTCCAGAACACAAATATCGGTCTCCGATATGTGAATCGTATATTTCAGATATACGTGGTTTTTATACAGGCAAACTAGACCGTATCACACCATAGAATGAGAAGTAATAATTATACAAGACCGATCCAAAATTGGGTATGTGTGTGGTATACTAAGACGAATAAACTGTGAATACGTTAACAGTAGCCAATAGGTCAAATGGACGATTTTGATAAAAGGGAATATGTATATATACATAATCTAGTTACTTAATTATTACCCAATAGGAATATATTTAATGACAGTCCGTGGACAATTCAGAGCAGTTATCATTCATTTATTATTAGTTCGTATATAACATTTGTACATCGTGATATAAGAGTAAGAAATCATCAGTAGATTTCTTCAGCCATTCCGAATAACTTGGATCTAGTGGAATAGTACTTCTACTTGCACAAGTCAATTTCGTCCACGAACTAAGTGTGCCGACAACAATATCTGAATAGATTGCATATGACAAACATAAAATCTCACCACCACGTTACAGTTTGACTATGTAAAAACCAACTGAAAATTTTGTATTTGAGTGTCATCTACCCTACAATTGTCGTATGACGGTTCACAAGCAGGGGAATCAAACGTTTTGATTTTGTGAATGGTTTGACCTATTTATTTACAACAAGCTTCCGTTTGATGAAAGTTTAGTACATTGTTAGGATGGACTTTCAAAAACGAATTCACATCATTCTCCTTAAAATCAATATCAGTCAAAACGATGATGGACGGTAGTATTGGCCAACAAAATTTGAGCGTTCTCAAGTTTCAAAATGTCGTGCTAACTACTAGACATCGGATATGTACATGTAGTACGCGCGCTTTCTTCGAAACCTAGTGTAAAATTGTTAGTTAATAGCATTTATAGGACTGAACTGGACACTTTCCCCTGTTGTGGCTTCATTCGCTGGATTTTGAGACCTGACTGTCTTTCAAATACCGATTCCGTTCCAGTCACCAGAAATTATGATCATCTGTGAGGTGAATAGGTGACTATTTGTAATTTCTTAGACTGATTAGATAGTAGATTAGTCTTTTATAAGCAAAGATGGATAGTGGCTAGCAGTGGAATCCAGGGTGCGCGTTTTGTTCTATTTGGGACTCGTCAGCCTGACACACCTGCGTCTCAGAGCTGATGTTCACTCTGGGACTCGAACCCAGCACCATTCGCTTCAAATGTGATCGCGTTACCCACTCAGCTAGGACGAAACGCGCGTCCTGGATTCCACTGCTAGCCACTATCCATCTTTGCCTTTAAAAGCTTGTGAATTAATCCAATATCTAGGCATAAACGCAGTATGCACATATGCCAATAACAGACTGATCAATTGCAGTCTTAAACCTTAATGGGAAGATACAAGCAAAACAATACCAAGTGAAGTAGATTAGTCTATTTCCAAAACAAGTTAAGTTCAGTCAACAATTAGAAGCAACTAGTTGACAAATGAGTAAGGTATTTAAAATATTCCTTCCTGGTGATTGTAGTTTGTTCGATTAAACATTTCACTGTCGTTCTGGATAAGTTATTTCGAAATTGATTGGGACTCAGGTTTTCCTTCATTTGAAAGTCAGAATTCTCAATATATCGGCCAAGACGGTTTTGTTGTACGGAGGTGAAACTCTGAAATCTACAAACATCATCAAATGTGGACAAATACGTGGCTTATGTTACATCCAACTGTGTTCACCAGTTTACATGTACGCGCCAAAGTAAGATACATCGGAATAAAAAAAGTATTTGTGTCTGCATCTCTGAACATATTTCACAAAAGCTAACATTAACTGTACAGGACGTTTTGTTTGTCATTTGCTCGACAGCGGAAATGATGTTAAAATTTCGAAATCTTTCGAAACAGTCAATAAACAAAAGGAACAAAAATTGTTCGGCATTTCTGAAGCTGTCGAAATAAAAAGATTGAAATCCAGTTTATGAAAACAACAATAAAACATTTCGAAGGACTGTTATCAGACAACATCGATCTCAATTTATGTTGGACTCTATCTAGGCTTCAAATCGACAATGGTCGTTTCAAAATCGAACCATCCAGTTCACAGATTATAATACCACTAAGAACAAGCATCTGAACTAAAAAATATTTTTTATTGTTATAGTACAATGTAAACATGATTTCTCGAGATAATTTCTTAGTATTTATTGATGACTTATTACTATGGGAGCATATGATTTTGCGTGGTTGTGGTATCACTAAGATATAATTATCAGATTTTTCATACTTTATCAGACACAAAATTTACTGTAAGGCTATCATAATGAACTTACAGCAGCTACAAAAAATTAAAAAAGCTAACCAAGCAACCTTCTCTGTTAGTCAATGATGGTAATACTTTTAACTTCAGTGTTGATTTTTATTATGGAGAACAGGTCAGGAGTAGCCTAATGAGGTCATTGGGTGGCAATTAGAAGTAACCTGACATACAAGTGCATTTTGGTGGCTAAGAAATAGACCAACTTCCTAAGGATTAGAGTAGTATATATATGAATAAGCATTTGTGTATTTTATTCAGTAGCCCAATAAACTTCCTCTCTCACTCTTGTGTTATCGCTCAAGTAGCTAGAGCGTAGCACACCGTCTATCAGTATCACATATGGACATCACCTGTCATAACAATTTTCATTATGGTGTACTCAAATCCTAGATAGTTATCATTGACTTGTATGAAAAAATCGATTCATTAGTTTGACTATTTTAGACTTTCTCAATATTGTTAGTGTGTTTACTTTTTGCTAGACTTTGTAATAAACCATTTAAGCCATAATTTTTCTATGATATCATGAACTTCAGAATCAGTGTTCAGATTTGGTATGTAAATTAATATTGACACACCAAAGTGGTGAATAACTTGTTTATTTCTTTCTATCAATAAGTCAATGAATGCTGAATCACTAGAATATACGCAGCAAATTTTCAACTAAACGCAAAACAATACGGGCTAAATCTCATTGACAATCTGTAAACTTCCATTTTACTAGTGAATGAAAATATTGAAACTTTGAGCAGAATAAAGATACACCGGCAATATAATGATGTATATTAACTTGTCTGTCAATAAATATATTCAATTTGTGTAAAACCCTTTTAAATATGTCTTAACAAAACGATATGTTTTCTCAATAGATTATTAGCACATACAATGAGTTTTCAAAATAAACCACCTAGCGAGAAATGTTTATTATAAATTAAATTTTCAGTTCTTGTATCTAGGTCACATATGTGTCAATATGTATGTCAACGCATTTTCGCACATATGTATTACCACATGTGATATCTCAAAAATTACGTCATGGAAACTCTATTTCTAAACGAGATTTAGATCAATGTTGTTTAATAATGTATACAGAAAATTCTATTAATAAACATTTATTTAATTTGCTAACAAGCTGTTCAATAGTATATATAATGCTTCTAGAGTCTTGAGAATTACCATTTGTAAATATTATCTAAACATAAATATTTCTGGCTTATTTCGCCAAAATTATTATTATTCGTTCACAAAAGTGTGAACTGTGATTCATTCACTAATGTTTAAATCATTATCTTTAGTGTGAATGAAATATATCTTTTACATTATCTTATTATAAACTCGAATGATATGTTAAAATAATTCATTAATATACTAATATGAAAATCGTTAGGGGCGGCCAAACTAAAACGTGGCATCAGTGCTTGAAGTCACTAACTTCTGGTCTGAGTCACGTTGGTAGATGCAGTCTAGTTGGTTGGTGTCCGCGTGACTAACGTACCCAATGGTTGGAGGCTCTGGGTGACATGGCTCAGAATCGATCACAATGGCGTAGGTGTATACACTCTTTGTCTTCCCTTAAACTATGAGATTAAAATTATGTCACATCTTTCTTTCTACGGACTAATTCTTTCTTCCTGTACTATGTCCTTATATGCTATCTTTCTTTTATGTATTACACCATTGAGTCGACCGCTTCTATGGATCCGGTGTTCGTCTTGCTGTGCTAATGAGGCGTGGCAACTTGGACCGGTGCATGTATGTGCCTGGTCCTACGTTGTAACTGACTGACTGGAAAAAGCTGCAAGTTAAGGAAGTATGAGACAACTGTATGATACAAAGCATGATTTAAAATATTTTCCTCTCAAGTATACTACGACAATACGTTATACGATAATGAGACTAGTCACATCATATCAGATCAAGAATTCACGACCCAGAACAGATAACCAGGTTAACACTAGATAATACTCAATTCAACACAGTTACTGAAAATCCCACTCAGTGAGATTAGAGTAGAAATTATTGAGAGGAACGGAGATCACATATTTAATCGTCAGTAGTCTAAGCGTCTGTTTGTCCACGCTCAGTGACCAATAATATTTTGCTATCACTACCACATATCACTGTATGATACAACGAAGGGGACCATTCAAGAAAGAAGGCAAACCATTCATTGATTCAAGAACAGCGGAACAAGTGGGTGGGTTACTATGATGAACTCTCACATAGGCCAGCCTCACTGAACTATGATCATTACAAATCCGTGTCATGTTCGGAAAATAGTTCTCGATCTTTTACATTTCGCTTTTAATGAAATGAATGGTCTTTCATTTGTCGCTATAACTGACAACTTAAATCTACATAATTGAAAGAATTAAACTTCATTTCCACGTGATCATTAAAAAATATATTGTTTTTTACTTCAGTATCTATTAACGGTCAGTGGTATAATATAAAGGTCAAATAGAATTGATGTGGCTTTTTTTCTTCAGAAGTTACAGTTACCCAACCAAAACAGATTTTGCTACATGGATTTTAATCAAATTACAAAAATGTACAATTTACAGCCTATTGATAATTTATTACAGGCCAAAAATGTTTGTTCATTTACATGTGAACGCAAAATTTGAAATACAAGATAATCAATCATTTCTTTCTAAATTTTTCTAATAATACCCAAGAACTTTTTATCAATAGAGGTCAGGAATCACAATAACCGTGCAATAAATAATGACCCATTACATCTTTATTCCTTCACAACAGATTTTCACTGTGCTCAGTCTATTTTTTTCAGATTTCAATCACCAGGCTAAGAGCAACCTCATTGATTAAACAGAATAGATGAGAAAACAGACAATACCAAATGAATTCAAACTTCACCCCATCACACAGGCAAGTGGCTATCAGAACTCAGTAGCTAAGTGGATAAAATGACGGCGTTTGAAACAAACAGTACTGGGTTCGAATCTCCGGGTAAACACTAACTCTCGGATGTAGGTACATCGAGCTGACGCGTCCCAAATAGGACGGGACGCGCGTCCTGGATTCCACTGCTAGCCACTATCCATCTTTGCTTATAAAGTCTAAAGTAGTCTTTAGATTTCTTGTTTCAACTACAGGTCATCTGCAGAACTAGTGTATTGTTACCATGATAATCAAGACAAATAGAGAACATTTAATGTTGAAAATCAGTATTCTTAGGGCTTAGTTTTTCATCATGTGCTTTTCGTTAATAGATGGCTCAAACATAATAGATAAACACTTGACAATTTTTGATTCGGTAGATTTTTAATTTGTTACAAATAATTTTATTAAAATCTCCTTATCTTCATTAACACAGTTAGTTTAGTCTCAAATTAGATAAGCTTTAAAAAGAGATGGTGTGCTATGAATTTTGAACAAATAAAGTATGGTATAACTGCATTCTTTTTGTAGGTATTCTACCTTAAATTCAATGCATATTTAGTTTGTCTGTTATGATAGGATTATTACTTTGACCCAAGTTACCTACTATTTTCTTTGTTAGCAACATAATAAGTCTCTAATGACATGTGTTTTGATTATTGGATTAAAAATTAAGCTTCTCGAGATCGTTTCTTAAATGTATGAAATTGTAAACAAAATAAAATATCACCACTCAGATATATGATTCAATGTTGTAACGATCAACATAAAAATGGTATACCTGTCTACATCTAATACGGTTCTACATCAGGATTACCTGAGGTGTAATCATTCTAATTTTTGAGGCTATGTACCTAACTTACAATGATTGACAAAATGCACTTGATAGTTAATGTCCACACATATGAGAAATAACTTCGCCTGTAGCTCATCTAAGGTTATTGCTGGTCCGGAGTCCGGACAAAGGAGAGATGGACATAGAGTTAGCAACTCTATCCATTAAAAAAGCGTTGATAAAAAACGCTAGCTAGGAGAAATTATTTAACCATTTTAACTCTAAAGTGGTAGTTGAAAAATCGTCATTTAGAAGAATTAAAACACCTCATATGGAAAGCCATGATTCTTCGGAAGCCATGAGGTCGATGCCACTTTTAATAAACAGAACAATTCTTAACATATGCAAATGGAATGTCCAGACAATGTGACAGATCGAGAGGACCAATCAAATAGCTGTGCAAATGAAGAGATACAACCTGATGGTGTTCGGAATAAGTGAAAACTGTTAGAAGCAAGTGTGACAGAAGAGTAGTTTCGAGAGAGATGCAGATGTAATCTGGTCACCAAAAAGAAAATACATCTAACACACAAGGAGTTGCATTGATATTGTCCAGAGGAGCACGAAGAGCAGCTATGAGATGGGAATCTGATGGATTCAGCATCACCAAACCATCCTATAAAACAAAGAATAAAGTGATGAGAGTGAGTGTCATTCAATGCTATGGACTCATCGATGTTAACAGCGGAGACTGTAATAATCAGTTATGTGAGAGACTGCAGTTCATCCCAAAAGTTACTGAGGAAAAGAGCTGACAATCTTGATGGGGGAACTAAACGCCAAGGTTGAAGTGAAACTTAAGTTAGAGAGGCATTTGACTAGTTACAAGACTTGGAATGGTCACATTAAGGGTCATATGTCATTACATTACTTTTATCCCCAGTGACATTTTGACATTTTTGTGAACTGAGCATAATACTTTAGTCATTACGATGTTGAGTTCATATTTAACCAACGTAACATTATCTCAGGTCAATATGTTTCATACTAAATAAGGTTAAATTATACTCTATATTAAAGGTGTGAGCTTTTTTTAATGTGACAATTATACTACCTATATTAGTCCGTGTGAACTTTGTATGTGTTTTACTGTAGCCCCGTGAATCTTTTCATCCATTTGATGTTCATCAACTAATCATCAAGTGTATGTATAATCAATATATTAACGAGTGTACTTGTTTTGATGTTACCGTGATTTTGGCGAGTCAACACATCTTTATTTGTACAAACCTTCGTGTTTTCATTTCATGTCGTAAGAATTACGATAGTCCCCGTTTCCGAGTAAAAGCTGTAAAAATGTGAATATCACACATCGTAGTTTTGACTCGACTATGGAAACTTCTGTTTCAAGAAATCGACAGCATAAAGAACATAATGAGTTTATTTGATATAAACCTGCCCTATGACTTGCTACCATCTCTCCTTATTGACTTAGAAAAGAAGATTCAGAATAAGATGAAGCGTCTTAACTATTAGTTTTCTTTTATAACCCGAATTTTTCGATAATTTAAATATCCTTCGCAGTTATGTGGCTGTTACTGAAAATAGTATGCTAAACTGTTGACAAGTTGATATGCATGTTTGTTAAGTCCGACTTCATGTAGAAACTGTTTAAATGAATGAGAGAACTCCCTTTCATGAAATGCAATATACTCGATACAGCATTATCTGCAAATAGAAAAATTTACGAAAATGAAACGAGTCTTGAATTCGTTTTGTGGAAAAATTCCGTAAGAAAAGTCTTAAATCATGTTACTTTTTGATTCTCTGTAACTTCTTGGCATCATTGTCACTAAAGCACATTTAAATGATCATGTATGCTAGCTTGTAAGATTGGTTTTTTGATGGAGAGGGTTACATACGGTGGCAAAATATCTCTAATTTAGTTTTTAACTCAATGGACTAATAAAAGTTCATATTTTCTATCGAACACATTCTGACTTATGCTTAGTTTATTTACAGTTAACTAATTAAGCTCTCGTTACGATACTAATGTGATGAAGAAGACCGTTTATCACTCAGCTTCTTCCTTCTTCGTGTGTCGTTTTATACTACTTTTAAATATTAAGTAGTTCATGATTTCCAGTTACTCTAAAACTCAGGGAGCAAGGTGTTCCTCCATATTAATGAACCGATAAGCATAAAAGTTCCCATATTTGACTGTCGCTTTAATCCATCACAATAATCGCGAAATTGCTTCAATCCATTCTCTGTTGGCTAGTCTTTGTTGTCTGTACCACAGATCAAAACTTTGTGAGTTTTGATCAGCTTGCTTTTTCAATCCCAAATTGTAAGCTAAATTCCTAGATTTTTCTTAACAGTGACTCATTCCAAAAATATCTCGTCTTTGGTTAAGTGATTCTACACATCACTATATCGTTGGGTGATAATGTTCGAAGGAAATCTTTATAGCTTATTTAAACTATACAATAGTACACCGATTTTAAAATAAAATAAACAGCTTAGATACGTCTAGACGATTTGGACTTTGCAGATAACGTAGATCTTATATTCCATACACGGATACAATTTAAGGTGAAGTAGCCAGTGTGGCAGCAACCTCTGGAGCAGTAGGCTTCAACATACACAAGGGAAACAGCATGATCTTTAAATACAACATGGATAAAACCACCATAATCACATTTGATGGAGAAGAGTTATAAAGCTTCACGTACCTGGGTAGCAGTATCATCGACAAACAACGAGGATCTGATGCAGACGTAAGGGCAAAGACTGGCAAAACAGGGACAGCACTCCTACGGTTGAACAACATATGGAACTCGAAACAACTGTCAGTCAACATCAAAACTATAATCTTTAGTACGACCATCAAGAGAGTTCTACTGTCTGGAAATGAAACTTGGAGAACTACCATAACCGTCATCAAGGAATTACAAGTATTTATTAACAATTGACCATGCAAGATACTGAATGACGGTTAGCCGGACACCATCAGGAACAGCCTACTGTTGGAGGGAACAGACCGGTTTCCAGTTGAGGAGGAATTTAGGAAAAGACGATTGAAGTGGACAGGACATACATTGTGGAAATCATCAGACTGCATCATGAGGTGGACACTAACCTGGAACCGAGAAGAGAAAGGAAAAAGAGGAAGGCCAAAGGACACACTAAGTCGAGAATCAGAAGCAGGCATGAAAAGGATGGATAGCAACTGGAAACAACTGGAAAGGATTTTCTAGGACAGAGTTGAATGAAGAATGCTTGTGGGCGGCCTATGCTTCTCTATGAGGTTTAACTGGCGTAAGTACGTAACTTCTATTGAATTTGTACACATGACTAGAGATAAGTTTCTAAAATCGACTTGGTTTTTATAATAGATTTTGGGAAAGCAATTCAATAAACAAACTTTACATTCTCATTAGTTGGAGGATATGAAAAACTCGTTTCTTAGCATTTAGGATGGAATTAATATGTGACTGATAGTTAATGTGCTTCTTCAGTGCGTTACATGATATTAACTTTATTTACAGAAGTGGATTATTTTTATAGGATGATAACTAGAGAATTTTACAGGATTAATTGAGTACATAACGGCGCTTGTTAGTCAATGTTTCATTTATTTCGGGATTATGGATTCGTTAATACATCCAAGTTACAGAAGACGCCTTCAACCATCTGACTTCAAAAAGTCACTGCAGTATCAATGAAGGGAATTACATTAGGGTGTTTTGCTTTCATAATGA
This sequence comes from Schistosoma haematobium, assembly GCF_000699445.3. Classification (NCBI taxonomy): domain Eukaryota; kingdom Metazoa; phylum Platyhelminthes; class Trematoda; order Strigeidida; family Schistosomatidae; genus Schistosoma; species Schistosoma haematobium. The sequence continues at coordinate 61,655,614 of NC_067195.1, forward strand.
ATATAAATGACTTTAGAAGATGAATGATCAGGCTATTATGTAAAACCTGTAACTAGGTAGATTGTGGAATATTAGTCTCCTGCGATTCGTATTAAATATTAACTTCGAACCAAGCGGTATTCCTCACAAGAATCATCTTAATTGACTTTTAATAATTGAGAAAGATTTTCTTCAATTCAGTAAAGACGGCCATAGTATTTAACGAAACTTTCAAATAATTTTACATGAATACTTACCAACTATGTCAGTTGATAGCATTCTTCTCCTTTTGTTGAATACTTTTATGGTCAGATCATAATATTCTAACAGATAGAAACCAACATTTGAAATTGTGCACATTGTCCTGTTTACAGTTGTCTCATCATATAATTTTAATAATTTTACCTTTTAATATCTTCATTTAAATGTAGACTTTCCTAGTTAATTCATCAATATATCTGTCTATATTACTTTATCCTGTTTGTTTGCATTTCCGAAATAGTCGTCAATGTAATAAGCGTTAAATTGTTTGTCGTAAAATTGTCATACTACTATTTGAGTAGATGGAACTAATTTTAAAAATTTGTGTTCATTTCCATTAAGTATTGTACATAAACCAATAATTGTTTAAATTGTTATTGTTCATAGTAAAAGTTTTTATCAACTCTATTTTCCAAATGATTATTGAAAAATACCATTACTACTTGAGAAGGAATATGATGGAACATGAAGTCTATCATGAAAGTGAGGTATGATAAGTAGATGTATTCAGACTGATTTACTGACTAAGAATTCTTGAAATAATGCAATTTAAGTCTGGTAGAACTAGATGAATACAACTGGTATATTATATTTGAAATTTATGATCAGCAAGCAATCAAGTGGAAAGGAATCATCAGTTAGTACAAACACCAGATGATGTGTAACAGAATATGAATGAGAATTGTAGAGAAATTGTAAATATCGTTAGTTGAATCCGTTCAGTGTTGCTAACCACAAAGAGTAGAAAAATTTTATGTAGAGGAATAATGATAATGTAGCAGTTGCGGGAGTTATTATATTATACTCACCTCAGGTTTAAATCAGGGATTTACTAAAGTGTATCGAGAACAAAAATTGAAAATAAACTGAATTAAGAAAGAGTCACCCAAAACATATATTCCTTTCTCTGTGAGAACTTGTTATGCTTATACGGAACTTAATATCTATAAAAAGCTTATGTTTTGACGGATTAGTTAAATGAATGAGAATCGGTTAAGGTGAGGATTTTACAAATAATCTGATCTCTTAAATAGTGCCATAACCATAAAGGAATAATTTTTCCCAAATAAGGTGGATAAGCTTGTCTAAGCAGATTTGAAATATAATTTAATTAGCTGACATCTTTTCGGAAAAAAGAAAACAGTTTATCGAGATAAGAGAATATCGTTCAGAATGTACAAGAGTTGATGAACAGTTACTGAATGTTCTTTAAGGATATACTATTTTCTTTAAGATTTAATTTGTGTAAAACGAGATCCTCCGTAGTGTACTATGAATGACGTGTATCATCTTTTTTCTTAATGATTTTTTAATGGTCACAAAATCAACTATTCTAACAATTTCAACCGTATGATTTTTATGTTACGCGATATTATTTCCAACTCAATAATATCCTTGGAGTACAAATGTGAGGATTGTGACGAATAATTTATCCTAAAGTAAACTTATTAAATTAATTAATAAGCTTATGCCTACAAAACAGGGCTAACTGAGATTGCGTCTTCAAACAAAACGTTTTACAAATTATATTTAAAAATACAATAATACGAGAAAGAGTGCCTCAAAAATGAATCTCCATATCATATTTCATTCAGGAATGCTAGTATCATAAAAGATAAAAATTATCCAATGAATTATTTTTCCAATAAGAAATGATTAAAGTGACATCCAGTGTACAAATAAAAGAGGTAGACCAACTCCGTCAAAAAAATTCATATTCTTTTAAATATAAAGAGGTCTGCAAGTAGTTCTACTGTTTTCGATCCTTCCGCCACACATTTAGTTTATTTAAATATATCGTTATCGAAAGAAGACTAGTCATTGAGCCTACCTCTTTAGCATAAGATCTCGATGAGTGATAAGTATACTAACACGTAACTTAGTCAATCTGATTTAGTCATACCATACAGCATACTGCTCTTATTAGTAGGATACTTGGACCAAACAGATGTTATATGGAAAAGGAAATACCTATATTAGAGTAGTTTACAGTTTCACCACAATTGAATGGATTATTATTATTGCGGAAAACAGCTTTCGAAATATCTAACACTTTAAGAGAGTTACTTTCAGCCAAAAATACCGACAAGATCAACTTGCCAGGTTAAAAGCATCGGAAACCCATCATGCCCAAGTGATAATTGTTGTAATCCATCACGGTTTAAGAATATATCAATTTGAAGAACAACATAATCTCCCACTGAATACTGAATGGTTAAGATCAAAAGAAAATACTCTGTTATCTGAATAGTAGCTCAATCATTAATTGAGTTTAGTTTATTTAACAAATGACTATAAATACAACTGTAAAAGTAGTTAGTATTATAATTTTTTTCGTTTGGTATATTGATTCAACCATAAAGTATAAATATCCATCACTCATTAAAAATCAATTTCGAAACTCACCATATAGTTATTTCAATAAACACAATACATTTGTGTTGAAAAACAACAAGAAGAGAAGTAGAAGCAGAACTTGATTTAAGTTTTATTTCAATGATTGATGTCATGAATTCAGCAAAGTGTTTGAATTAGGAATATTTTCTGATATTATTGTAATGTCAAATTTATCAGCTTATGTCTAATTCCTTAATCAATGTTTTATCTTTAGAATTCATTAGTTGTTTAACTAAACATATATCATTCATTCCTCTAGTCTGAATGTATTAATCATGCATTTTCAACTTATCACATGTTATTTGCTAACAATTTGCATGTATAAATAATTATGTTATGAAAGATCTTAATTATTTGTTTGAACTTAATTTCAATTAAAATAACGATTAAAAGGAGAATCTAGTAACTGATGAAAAATGCATGTAGTTGTTACGAGTTGTAAAATGAGAATATTAGCCAGACATTTGTAATTGAAATTTCTGATTTTTCCAAATAGTTTCATTTTTGAAATATTATGAAAATTTGTATCAACAAGTTGACTAAAACATCTACTAGTATGGGACAGTGGTGAGATAATTAATACTATTGAAGGATGTTTAGAAAAGTGGGAAATTGTAGTGGCTTAGCTTCGTCAATCAATCACCTTGACAACCGTTATCATATTAATCCCCAACAGTGTTTGAATTCAGAAGGCAATAAGAAGTGGCAACCACAGTTTATTAGCAGATAGCACAGATAGCACAGATAGCAAAGGTACAAGCACATTGAGCAAGCTTGGGGCAGTGAGGTTAATGTCTGTGTGCGAGAGAATACTGAGGCGAATTACTAGTCAAGTCGAACCAAGGTGCAGAGAGGCAAGAAAAATCTGAGTGAGGCGAGGCGAGGTGAAGCAAAATCAATTAATAACATTCAAGCACATATATTGATCTTTGGGAAGGAGAATGATTCATCAAGCGAGATTTAAGCGATGAACATTTAAAGTAGAGTGAGCATTATGTGCATAGGCTGTCACATGTGATCAAACATACACGTTTATACAGACATGCTACAGACCTCCAGATAACCAATTGTTATTTTTCAAAAATGAAGATTGGAAATCGAATCATATTAGCCGACCACTTTCTTATTTTACCACAATGAAGTAACAATCAAATGAAATCTAAATTCATGGTCACGTATTACATTTTTGCATTACATAATTCTGTCAATAAACTTTAGAAGAACGTGAATTAAACAATAAACTGTATAGAAATCGATACAAATGATATAAACTCAGTTACAATTATTGCAACGTGTTATGTCTTTCATGTATTTTCATTATTGTTAAATTAAATTTTCTTGAATATATTTACTCTGATATCATTACATACTGATACCATTCATGTCAGTGACATATCACATTGTAATTTTCGGAAAAAAAAACAATTAACAGGAGAAAAAAGATATCACTAACATTGAATTCCAAAATTCATCCATCTATCTTTGATCAATTGTTATGTAAAACCTAGTTAATCCCTATAAGATGAACGTGTTTAGAACAGAGAAAATCACTAGATGATTAAAAACCTGATTAGTAACCAATCGACATTTAGAAACATACCAATAGCTTGCAAATTTACATATGGTCAAGTTAAATGTGAAGAGTACCAGGGAATAAGAATCCAAAAGTATTCACTTGTCAAAATTAAACAATCACAAATCTTCGGTTTTCTGACACGCGCACGTTGCTGGCATAAAGATTCATGTTGAACGTCGTAGAGCATCCCTACTAGCAATGCGCCTATCAGCTATCTTTCACGCATCACTTTGCAGTGTAGTCCGTCGTACGAATTCCGTATGATGTTGACGATTTTCTCAGGTACACTATAGTGTCAAAGTGGGTTCCACAAGGTTATCCTTTCCACGTCGTCAAACACTTTCTCATAGCCAAAGAATTTGATGTATAGTGACGAGTTTCATTTATATTAAAACACAATTGTATGAACGAAGAATATTCTTTTCAATAATTTCTCATCAGGTTCTACAATTATAAATCCAAATTATTAATCCATAAAATTGGCCAGATTTAATTGAGAATTGTTTTTTGTTATATAAAACCAATTAAGATCGTTAATGTTGAGGTTGTTTAATATAAAGTGTTAACTTGAATCAGTTTATAAGCGATCTTAATTGGTTTTATATAACAAACAACAATTCTCAATTCACATATTACAAATTCCAAATGATGAACTCTGCCTTAAATCTGGCCAATTTTATGGATTATTAATTTGGATTTATAATTGTAAAACCTGATGAGAAATTATTGAAAAGAATATTCTTCGTTCATTCAATTGAGTCTCATTTAGTTGATTGTTCAACAATGATCCATAGTGTCGTGATTCGGTCTGTTGATCTCGAAGTACGGTGTCCACTGAATCTTTCATCCAGTTCAGCAATACTCTCTAGAAAACTTTTCCTAGTACCCATAGTAGTGTGATACCTCTGTAGTTTCCACATTTGCTTAGATCTCCTTTCTTTGGTATCTTGATGAGGTATCCTTTTCTCCAGTTCGTCGGGACTTGTTTCTCCTTCCAAATCTCCATGTATAGGACTTGTAACATGTTTGCGGTTGCTTCTATGTCTGACTTCAGTGCTTCAGTTGGTATATTGTCAGGTCCTGCTGCTTCCCCACTATTCATTTGTCCGATGGCTATCTCGATTGACTTGATCGTTGGTGGGGTGACATCTATAAGAAGGTCTATAGGCGCTGCTTCGATGTCCGGTGGATTTAATGGAACTAGCCGATTCAAGAGCTCCTCAAAGTGTTCTACCCATCTGTTCATCTGTTCTTCAGTTTCAGTGATTGGCTTTCCTTCTTTGTCCTTGACTGGTCTTTCTCGTTTACTATATTTCCCTATCGGTTTCTTCGTATTTCTGATTGTCTGCTCCAATGCTCCTTTTCATGAGCACTTCGCTATGAGATTACAGCCTCTCGTAAAACTGATCTTTATCGTTGTCGTTGCTATCATTGGTGGGTGCATAACGTTGGATAACATTCATTGTGATTCCCTCATTTGTTTTGAAAGATGTTTTGATGATCCTGGGTCTACGAGATTCTCATCCTATAAGTGCTTTACATGCTCCTTTGGACAGCATCAAGGCAACTCCCTGAGTGTGCGAAGCATTTTCTTCTTCGTAACCACGGCACAGTAGCATCTCTCGTGAACCTATCATTTTCTGCCCAGCTTGGGTCCAACGGGTTTCACCGATTTCGAACACCCTCAAGTCTTATCTCCTCATTTCCCCAGATATTTAGTTAATCCTCCCGATCTCTCACATTGTCCGGACATTCCATGTACCCATATTGATTGTTGCTCTGGTTGTTAGAAAACATATCGGCCTTGTGACTACTGAGAAATATCGGTTTTCACCATGATGCATCATAATTCTCCCTTCAACTCTGAGGGCAGAGTTTAAATGATTTAATTTTTTTATTCTGGTTAGCCTGTTTATAGCAAGGTTGTTTTCTACGTGATGGCGATGCTGACACCATGCCCAACCCTCATCGCTTAACGGGGCTTTAAGTTACTACAGTTGGTAGTTTATTTGTTTTAAACATATACTGAGTACCGAATTCTTAATAAAGGATCAAAATTTAAGTATTTAGTGTGTAAAATTCTTATTCACGTAAAGCCCATTAAAATGTATTTCATGTATTCAAAATCAAACACACATGTAAATTAGAAATGTCACTTGCTTGTTAATGAGAAATAAATTCCTAGTAGACCATATAATAAGTCCTTTTTCATTAATTGTTTCGACTGGAATTCAGACCACTGCTAATTGGTTCGGTCTACCACAGTCCCAACTGTGAGATGAATGAGGTCTTACTAGACGGTTTCGACACTTAGTCGTCAAGTAGTCGACGTTTATTCTTAGGAGACCTTAATGGACCTACAGTAGACTGGAAAAATTTGGGGTCCGCGGATTCGGAAGATTGTTATGAACAGAAACTGGTTGGCAGGGTTACACATGACCCCTAGTGCAAATTGTGAAGGATGCAATTAGGTACGACTCGAACAGAGTCTATATCCAATACACTATCAGACAGACACATGATGAACTTAAGGAGAGGAAGTACGATCGACTACAGAAACTTAGACTACAATTTAAGCTGTGGTAGATGTGGTGTTGGTACGAACTAATGATTCCTTTGTACTTGATGATTGCCTGATTTAGAATCCCAAATACACTACATTCGTTCGTGCTTATCTAGTTCTTCTTGGTCTAAATTGCGTTATTTCTGGGATTCCCAGTTCGTATATTAATTTAAATACTTCTAATTATCACAAAAGTACATGATGAAAAGTACTTGAGGTGAGTGACACATTCAAGACATTTTGATCTTGCCATTTAATCATTTCTAAAACTAACAAGTGAAGTAATGCGTATTATTTGATAAACGAAATGATTGCACATAATAGAAGAGTTAGATACAACAAAAAGCATCTTAACATGTCTCCTTAAATATTAGTCTAAATATCGGCACTTCAAAATTTAATTCAGGTCCATCTGATGAATGCTTACATTTATCACTCTGTTCATATCCCTATTGACTAGAGTCAGTTATTTTTCCACCCACGTAGATTTTCTCAATACTTCCCTCAGTTTTCAATCCGAATCGCGTGTTTACGTCCGCACCAATCAATAGTACCCGCCAATACTTGGACAGCATTCTGAAGGTCACCATAGCTTATTGGATATTCAACCAATAAGCAAACAAACGGTTGTAACCAGACAATCATGTGACTTTCATTGTCGAAATCTATCCCAGTCCATATGGTCTTATTACCATAGCTATTACTGAACATAAATAAACTGACGTGTGGTTATCTTTCCGTACATTAATCTATCAGCTGCTTTGTTTTTGTTGTTGGTTGTTTACGTCAGACTTAACATAGAAAATAGATTGGTGAATGCCTTTACACGTTTCATGGTAAATTATGGCATTTTGAATAATACAATCACTTCTCATGAAAATGATTGCGCCTCCAATTCAGACATTTATGTTAGGATGAAAATGTCAAGTTATGTCTTGACTAACAGCCATGTCCTTTTGAACACAGGGACCAGGTTTCTGACGTCTGATACCTATGGCTTAAGTTAACTTCAGAAGATTGGAGCCTGATTGTTTGATAATCACTTTTAAAGATCTCAAGAAATCGGTCTGATCTGTCTGATAATTAGAAGTATTTGAATTAATATACGAACTGGGAATCCCAGAAATAACGCAATTTAGACCAAGAAGAACTAGATAAGCACGAACGAATGTAGTGTATTTGGGATTCTAAATCAGGCAATCATCAAGTACAAAGGAATCATTAGTTCGTACCAACACCACATCTACCACAGCTTAAATTGTAGTCTAAGTTTCTGTAGTCGATCGTACTTCCTCTCCTTAAGTTCATCATGTGTCTGTCTGATAGTGTATTGGATATAGACTCTGTATTATCTAGAATGTACTCATTAGTATTAGAATTAACAACCGAAATTGGAATAGACTCACCTGGTTCCTGGAATTGTATTTGTTCAACATGTCGGTTGTGTGTACTTAAATAGTTGATATCTAGAAATCGCACCATAGATTTCCCGACATTCTTCACCACAATCCCAGTGGCTGGTCGAAGATCATTTCCACGATAATGTTTAACTTCTGGAGATTCAAAACACCTCATATTCGAACGAACAACTCGTCTTTTTAACAGCTTTGATGGAGTCTCTTTCGTTACAGAACGTTTAACATTTCTGTATTGCAGTAGAAATGTATCTAGTCCCCTCTCCAGTTCATTAAATGTTAAAGCAGCAATAGAGCTAATAGCAGTTTTCAATGTCCTGACAAAATTTTTTGCCAACCATTAGAACAAGGTTGCCTGGGAGCAATGAACACATGTTTGCACTCTATTCCATTCAACCAGGTAGTGACTACATCCTCAGCAAAATGCGAGCCATTATCAGTCACTAACAGCATGGGAACCCCTTCTCGACTAAACACCCTTCTTAATGCTTGAATTGTGAAGTCAGGATTTGGTGAAGTTGCGAAAAAACTTCAGGCCACTTCGGAAAAGGATCAATGACTACAAGTGCATAGTATTTGCCAAGAAATGGACCACAATAGTCTGAATGAATTCTTTTCTAGGCATCAGACGATACTGTCCATGGAGTCCACTGCGAAGGGTGACTTTTCAACTTGGGACATTTTCCACAATTGTTTGCTGTACGATATATATCTGTATTAATCTCCGGCTACCAACATGTGAGTCTTGCCAAGGACTTCATTTTCTCAACACCTAAATATCCAGTATGAAGATCTTCTAGGTCATATTAACGTCATGAAGGAGGAATAACAACGCGAACATTTCACCATAAAATACCATCAGGAGTAGTGAATAACTCATCCCGCTTTGATAAATAGACAAGGGATCTAGGACGGTCGGACATTTTGCTATTATCTGTATTTATTTGTCATATATTTGAATTTTCAGCGAACGTGAAGTATTAGACTGTTTTAGACTGTTACCTAGATTCATCATCTGTATTTACAACTTGAGTCCAAAATCTACTTGGTTTCATCCCTGATAAAAAATCTCAAAGTTATAAATTATCTGTTCATTTCTATTAGAATTGTGTATACACTTATCGCACATAAACAATATTTTTATTTGTGGTATAAGAGTTTATGAAGAAAACGATATTGGCGTGTGTCGAAAAACCAAACATTTGTGATTGTTTAACTTTGACAAGTGAATACTTTTGGATTCTTATTCCCTGGTACTCTTCACATTTAACTTGACCATATGTAAATTTGCAAGCTATTGGTATGTCTTTAAATGTCGATTGGTTACATATCAGGTTTTCAATCATCTATTAAATCCACCAAACATCGAAGCAGCGCCTATAGACCTTCTTATAGATGTCACCCCACCAACGATCAAGTCAATCGAGATAGCCATCGGACAAATGAATAGTGGGGAAGCAGCAGGACCTGACAATATACCAACTGAAGCACTGAAGTCAGACATAGAAGCAACCGCAAACATGTTACAAGTCCTATACATGGAGATTTGGAAGGAGAAACAAGTCCCGACGAACTGGAGAAAAGGATACCTCATCAAGATACCAAAGAAAGGAGATCTAAGCAAATGTGGAAACTACAGAGGTATCACACTACTATGGGTACTAGGAAAAGTTTTCTAGAGAGTATTGCTGAACTGGATGAAAGATTCAGTGGACACCGTACTTCGAGATCAACAGACCGAATCACGACACTATGGATCATTGTTGAACAATCAACTAAATGAGACTCAATTGAATGAACGAAGAATATTCTTTTCAATAATTTCTCATCAGGTTTTACAATTATAAATCCAAATTAATAATCCATAAAATTGGCCAGATTTAAGGCAGAGTTCATCATTTGGAATTTGTAATATGTGAATTGAGAATTGTTGTTTGTTATATAAAACCAATTAAGATCGCTTATAAACTGATTCAAGTTAACACTTTATATTAAACAACCTCAACATTAACGATCTTAATTGGTTTTATATAACAAAAAACAATTCTCAATTAAATCTGGCCAATTTTATGGATTAATAATTTGGATTTATAATTGTAGAACCTGATGAGAAATTATTGAAAAGAATATTCTTCGTTCATACAATTGTGTTTTAATATAAATGAAACTCGTCACTATACATCAAATTCTTTGGCTATGAGAAAGTGTTTGACGACGTGGAAAGGATAACCTTGTGGAACCCACTTTGACACTATAGTGTACCTGAGAAAATCGTCAACATCATACGGAATTCGTACGACGGACTACACTGCAAAGTGATGCGTGAAAGATAGCTGATAGGCGCATTGCTAGTAGGGATGCTCTACGACGTTCAACATGAATCTTTATGCCAGCAACGTGCGCGTGTCAGAAAACCGAAGATTTGTGATTGTTTAATTTTGACAAGTGAATACTTTTGGATTCTTATTCCCTGGTACTCTTCACATTTAACTTGACCATATGTAAATTTGCAAGCTATTGGTATGTTTCTAAATGTCGATTGGTTACTAATCAGGTTTTTAATCATCTAGTGATTTTCTCTGTTCTAAACACGTTCATCTTATAGGGATTAACTAGGTTTTACATAACAATTGATCAAAGATAGATGGATGAATTTTGGAATTCAATGTTAGTGATATCTTTTTTCTCCTGTTAATTGTTTTTTTTTCCGAAAATTACAATGTGATATGTCACTGACATGAATGGTATCAGTATGTAATGATATCAGAGTAAATATATTCAAGAAAATTTAATTTAACAATAATGAAAATACATGAAAGACATAACACGTTGCAATAATTGTAACTGAGTTTATATCATTTGTATCGATTTCTATACAGTTTATTGTTTAATTCACGTTCTTCTAAAGTTTATTGACAGAATTATGTAATGCAAAAATGTAATACGTGACCATGAATTTAGATTTCATTTGATTGTTACTTCATTGTGGTAAAATAAGAAAGTGGTCGGCTAATATGATTCGATTTCCAATCTTCATTTTTGAAAAATAACAATTGGTTATCTGGAGGTCTGTAGCATGTCTGTATAAACGTGTATGTTTGATCACATGTGACAGCCTATGCACATAATGCTCACTCTACTTTAAATGTTCATCGCTTAAATCTCGCTTGATGAATCATTCTCCTTCCCAAAGATCAATATATGTGCTTGAATGTTATTAATTGATTTTGCTTCACCTCGCCTCGCCTCACTCAGATTTTTCTTGCCTCTCTGCACCTTGGTTCGACTTGACTAGTAATTCGCCTCAGTATTCTCTCGCACACAGACATTAACCTCACTGCCCCAAGCTTGCTCAATGTGCTTGTACCTTTGCTATCTGTGCTATCTGTGCTATCTGCTAATAAACTGTGGTTGCCACTTCTTATTGCCTTCTGAATTCAAACACTGTTGGGGATTAATATGATAACGGTTGTCAAGGTGATTGATTGACGAAGCTAAGCCACTACAATTTCCCACTTTTCTAAACATCCTTCAATAGTATTAATTATCTCACCACTGTCCCATACTAGTAGATGTTTTAGTCAACTTGTTGATACAAATTTTTCATAATATTTCAAAAATGAAACTATTTGGAAAAAATCAGAAATTTCAATTACAAATGTCTGGCTAATATTCTCATTTTACAACTCGTAACAACTACATGCATTTTTCATCAGTTACTAGATTCTCCTTTTAATCGTTATTTTAATTGAAATTAAGTTCAAACAAATAATTAAGATCTTTCATAACATAATTATTTATACATGCAAATTGTTAGCAAATAACATGTGATAAGTTGAAAATGCATGATTAATACATTCAGACTAGAGGAATGAATGATATATGTTTAGTTAAACAACTAATGAATTCTAAAGATAAAACATTGATTAAGGAATTAGACATAAGCTGATAAATTTGACATTACAATAATATCAGAAAATATTCCTAATTCAAACACTTTGCTGAATTCATGACATCAATCATTGAAATAAAACTTAAATCAAGTTCTGCTTCTACTTCTCTTCTTGTTGTTTTTCAACACAAATGTATTGTGTTTATTGAAATAACTATATGGTGAGTTTCGAAATTGATTTTTAATGAGTGATGGATATTTATACTTTATGGTTGAATCAATATACCAAACGAAAAAAATTATAATACTAACTACTTTTACAGTTGTATTTATAGTCATTTGTTAAATAAACTAAACTCAATTAATGATTGAGCTACTATTCAGATAACAGAGTATTTTCTTTTGATCTTAACCATTCAGTATTCAGTGGGAGATTATGTTGTTCTTCAAATTGATATATTCTTAAACCGTGATGGATTACAACAATTATCACTTGGGCATGATGGGTTTCCGATGCTTTTAACCTGGCAAGTTGATCTTGTCGGTATTTTTGGCTGAAAGTAACTCTCTTAAAGTGTTAGATATTTCGAAAGCTGTTTTCCGCAATAATAATAATCCATTCAATTGTGGTGAAACTGTAAACTACTCTAATATAGGTATTTCCTTTTCCATATAACATCTGTTTGGTCCAAGTATCCTACTAATAAGAGCAGTATGCTGTATGGTATGACTAAATCAGATTGACTAAGTTACGTGTTAGTATACTTATCACTCATCGAGATCTTATGCTAAAGAGGTAGGCTCAATGACTAGTCTTCTTTCGATAACGATATATTTAAATAAACTAAATGTGTGGCGGAAGGATCGAAAACAGTAGAACTACTTGCAGACCTCTTCATATTTGAAACAGTTTGAATGATTTTTCATTAATGCATAGAATAAAAAACATAAATTAACATTTGACTGATTGTGCTATGAAATAATTTCATCAACAATGGCATCAAAACTGATCAAGTTCTTCAAATGTGTGGAATAATGCAATATTTGAATTTTCTGACGTTTCGTGTAGGCCACTTCTTTAGATAATGTACAAATAATCTAAATTATCACAAGTTTAAATTGTACTAAGGAACAAGGGGAAAATATTTGGTGCGATCAATCAAAAATATCTCTGACTGATTCATTGTCTTGTCATTCATGTCAAGGTGATTTATTTGAGGCATGTTTGTGTATGTATGTTGAAAGATGAAAAAATGTGACATTTGTGGCGCGATAGGATCGAGTTGAGTCTGTATGTACGATATTAATGTGAGATGTGAATAGAATGAGACATGGTAGCTCGTATAGGTGGTCGTAGTCGGGTGAATTGTGAGGCCTTCTTTTCTACTGGGGGTCGTATGACCAAGCAATATATGAAAAGCTTCAGCTTCTCACCTTTCTTTGTAGTTGTGGAATCGTGGCGTTTCTATAAGCTAATAATTCCTTTGTACTCGACGATTGCCTGATTTCGAATTCCAAATACAGTACATTCGTTCGTGCTCATCTAGTTCTTCTTGGTCTAAATTGCGCTATTTCTATCACAAAAAAGCCTCCCCTAAGATGAATGATGCGAGAATATGCCGGAATCATTTATTATTTACGATAATAATATGAAGATCAGCAATAAAACTACTTAGTTTATTTACAGAAAAATTTATAAAGATTTCAAAATAGACTTCGTAGAAAATTAATATATTTTGAAAAGTCAGAAAACACAAATGAGCACAAACTGTTCTTAAATAGGCCCAAAACATCAAAAGCCTCACAAGAAAAAGATATTAGTGTTATTACCGTTAACTACCTTTGCAATAGAATTTACAAATTCTAGAGAAAGCACATGTTTGAAAACATTTTTAACACATTACGTTTGTCACAAATACGTTTATTTTTCTTCTTACAAGAATCGGCAAGAATAGGTAAATTCGACATATTTTTGGTTGAAAAGATAAACAGAACTTGAAACTCAAAACTCCATCAGGTTATCTTTAAAAACTTTGACTAGATTTCACGCCATTTCCAGTGCCCCAACTGAGTGTTACAATACCTTAATATTATTACTGCTGTCAAAGTGACAACAAGGACGTTGGAGACTTAACCCTCAAAATTTATTTAACTCACAAAATGTTAAAAATAGCCAGACTTCGTTCGTAATAGCAATCTATTATTTGACATCCAGAATGGTATCTCTAAATGCAAATAATTCGATAGAAAAACGAGTTGAATATATAATGCACATCAACAAAAGCAAACAATGTTTGTGATTCCGGAGGACAAGCACAAGGTGTATGAGTGGAAGGTAATAAACTTCAACAGTCCAATCACCAGGAAAGAATATTGTAAACACCTTACGCATTTGTCAAGTAGTTGCTTCCAATTGTTGAATGAACTTAACTTGTTTTGGAAGTAGACTAATCTACTACCTAATCAGTCTAAGAAATTACAAATAGTCACCTATTCACCTCACAGATGATCATAATTTCTGGTGACTGGAACGGAATCGGTATTTGAAAGACAGTCAGGTCTCAAAATCCAGCGAATGAAGCCACAACAGGGGAAAGTGTCCAGTTCAGTCCTATAAATGCTATTAACTAACAATTTTACACTAGGTTTCGAAGAAGGCGCGCGTACTACATGTACATATCCGATGTCTAGTAGTTAGTACGACATTTTGAAACTTGAGAACGCTCAAATTTTGTTTGCCAATACTACCGTCTGTCATCGTTTTGACTGATATTGATTTTAAGGAGAATGATGTGAATTCGTTTTTGAAAGTCCATCCTAACAATGTACTAAACTTTCATCAAACGGAAGCTTGTTGTAAATAAATAGGTCAAACCATTCACAAAATCAAAACGTTTGATTCCCCTGCTTGTGGACCGTCATACGACAATTGTAGGGTAGATGACACTCAAATACAAAATTTTCAGTTGGTTTTTACATAGTCAAACTGTAACGTGGTGGTGAGATTTTATGTTTGTCATATGCAATCTATTCAGATATTGTTGTCGGCACACTTAGTTCGTGGACGAAATTGACTTGTGCAAGTAGAAGTACTATTCCACTAGATCCAAGTTATTCGGAATGGCTGAAGAAATCTACTGATGATTTCTTACTCTTATATCACGATGTACAAATGTTATATACGAACTAATAATAAATGAATGATAACTGCTCTGAATTGTCCACGGACTGTCATTAAATATATTCCTATTGGGTAATAATTAAGTAACTAGATTATGTATATATACATATTCCCTTTTATCAAAATCGTCCATTTGACCTATTGGCTACTGTTAACGTATTCACAGTTTATTCGTCTTAGTATACCACACACATACCCAATTTTGGATCGGTCTTGTATAATTATTACTTCTCATTCTATGGTGTGATACGGTCTAGTTTGCCTGTATAAAAACCACGTATATCTGAAATATACGATTCACATATCGGAGACCGATATTTGTGTTCTGGACTGGACGGACTGAGTTGGGCGAGAAGCTACTATACAGAGGACCGATTAGGCTCAGAGTTGACTTAACATTGCTAGTGCTGGTCAACGCATCACTAGTTTAGCACAGAGACAACGTCATGGATGTCGGTATTCTCATTGGTGATTTTGTCACGTAGTATTTGACGGGACACGGGGAATAACAAGATTTACCAATTGATGAAGGTTCAAACACAATTCCCAAATCTTAGATGATCTGAACCAAGTAAGTGAGTATAACTTCATAAAAAGTGAAGTATTACTGCGTAAGCCATAACTGACTACATACAAGAAATACGCTTCAAGAAATGACCAGTCGGTCCTCGGATATTCTTGATACGAGAACTTAGTTGTAACATTCGTAACTGTTAATCGAAAGTGAAACTGCCGCATTCTAAATCTTATCTGAAGACTGAGAAATCACTAGAATCAGTAAAATCTGCGTAGACTCCATAGACTTGAGAACAAGTCAAGGGTACGTGACATCCATGTCGAATTACATTTAACATGGAGAATATTTGGTGCATTAATATTTGAGTCATCACATGCTTTGATGAACCGTTATTGTTTGTTTCTGATTATTATATGTTCTAAGAACGTACCAATCCAGTGATATGCAGTTCAGTTCTAACGAGATATATGATTTTACAGTCCCTCAAAGGTCTCATTACTGACTTATTTAAACCTGAAAGCACTTGAAATGTTCAGTAACCATTCACGGTACCCTGACCTGATCAGTTATTACTGTGATACACTACTTTTGTTTGTCATTAAAAGAACGATGATGCTATGATCGATGTAGCGTTTAGACTTTGATAGGCTTTCGTCTATTGCGAAGGTACGTTGTGCGCTAAAGAAGGAGGAGTATGTAAAGTAATACATGTTTGAGAATTATAAATATTAAAGAACAAAACAAAAATGAGACGACAAATTCGTAAGTTCGTAAAATGCACTTGCGTTTAACAACTAATCGAATCCATGACAGTAAGCACGTAAATTAGCATGAAATGAAAGCGTCCTGATAATTGAAAAGAGAAATTGATTGGTTAGGATGTTGATTACGCTACACAGATTTCTGCTTGGTATGATTTACTAAACATAGACAGGTGCTAGCAGCGTTCATCTATTGATATAGAAAACTTGTTTGTAACCGCCCTGATGCAATGAAAAGAATTTAAACACAATTAGTACTGTATTTAGTGGACCGCAAATTTATATTTAATTGTCAACGTAAGCACTCAGCTATGTGTTATAAAACAAGCATCATAGAGTTTTGTTTAAGTAATTCGAAAACAAATTTCTTAACGTAAAACATGAAAATAATAATCAGTGACGTACAGAAATTACTGCAATGTTGATGCGCTACCAGACTGTTATTTTAATTGTATTCAATTTTACCAAATAATTCTTTGTATCACTTCATTCAAAGTGGCAGCACTTTTCTCAATTTACACAATTCATCCGCACTAAGTTCAGGTGGAATCAAATGACTGATTCCAGCTGAAGTAACAAGACATGGTAAACTCAAATAAACATCCTCTTCGATTCCGTGAATTCCTTTGACAGGAACAGAGAGTGGATAAACTGTATGAAGGTTATTTAGTAGTGCGTTACAAAGTGATCCACATGCCAACCCGATCGCCCATGAGGTGTAACCTTTCAAGCGAATGATGTCATAGGCACTCTGGACAACTTGCTTGTGTATTTCCTCGAAATTTTCAGGATCATCTTTGCATCCTATCTTTGGATTTAGAGAAGACAGCCGAACTCCAGCAACATTCACATTACTCCAAACAGCAACACTCGAGTCACCATGTTCACCAATTACATACCCATGGACAGAATTGGCAGATACTCCCAATTTCTCACCTAACAGAAAACGAAACCTCGCCGAGTCAAGCATGGTTCCGGTCCCAATTACTCTATGAGCTTCAAATCCACTCAATCTTCGAGCAACATATGTCAAAATATCGACAGGGTTCGATACGACGACTATGATGCAGTTTGGACTGTATTTCACAATGTTCGGTATTATTTTCTTGAATATATCAACATTACGCTGAACAAGGTTCAGTCGTGATTCTCCTTCGTTTTGTCTGGCACCAGCAGTGATGACGACAATATCTGAATTTGCAGAGTATTTGTAGTCGGTTCCCCCATCAATTTTGCACCTGCCAATAAACTGTTGACCATGCTGTAGATCAAGAACTTCTCCTTTAACCTTATCTGCTACGACATCAATAAGTGCGAGTTCTCCTGCCACTTGCATGGTAGAGAATGCTGCAGCCATTCCGACCATTCCAACACCTATAACAGTCACTTTACTACGAGAACGAGGCTCGATATTCCTTGGAGACAGCGGTTTCATCAAAGAGTTGGTAGATGAAGACATCCTTATAAAAACAATGTAATAGGATAGACAATATGACTTTGTGTACGGTTAAGGCTGTTGTTATTGATAAGTAGTTTGCAGAAGAATGAAGCTAGTAATCTTATGTTTGGAAATCTGAAATGTAGAAAACAGGAGTTATGGAGCACGAGATGGGGTTTAGGGGCTTCATCTAGGCTCATTTATACACAAGTCACCGTAAAGCGAAAACGTAATACACGTATCAAAACCTTACCTAGAAAGTTGTACTGAAGTGATGGAGTTAAACAATTTCGGCATCACCGGTTCCCGCTTGAACTGTTACTGCGAAAAGAAGTCACCGATTGTCCTATTTAATATTTCGTTCTTTATTGTTGTTTACACCAGACTTTGTTTGCAAATTATATTGTCGTTAGTCGCATTCTCCATAGGTATACTTACCTTGTTCAATGGTTGGCATTGCTCATAAATTGTTGTTTAGGTCGATCTTGAATCCTCTAGTTCACTTGCATGTTACAGCGATCACCGTTTACTGAATGCTACTACATATATCACATCTCACTCTCTCTCGATTCACTGAAACAACAGGCTGTTTGCGTTTGCAACTTATGCGTCTTAGTATTTTCTGGTCGACTGCATAATAATCCTGAATCATATCGGATATTTTAAAAGTACTAATCTTTTGTCGTGAAAGGGTATTCTGAATAACCAAAAACCGACCACAGTCAAGCAACTGCTCACATTCAACGGCCTGTCAAGTTCTACCAACGATTCATACTGTAAATCACTGATGTAGATGATCTGTGTAGGATGATTGGGGCCCACTCGAGTTAAACCAACCCATTAACGTCGAAGTCATATCCTGAGGTTGGTACCTGGCGTGAATTACCCTTTTGTCGTATCCAGGTACTAGTGCTGCTTTGGTGACCGCATAACACAATCGACGTTATTACAGAAATACGTTAGTACGAGTAGGTACAAAAGAACAGAATGCGACCACAGCTGCCTTGGTCGGGTGGCTTACTGGTGCCCAGTGACATTTCTTTGGACCTACAATGCCGAACTGCGTGTCCCTTGTAGGACCACTATCACACCAACTTAGTGGAAATGCAAGATTTACCAACTTGGACGACAGTGCTGAGAAGGCATTTACCACATTGAAAGACGGTGTCACAAAGTGAACAACGCTGGGACATCTTTAAGTTAAAGTATATATTAGCATCGCTGTGGATGCATCTGATTCAGAAGCACGTGACAACCCTTGGAATTCTTCTCGAGATGGTTACAAGACACTTGCTTGTGGTATGGTTTTCCGACGGGGAACTCTTGGCTATGTATTCTTGTGCACGGCACTTTTGTCACTCTGTGAAAGGCTGAAGATTCTCCTTTGCGCCGACTATAAACCCTTAACTTATGCTGTCCGAGTAACCACCAAACTCACAACTGAAAGATTTTTCTGGCTTAATATGAATAGAGGCGTAAGGTAGTGAGTATTCTCTCTAGTAAGCTACCAGAAATCTAAGTTGATGAGATACAACAAATATCTCCTAAGCAACTTCTCAACCCGTCGTGTTTGTTTCGATCATCAACATCTTGATTAGGTGGGACCCCAATTCAGATCAGTTGTATACTCCTGTATCCGAATTTGTGGACCGTTCCACACAGTTGTCACGAGCATGCGTATAAGTGATATTACTGCTGAAATGGCGATCTACCCTCACCGAATAGTGGGTGACAGACTTCGGTTTGCTTCTAACTATCACCAAAAACCGTGGACACTTTCAAATCCGTAATTTTTTGTTATCTTACTGCGCTTCTTAAGATCACACGATTCGCCTACATTGCAGAAGCTAATGATTTGGTGTGACGATTTCCCCGACAATGTTCTAAAAAATCTGCTTTTCCTCCGATTCTTATGTTGTTACAATTGAGACTAAGTTAATATGTTTCGCATTCTCAGGATCATGAGCTCCAAAAGCTTTTGAAAGCTATTTATCGACAAGTCACCGCAAAACCTGAAGATTGTTTACAAATCTTCGAGGAATGGTGTTTATTCCATGTTTAAAGGACCATAAAGTTGCCCACATTTAAATCTTAAATTGCTTTAAGTAAATAATATCTTATTTTTAGGTATATATTAAGTGTGACATAATGTCTACACTCAGTTGCACGAATCTTCTGAGCCTGGTTTAGACTGAATATAAAGAACTCGGTATGATTTTATTGGTCCTCAAAAGTTCTTCTGAACAAAAAAGTCTTAACTGAAGCCATGACCCTCCTAATATTGACACAATAAACTGCCACTCATAATTTCGACACACGACTACACGACAACCACTAATCCCTAATTCTTTTACTATAGCGAGAAATTCAACAAATGGGTGATTATTGTTCACATCCAAACAGTTCTTCGTTCGTAATTCTATTATCACTTTTTGCTAAGTGACTTTCAATCAACGGTGTTTTGTGATTAGCCAGTAATCAAATCAAGGTCATAAGTGTGGTTTAGTTTGATTGTTATGAGGAAAGACCACCCTTTTGATCCTTCGAAGGCTCCGGCAAGGTGGTGAACAACATAATTTGTGTGTGAGACTTAAGCTTAAGGCGAAACTGAGGGGCCATTTACTTCAGTTTACATTAAAGTTTTGACATCTTTTCAGAGGCATGATAGTACTACATATCTTTATAGAACGTAGAAGAGATAAATCCACTCAAAACCTACCACCGTTCCATTAGTGACAGAATAACATTGTTAGAACGGGAACAAAGATATTACCAGCCTCAACAGATTGCAAGCCAAGTACTTAGAAGTTAGCCACTCTTGTGTTATCCTCTCCACTGAACAATCGAAGGGCACAAACAATGTGACTTCCATGCAGTCGTTGATGACCAGCGACCACGAAGGAGCTTCATTGGTGTCCGGTAGCCCGTCTGAAAGGACGCGTTTTGGGAGAAATTCGAGGTTCTCAGAACGCTCGAACGACTATTACATGTAGGACATTTTACTGGCTTATTACTTTATCTCATTTTGTCGTGTTCTACAATTCATTGGTTGAATTTTCAATTTTTGTGACGTCGAAAGCACAAACACTTGTTTTAAACTTGTTGGACTATAGACATCTTCATAAAAACATTGGTGATCAACATGTAGAATTATGGTCTACTATGATATTAGTGCTGCTCTAATAATAGACCTAATCCTAAATTTGTAGATTTGTCATGATATAACTACCTAATCTATAAGATCTTACGTGGAAGTCACACCATCGACTACGCCAACTCACTGTATCGTATCAATTACCAATACATGATGTAGAACAAGGTTAGGCTACAGAAGGAACAATATATTTAATATGAATAGAAGATATAAGGTAACGTTCAGATGGACCACGCCTGCATGGCCGAGCCATGCCATTCGATCAAACTTCAGTCCATTTTATTTATTTTTCGCGCCTTCTTTATTGTTAGGTATTTCTCCGCGTTAAATATTGAATACCTATTTTCTGAGTAGTCTCGTGTTCACAGCTTTGTGGACTGTGTGGCTATTGTCCAATGCCACTACACTACTCTCCCACCAGAATCAACGTGATGTTGGTTCGATACCAAATTGGATGGGATCGTCGCGCGCCGGAGGTTACCAAGGATAATAAGAATCCTCCGGGTATTGGTAAGCTGAAAGATAAATCAAAAAGAAGGCGGCAGCATCTGGTCGGGAAATACATATAATAATTTTAAAATATCTGCCTTCATGCTTAAAACGCTTGACATGAGAATTTGGGTGAAGATTATTTGAACTATAAAGAATGGCATAACAATAATAATAATAATAATAAAACGATGCGTGCTAATAGCCGTTGGTTAATAACTTAACGTATAGGTAGTAAGTATTTTGTGTTAAGAAATATTAAAGTGATGAATATTGTAGAAATGTTAATATTGGTATTAGTTTTGGTTTAAAATTATGAAATCAAATAACGATTATGCCGGTAAGTTGTCCATATGAGTTGAATTTCAATTGCATCTGTATTAGTAGGCTAACTGAAGGAACAAAAGTATACCGTGGAGAAGAATTCCAACTAGTGTTCCAGTTAGTTTG
This sequence comes from Schistosoma haematobium, assembly GCF_000699445.3. Classification (NCBI taxonomy): domain Eukaryota; kingdom Metazoa; phylum Platyhelminthes; class Trematoda; order Strigeidida; family Schistosomatidae; genus Schistosoma; species Schistosoma haematobium. The sequence continues at coordinate 61,677,687 of NC_067195.1, forward strand.
ATACGGTTTATTTAGTTACGGGGAGATTTTCTCAACCTCATTTTTACTTGACCGTGATAGGATTTAGTAATACTACTAATACACATGAATGGTTATCAAAATAAAATTTAAATACATGAGTGATAATTATATGAATTTTGGACAGATAGCTAGGAACAAATCGTTAAACATGAGTGTATTCGTAAGAGACATGCTCTGGACTCAATGTTCTGATCTGCGGCAGACTACTTATTTACATTTATACTTGCTGGCTGATTGGGCATACAAGTTAGTTGCAAGTATGCAGTTTATCATAAGGCGGAATACGATTTAATTGAGATATAGTGGTTATACGTTATTAAAATCAGTTAGGCCTGTGTCACATTACGGAGTGATGTGGTGCTGCAAGATGTATTTTTACAAGATGATTAATAGTAAGTGATGCTCATGTGATTAACAGGGAGAACATAAGTTGTAACCAGGGGGAGTACACTCCCAACTCATGTCTATGATAATGGCTTGAACCTTAGTCAGTGTTGGGGTAAATTCGACATTGATGTTTTCAGTTTGCAGGAGATTTGCTCGACTGCTTATACTGATTATTTGCATGCATGATTGTGTCGCTAAACCATCAATTAGACTGACAAGGTTTTGAGATATTTACTGAATGAGTAACAGATAGAGAAACATACTGTAATCATCTGTAGTGAGTGAAGATAAAAGAAAAACAACACTGGTGATAATTTTAAGTCGATTTGCTGACCGGTTATGTTAATAGTTTCATTAATTTTATCAATCATATTACGTGATTGTCAAGTCATGACAATGCTTTATGAAGATATCCTGAAGCTACTATGTTTAACTAGTTATAGTGTTGATTGAGGATTCGCCAGTGGGAAAATAGGTATTGTTGCTTTAGGCGATTCGAAATTATCAGAAATTTGTAACGTTAAAGAATCCGAGACGCCTAATTTAATTATAAATTTCAATTCAGAAATATTCGTTTAGTGTTAATTCTAGTAGGCTACGGAGTTTTGATTTTAAACGTTTGTTTAGCCAACAGCTACCTGGGGATTTAGTTATTTTACTAGTGCAGTTGATAGTACCTAAATTTGTAATCTTATTATCTAAACTATGTTTGCATTTTAGGCTAATCCATAAACCCAAATACGAATGGCAACAACGACTATTTCGGGTTTATTGATAAATGTTAAAGGCGATCCAGATGATTTCTAAATTTAGAAGACATGGAGATATAGTGTAACGTATGTATGGGCCAGGTTAACATGCAGGTTGTTGACGTATATGACAATTTGAAAATAATGAACATGATCAGAAAGATAATTTTAAAGTTAAGACTGCTTATGAAACTTCAGGCAAGAATATGACGCGTTATAAACATTCCGTAAGAAGTTAATGCATTTAGTCTGTGGACACTTACAAATATATGGCAAAAGCAACTAGAAAACATATACATGTTAAGTACAAAAAGTCATTAGGTAAAATAGTTGAACTCGCCTGGGTTATTTTTGAAAATTAGATTACTCAGTGGACGACATATATAACGCCATTCGTGAGTAGTAATGATCCAAAAGCATCCAGAATAAAACATGCAGTATGGCAATCACTTCCAGGGTGCTTGATGCTGTCGAGGTTTTTGGGACTCACTCTGATCAGAACAACTGAATGAATCCAGATAATTGTGTGGTTGCCATTGAATGAGCCATCTAAAATGACCTTATGATTGCAGAAAACTTATAGCTGGAACTCACCGTATTTTTTTGGAGAAGTGTCACCCTTGTTGTTTGGCAATGGAACTCGAGGCAGGCAGTGGTCGGAAGGAAAGATATTACAGGATAGTGCATAGTTTAAAACAGGACGAGTTGTTAAGCGAAGGAACACTAAGAATTAGATCCAGATAACTATTCAATCCTTGGTTGCATTGTTAGTCAATGTATATTTACGCTATTAACAGGTCATATTTGCTAGAGCTTGATGTTTAAACAAGTCTACGTCGCTGAAGCAGGTAAATGCTATTAAAGCTTGTTAATAAACCATCAAAGCTAATTAGTTGATATTGATGATCAACTTTTATCATCGATTGAGCTAATAAGTTATGTAAACTGATAGATATAACATTACGATAATATATGTGACGATTAATCAAAGGACTATTAGAATACTGGATTTACAAAAATAAAAACCGATTGAGAAGGTTAAGGTGGAAATAAGGATTACCAATAATAGGTTGCGTTTCTTTGGTTGGGCTCACCAATGTAGAACTATGGTCTACTATGATATTAGTGCTGCTCTAATAATAGACCTAATCCTAAATTTGTAGATTTGTCATGATATAACTACCTAATCTATAAGATCTTACGTGGAAGTCACACCATCGACTACGCCAACTCACTGTATCGTATCAATTACCAATACATGATGTAGAACAAGGTTAGGCTACAGAAGGAACAATATATTTAATATGAATAGAAGATATAAGGTAACGTTCAGATGGACCACGCCTGCATGGCCGAGCCATGCCATTCGATCAAACTTCAGTCCATTTTATTTATTTTTCGCGCCTTCTTTATTGTTAGGTATTTCTCCGCGTTAAATATTGAATACCTATTTTCTGAGTAGTCTCGTGTTCACAGCTTTGTGGACTGTGTGGCTATTGTCCAATGCCACTACAAACATGCTAATTTATATACAAACAGACCTGACATATGCATCCTTCAAAGTCAAGGCCCACAGCAAGCGCCCTTTAGATTCGCTTTATAAAAACTACAGGCTTCTCAGGCAGTTGCATCGTATAAATATTTAGTGTCACAACTATTCTAACACATGAATCCTAAGTTTGTACGTCCTGTGTGTTTTTCAAGGTCACAGCGTCTTCATGTTGCCATTACTGATTCGAAAAGCTAGCTATTGACTCGCTGGTACATTTATACTAATATTCTGACATTTAGCTTCAATGATTTTATCTATTTAATAGCCCTACTTTGGATGCACCTTAACTGTAGACCAACGTTATAAAATATCGATCATACCTGTAAAAAAGCGTATATCTGCTCTTTCAGAAACATATTACCATTACATATGTACATATTTCTTTGACAAAAGACTTCGGAAAACTCTTATATTTTTTGTTTGTCGTATAGTATTTACATAAGTATCTGTAGTTGTATTGGATCCTAACTACACAACCCTTGTAGCCCAGCGTATATTTACTGAAAGGTTTACATTCAACACGCAACACATAGAGGTCAAAAGCAGTGAGCACGGTAACGGTAACGGAAATAACGCGGTTAGGTCTTGCAGGCGTGGTTATTCTGCGTAAGTTATCCCTATTCTCATTGAATATACTATTCTATCTCTAACTTAGATATGTCCTTCAGAAGTGCTAGATATCATATTGCTGTTTGTCATGTAGGACGAATCAGTATAGACAATGATATGACTTTCACATAAGATCTCGTAGACCGGGTAATCACATCATGACAAATCTACAGTCTTATGATTAGGTCTCAACCCTCGCTTTAAATTTCCAGATCTTTCTAAAGGCTTGAGATACATTATTTTTCCTGTGTGTCATGTCCTGTTTTTCTATTGCAAGGAGAAAGATAAATCACTAATCTGGTGGATGCTGATCAATTAAGGCCGACCATAAGAAGCTCAAAATTTCCTAACTTCTTGTGAGTTCTTCAGTGTTTTATCTTTCTTATCCTGAAAATTCTACAATCTTAAACATTTTCATATCCTCTGATTTTCTATCAGTCCTTACCATCTCGTAACCACATATAATCTGACCAGTCTCTTGTAGATTATACCATTAGTTGTCTTCCTAGCGGTGTGATGTACTAAAGAGATGTCCAACCGATAATACAAATGCTTCAGCCATCTGATTTGCTTGTAACATGGAACCAGTAGAGAAAATGTATTCCAACTATTGGCTTTATTAGAGTAATATTCATATTTACCGCAAACGTAAGAGAGCCTTACATCACAAAAGGAGGGAGGTTGGCGGTAATGACCAACAAACAAGAGGGAGAGATGACATGAATGCACCTTTGTCTGTAGGGCAGATCATTTTGTTTATTTACGGCTCCTTATGGTCTAGTGGAATGTCACGATTCAATGGTGTTGATGATGATTTATTATGCAAAATAACTCCTTGAATCGTGTTTAGAACGCTGAGTTGGTTTCACTTCCTACCGAGTAATCCTATTATAAACAAACCAAACAATTTGCTAAAAACCAAGAATACTCAGGATCCAATAAAATCTGCGAAATAATATGGACTGAAATTAGCTTCGACAAAAGAGGGAGACAGCCATTCGTACATCAAAATACTGTTTTCAGTACTATATTTTATAACTACATATAATTCCATACTCTCAATTATTTTCTGAACCACCTTCATTTATACAGTCCTTTATCCACTCATATCTTGATCACATGTATTTTCTTTAACCTGTGGTGGTAAACAACAAAAGGACCTAATACAAGATATATCGATACAGTAGGTTAATAATAATATACCAAGAGAGTTAACAGTAAAAACCCTAGGTGTCTGTCTGCGAGTAAAACCAAGGGTAAGAAAATACAGTTAGGATACAAACGGTATATTAAACAAACAGATGATAACAGTTATTATGGAATGAATATTACTTGTAAGTTGCCTCGTGAGATAACAACCACAAATTGAGTTCACTTGATTGACGAAGATCCCTCTGCAAGTGATTGCACCAACAGCGTAATGAGGAAGACACAGTCCAATTGTATTGTATAATAATAATCCGTGCCAAAAGTCCAACGTAGTGTCGGAAGGCCTAAAAGGATGTTATAACACTATTATAGTCTTCAATCAAAACCGTGGCTAATAAAGCAGAAGAACAAACGGCGTAGATAGCGTTTTATATTTTAACCCGCGCGGTAGTAAATTCGCATATTATTCATCGAAACAATTATCATCGTTTTTAAACAAGTGATACCGAAAAACAACAGATATTGAATAAAAATGTGGTTACATATAAAGTGTGACAAATTAGAGAGAAAATGTGGTTTTTATTTTGTTGTTACAAAATCACTGAATATACGTCACCATAAACCCAATAGAATGCTCTTGCTTAATAAGCGCCATAATAAAGGACAATAAGACTGAGTAATGGTGCCTTAACTATTCCTCAATAAACACTGTCCGCTCTACTTCTCGTCCTTTCTTTGTCCTGCACCCTTTTTCAGCCCCCTTGAGATATGCCACCAATAACATATGAAACGGGTGACTTCGTCCTGCACCATCATTAAAACCTCATATATTAAAGAGGGATATAAGGTTGAAGTTTCTAGAAGCCCACAACTTTAAATGATTCTATTCTCGACCATCAGCTGCACGTCGCAACACAACTTTCATAAAGCGCGCAGACCGTGATACTGACTTAAAACAACTAAATTCACATCTAATAAAATGTCAATCCAGCTGAGTAACTTACTACGATGAAAATTATATCTCTTGTAAGGATTTGATCTTCCTTGTAAACTGACACGCAACATGTAACAAAATGTGGCTTTATAGTCTGTTCTGATATTTGTACATTTATCTCTGCTTCTGTTTTTATAGACCTGATCGAAAAACTGAAGATCTGTCATGATGTGATTACCCGGTCTACGAGATCTTATGTGAAAGTCATATCATTGTCTATACTGATTCGTCCTACATGACAAACAGCAATATGATATCTAGCACTTCTGAAGGACATATCTAAGTTAGAGATAGAATAGTATATTCAATGAGAATAGGGATAACTTACGCAGAATAACCACGCCTGCAAGACCTAACCGCGTTATTTCCGTTACCGTTACCGTGCTCACTGCTTTTGACCTCTATGTGTTGCGTGTTGAATGTAAACCTTTCAGTAAATATACGCTGGGCTACAAGGGTTGTGTAGTTAGGATCCAATACAACTACAGATACTTATGTAAATACTATACGACAAACAAAAAATATAAGAGTTTTCCGAAGTCTTTTGTCAAAGAAATATGTACATATGTAATGGTAATATGTTTCTGAAAGAGCAGATATACGCTTTTTTACAGGTATGATCGATATTTTATAACGTTGGTCTACAGTTAAGGTGCATCCAAAGTAGGGCTATTAAATAGATAAAATCATTGAAGCTAAATGTCAGAATATTAGTATAAATGTACCAGCGAGTCAATAGCTAGCTTTTCGAATCAGTAATGGCAACATGAAGACGCTGTGACCTTGAAAAACACACAGGACGTACAAACTTAGGATTCATGTGTTAGAATAGTTGTGACACTAAATATTTATACGATGCAACTGCCTGAGAAGCCTGTAGTTTTTATAAAGCGAATCTAAAGGGCGCTTGCTGTGGGCCTTGACTTTGAAGGATGCATATGTCAGGTCTGTTTGTATATAAATTAGCATGTTAATCACCAATGTTTTTATGAAGATGTCTATAGTTCAACACGTTTAAAACAAGTGTTTGTGCTTTCGACGTCACAAAAATTGAAAATTCAACCAATGAATTGTAGAACACGACAAAATGAGATAAAGTAATAAGCCAGTAAAATGTCCTACATGTAATAGTCGTTCGAGCGTTCTGAGAACCTCGAATTTCTCCCAAAACGCGTCCTTTCAGACGGGCTACCGGACACCAATGAAGCTCCTTCGTGGTCGCTGGTCATCAACGACTGCATGGAAGTCACATTGTTTGTGCCCTTCGATTGTTCAGTGGAGAGGATAACACAAGAGTGGCTAACTTCTAAGTACTTGGCTTGCAATCTGTTGAGGCTGGTAATATCTTTGTTCCCGTTCTAACAATGTTATTCTGTCACTAATGGAACGGTGGTAGGTTTTGAGTGGATTTATCTCTTCTACGTTCTATAAAGATATGTAGTACTATCATGCCTCTGAAAAGATGTCAAAACTTTAATGTAAACTGAAGTAAATGGCCCCTCAGTTTCGCCTTAAGCTTAAGTCTCACACACAAATTATGTTGTTCACCACCTTGCCGGAGCCTTCGAAGGATCAAAAGGGTGGTCTTTCCTCATAACAATCAAACTAAACCACACTTATGACCTTGATTTGATTACTGGCTAATCACAAAACACCGTTGATTGAAAGTCACTTAGCAAAAAGTGATAATAGAATTACGAACGAAGAACTGTTTGGATGTGAACAATAATCACCCATTTGTTGAATTTCTCGCTATAGTAAAAGAATTAGGGATTAGTGGTTGTCGTGTAGTCGTGTGTCGAAATTATGGGTGGCAGTTTGGTAACATTTTTTCACGTGGTTTAGAAATTCTTCGACTTGCTCTTTTGTAGGGTGTATTATACAGTGATTATCATCCTATCCTGTACATCGGGTACATCTTACCCCGAAAAATAAGGAAAAAACTTGTTTTATTCGACGGATAATTACGAGTTCGTATTGTACCTATTGCGGACTTAAGTCGTTAATAGATCTGCACTTCACTATATACTCACAGTCTCTAATCCTAGTATTAACCAGGTTAATACTTAATAACAACTAATACTCAGACATTACATTTAATTTAACGAGCACTGTGCCCACTTATTTTCATATCATGTCCAATAACTCCAGTAAAAGAGGAATTTCACCAACTTCTAAGCCAAATAAAAGGTCCAAATCTGTAACCCCTACAACTGACGACTTAGTGCTTGACAATGTCGAACCTTTAACTACTGAAAAATATGTGTATTGTACACAAATGTCTCTATCGTCACCAGATTCTCCATGTCGCAGCCCCTCTATCTTTACGTGCAGTATGCCAACGGTAAGACTGGTTGACATACAAGACACTATACCTACGTGCATCGAAAAGGCAGCACAGTCTACTAGACAGTATGTGCTACCAAGGCCTAAATCTAAAATTTCAAAAACTAAAGAGTCCAATGGTCCACCTCATACACACCAAAATACTGATAGATATAGTAATGACATCCGACAGCTACAAAACTCTCTATCCGAAATTAACGGCAAACTTGAGCAATTAGCACCCCTCACTCATATATGGGGCCTTGATACAGACAGAAATCTTGAGCAACTCACTAAAGCTGAGTGTATTTTGGAGTTTGTGGCTAAAGAAGTGACGAAGAGAGTGATGTCCTCCTTCAGTGCAGTTGTGTACAACCTCCCCGACCGCACACACCCATCTAAGTTAAGGGATATTTGCCTTAGAGCATGCGGTATGCCTAACGTTAACTGCAAAGTCATCCGCCTTAGAAAAAAGTCAGACAGATCGACTTGCCCCCTTTTGTTTATGTTTGGCTGTTGTAACGATGCTAAGCAGTTTATTAATTTGAGCAAAAATATTAGCTCACTAATTCCATACAAGAATATAAAAGTCACTCCAGACCTTACGCCCTGTCAACGTCGTGTAAGAAGACGCGAAGCGATAGAATTGAATGGGAGTGTTACAGTTAATAATCAGCCAGAGACAGTTTGCAACACAGCAAGTAGTTTAAAACACACGAACAATAAGCATGACACCACTCCACATACGGCTGATCACTCTGTTGATCTAGATGAGTCTACAGATCAGAAACCTTTGGATAAGATACGGACCCCAACTGACACCAAAAACCATAACGACATGACTAATCCCAGCTGTTCGTTCAATAATGTACTAAAATGTGAGTCGTGTAACAACACACATCCAACTAAACCTGTACACTTGAAAATTTGTCCTCCTAAAGATATTCCACAAGTAGACTTGAATGAACCTAAGTTCATCTCACAGAGACAACGAAAGACTCCAGCTCTGAAAATAAAGGGTGGGAAGACAAAACTCATGATACGGAATAGGGAAACACGTAAGATTGAACCCAACTGCTCTATAGGTATCCCAAGAACAATGAACAGGTTCGCCCCGCTGCTATCGTATAACTTGCCTTCAACAGCTCTAAGTTGCAAAATGGGTGGTGAGCTTCAGCGTAGCAAGCCTTCTTACACGCAGACTAACGAAAACTACCAGAGAACTGGCCACCCAAATCACCCCCTGAAGCCTAAAACCATGAATAAGAATGGTAATAATAGGTTTCTCACTCCACACCCTACCTACATTCCCCAGGATCGCAACTGTAATTACTCTCAGAAAGAAAACTTCTCACACCCTTTAGTACCGACCCATCACATAACAACGGCTCCCATGTATAACAGCAGTCGCAACTCCTCCCAGTTACGCGTAGCAGACCCCTCTCACACTAACCTAAATAGCCATAACAGGGGCTACGATTCTAACCATCAAGACTATTTTGTAAATAACCATACACTTCACAGTAGGCCTGTACAAGATATTTTTGGAATAAGACCCCTAGTGACACCTCTGTTGAAGCATATAGCCCAGGTTATTTCAAACCACATGCAAGCCATAAATTTGTTTCCTCAGTACAGTTTCCATCACAGAGTACTCCCACCCTTTCCTCCTGGGTAAACTCCCCAATCAACTTCACTAGCTCATTTGATACATCTCCCAATAAGTCTAGCTATCAAAATACCGAGCTAATGAAGAACATCCAATCCCTCACATCAAACTCATCTCGTACGCGCGAGGGTTACGACGATTTTATCCGAGATACCCTCACCCATTTTAACTTAGTAGGCCACCTGCTTAATATATGTCTTATCAACGCTCGATCGATCTGCAACAAAAAGACGGATTTAGCCCTGTTTGTATCCATATATCAACCATCAGTTATTATGATATCTGAAGCATGGACTAACAATAATATTTCCGACCGAAGTATATCTCTTGATAACTATTCCCTATATAGAAGCGATAGATTGAATGGACGAGGCGGAGGATGCCTTATTTACGCTCACTCTAGCCTAAACTCACTGCTATGTGATATGCCTGAACTAAACAAACTGAAGGACTCGGTGTGGATTGTATTAAAGCCGTCGAATTCCGTTACCTTACTGCTCGGCTGTGTTTATCGTCAACCTAACGCATCAATAGATGAAATAGCAGTATTATCGGAGGTATTCAAACTAGCATCACCCCTCTCATTCACTTACTTACGCCTGTTACTCCCAATGGAGCATAGGCTGCTGACCAGCATTCTCCAACACACTCTGTCCTGGGCCTTCTTTTCTAGTTCCCTCCAATTCTTGTTCATTCTTCTCATGTCTATTTCCATTTCTCGGCGTAATGTGTTCTTTGGTCTTCCTCTCTTCCTTTGACCTTCAGGATTCCATGTGAGGGCTTGTCTTGTGACGCAGTTGGGTGCTTTCCTCAATGTGTGTCCTATCCACTTCCAGCGCTTCTTCCTCCGCCGGGATCTGGTTTGTTCTCTCCCACAGTACGTTGTTGCTAATAGTGTCCGGCCAATGGATCTGAAGTATTTTGCGTAGACAATTGTTAATAAACACCTGTATTTCCTGGATGATGGCTTTCGTAGTTCTCCAGGTTTCTGCCCCATACAGTAGAACTGTCTTGACATTTGTATTGAAAATCCTGACCTTGGTGTTGGTTGACAGTTGCTTTGAGTTCCAGATGTTCCTCAGTTGTAAATATGCTGCTCTTGCTTTGCCGATCCGCGCCTTCACATCTGCATCAGATCCACCGTGTTCATCAATGATGCTGCTCAAATATGTAAAGGTTTTTACATCTTCCAAATCTTCTCCGTCAATTGTGATTGGATTGGTGCATTCTGTGTTGTATCGGAGAATCCTGCTTTTCCCTTTGTGTATATTGAGACCTATTGCTGCTGAGGCTGCTGCCACACTGTTCGTCTTCTCCTGCATCTGTTGTTGCGTTTGGGATAGAAGGGCCAGATCGTCTGCGAAGTCTAGATCATCCAACTGCATCTTAGATGTCCATTGTATCCCGCGCTTCCCTTCAGACGTTGACGTCTTCATGATCCAGTCGATCACCAGGAGAAAGAGAAAGGGCGAGAGTAAGCAACCTTGCCTAACACCGGTCTTCACTTCGAACGAGTTTGTCAACTGTCCTCCATGCACGATTTTGCATTGTAATCCATCATATGAGTTCTGTATGATATTGACTATCTTCTGAGGCACGCCGTAGTGTCGAAGAAGTTTCCATAGTGTTGTTCTGTCCACGCTATCAAATGCCTTTTCGTAGTCAATGAAGTTTATGTAGAGTGATGAATTCCATTCAATTGATTGTTCCACAATGATCCGTAGAGTTGCGATTTGGTCTGTACACGATCTATCCTTACGGAATCCTGCCTGTTGGTCACGAAGTTGGGCCTCTACGCAGTCCTTCATTCTGTTTACCAATACCCTGTTAAAGACTTTTCCCGGTATTGAGAGAAGAGTGATGCCCCTGTAGTTATCACACTTGCTGAGATCGCCTTTCTTCGGTATTTTGACCAGAAGTCCTTCTTTCCAGTCTGTTGGTACTTCTTCCTCATCCCAAATTTTGCTGAAGAGAATGTGGAGTATCCTTGCAGTTGCCGCTACGTCTGCTTTTAGTGCCTCTGCTGGGATGTTGTCTGGTCCTGCTGCTTTGCCACTCTTGATTTGTCTGATGGCCATGCTGATTTCTTCAATTATTGGTGGGCCAACATTGATTGGGAGGTCCGTGGGTGCTACTTCGATGTTGGGTGGGTTCAGTGGAGCTGGTCGATTCAAGAGTTCTTTGAAGTGTTCTACCCACCTATTTTGTTGCTCTTCAATATTGGTGATTACCTTGCCTTCCTTGCTTTTTACTGGTCGTTCTGGTTTACGGTGATTTCCAGAGAGTTTCTTTGTCGTGTCATACAATTGTCTCATGTTTCCTTCTCTTGCAGCCTTTTCCGCCGTCGTTGCTAAATCTTCCACATATTTACGTTTGTCAGTTCTGATGCTCCTCTTCACTTGTTTGTTTATTTCCGTGTATTCAGCTTGTGCTTTGGCTTTTTCTGCTCTTGTTCGGCTGGTATTGATCGCTGCCTTCTTGTTCCTTCTTTCTTGAATCTTATCCAGTGTATCAACAGTGATCCATTCCTTGTGGTGGTGCTTCTTGTGACCCAGGACCTCATGACATGTTGAAGTGATTGCCCCTTTGATCCCCTTCCAGTTGCTCTCCACAGTAGTTCCTTCTCCATTGAGTAGATCATGAAAGGCCTGGAACTTGTTGCTGAGGTCTATCTTGAATTTGTTGAGTTTGCTAGTATCCTGGAGAAAGGCCGTATTGAACTTTTGTGATACTATCCGCCCCATTGTCCAGTGCTTCTTGAGTTTCAATTTCATCTTAGCGACCAGTAAGTGATGATCTGATGCTATATCAGCTTCTCTCTTGGTTCTCACGTCTTCCATCGTCCTCCTGAACGTTTTGTTGGTGCAAATATGGTCGATTTGGTTTTGTGTAGAGTGATCCGGTGAAGTACATGTGGTTTTGTGTATGCGTTTATGTGGGAATATGGTGTCACCTATGACCAGCTTATTGAAGGCACATAGTTTTGCAAATCTCTCACCATTTTCGTTTCTTTCTCCCAGTCCGTGTCGTCCCATTATGTCTTCATATCCAGTGTTGTCCGTTCCAACCTTGGCGTTGAAATCTCCCATCAGAATGGTCAGGTCCTTTTTTGGGCACTTCTCGACGATTGACTGCAGCCTATTGTAGAATTGATCTTTAGCGTCTTCATTGTAGTCGTTGGTAGGCGCATAGTATTGGAAGATGTTCATTGAAATGCCCTCTTCCTTTGTTTTAAACGACGCTTTGATGATCCTTGGTCCATGAGATTCCCATCCTATAAGTGCATTTTGCGCTTGTTTGGACAGCATCAATGCAACTCCTTGTGTATGTGGTGCATTTTCTTCTTCATGGCCGGAGTATAACAGGAGCTCTCCTATAGTTAGTTGTTGTTGTCCAACTTGTGTCCAATGTGTTTCACTGATCCCAAGTACCTCTAGGTTGTATCTTCTCATTTCTGCAGCAATTTGGAAGGCTCTTCCGGTGTCCCACATTGTACGAACATTCCATGTACCTAAATAAATGGTCGCTCTGGTTGTCAGAAGGGGCATCGGCCTCGTAACTTCCGAAGGAATTCGGCTTTCATTATGAGGCGTCATAATCCTTCTAAATGAAGACCTTCTGGCTCCCAGGGCAGAGTTTAAAAGATTTGAATAATTTTTTCTGGTTAGCGTTTTTTAGCGAGTTAGTTTTCTACGGGATGGGGACGCTAACCCCATGCCCAACCCCCCTCCTTTATCCGGGCTTGGGACCGGCAGTAGCCCCCGGAGGGACTCCAGGCGGCAAGCTAATTTGTGGTGACTTCAATATGCCCGAAATTTCTTGGCTGCCAGTCAAAGCGCCGAGACGTTATGAATCATTTATTGAATATCTGGAGCTTGGACAATGGACTCAGTATGTCGATAGCCCTACCAGACATCAAAAAATCTTAGACTTATTCTTTACCAGTGGCCTCATCCCCAATACTTTGTATATCGGAAAAAATTTCCCAGGTAGTGATCATAACATTGTCATATGCAGCCTTAATGTAAAAACCACAACCGGTAGAAGTAAAACCGTAACACTTCGTAGATACTATCGCAAGGTTGGTTGGAATAACTTCCACAATTACCTAAGAAGCACTGATTGGAGAACTTTCTTTACTTCAAACAATACCGACACATTAACCAATATATTTTATCGCAACATCAAAAGTATCATCAACAACATCGCACCTTTAGAATACTGTAGACCTACGTTCTCCAAAGATCTCTATATACCGGTCAGTACAAGAAGACGTCTTCAAAGATATTGTACTCGATTCCACAACTTTAATGACTTTTCCTCTTTAATAACGATGACAGAAATACTTGTCGGAACAGAGGCAACAAGTACGCAAAAAGCAGTCGCACAGGAAAAACGTGCAGTTGAACTTAATAATAACCCCTCTGCACTCACCATACTACTCCAAAATAAACTTAAACGCTCTAAATCGAGAGGGAGTATATTCATTAAAGGCAAACAAGTATACGAAGATCCCAAACTTATCACAGAATTATTTAGTGAACATTTTTGTTTCTCACTAACTAACGAAAAACCACTTAATGATTCAGAACCAATCCCAGTAACTCCCTGTGAAATTACTAATGTAGAATTCAGTGTACAAAATATCTCCAAGGCAATCAGTACATTGAAACACTCCTACACTGATGGACCAGATGGTATTCCATCTAGCATGCTAAAACGTGGAGGTGATGATGTGTGTTTTGCTTCTCAAACTATTCGCGATATCACTCTCTTCAGCGTGTTACCCTACTGCCTGGAAAACTACACATATCATTCCCAAAATTAAAACAGGACCTGAAGCAAACGTTGAAAATTACCGGCCTATAAACATAACTTCTGTGGTATCCAGAGTGATGGAAAAAGTAGTTAAGGCGGCTGTAGTTCAACATCTACTAACTAATAATCTCATCTCGACCTCTCAGCATGGATTTCTTAGGTCCAGATCATGCGATACATGCCTAGTAGACTACCTGAATGATATAACTCTGAAACGAGACAGCGGACTCCTTGTATCAGTCCTATTCCTAGACTTTAAGAAAGCCTTTGATAAGGTCCCACACAAAAGGCTACTCGTCAAACTAAAGTCCTTCGGAATACACAACCCACTGTACTTATGGTTTGCTTCGTTCTTAACAGAACGTAAACAGATGGTAAAGTACAATGACTGTCTCTCGTCCCCTAGACCAATCACCAGTGGAGTCATCCAGGGAAGCGTATTAGGTCCACTTTTGTTTCTTATGTAAATAAATGATAGATGTAACACCATAGAATTTGGGAAACCATACTTATATGCTGATGATCTCAAAATAGTATACAGCTATAAGCCTGAGACACTAAGCGAAAGTATATCCCAGATCCAAAAGGACCTCAATAACTTAACTATATGGAGTGAAAAATGGCAATTACCATTTAACCTCAACAAGTGCGGGATCATGCACTTTGGAAAGCATCCCTATAAACCGCGACTTCAATCAAATGAAAGTAGAGTCCAAACACTCGAATCAGTACATGATTTAGGAATTAATTACACAGGAAGCCTGAACTTTGAAGAACATGCCTCTATTATTTCTAAATCTAGACGGCTAATTGGTTTCATAATGAGAAATTTTTTCACAACAGAGGCTAAGCTTACTCTCTACACAATATGTGTACGGCCCTCCCTTGAATACTGCTCTTTTGTCTTCTCTAATATGAATATCACAGACAAGATAAGAGTAGATGTTCAAAGACGTTTCACACGTCAACTACTAGGATGTAACTCGAGTCTCGATTACACAGACAGATGTAAGCATCTATCTTTAGAACCTTTATGGCACCTTAGGCTAAAGCGCAATTTAATATTTCTCTACAAAGCGATATATGGGCTCTCCTTTCTAACCTCCTGCCCGACTATCACCCACGACCCAGCCTATAGACTTAGAAACAACGCATATACACTACTTACCGTAAAACACCAAAAACAAATGCGTTGTAAGTTTTTTACAGTACGGTATATTTTATTGTGGAACAGGCTGCCAATGCCTATCCGTAACTGTGACACGTTTACCAGATTCAAAAAGCTAATAACCCTATTTCTAGACTCCAAAGAGCTTCAACATTTCCTTGAACTCCCGCCCACCAATGAGGCACTTTATTACGGACCGCCTAGTATCTAGAAAGAACAAAATTATAACAAGTTCGACTGTTACTAATATGAATATAACAAAATCACAGAATATATGGCTTATCCTTTCCTATTATTCATTGTTTATTAATCATGACTTCATGCTCCTAACCCTAGCTTTCAGTCCCCAAATCTCTACAGGTTAAATGTACATTATTCTTCCTAAAAGTCATGCTTTTTTTTCTACTGCAAGTAGACAGATAGCTCAATCTTATGGATGTTGATCTACTAAGGCCGATCATACAAAGCTCAAAATTTGGCCACAAAGTCTTGTGAGTTTCTCAATGTTTTATTTGTCTTACCCTGAAATCTTTTTTTTCTTTCTTTCTTTCTACAATTTTATACCCTCTCATATCTTTTGATTTGCTATTAGTCCTTACTTCTTTAAACCATTAGTTATTTTCATAGCAGTGTGATATACTATATGGACATCTAACCCAAAAAAAAGACTTTTCAACTATCTGATTTGCTTGTAACATGGACCTAGTAGAGACAGTGTATTCCAACTATGGGCTTTGATTAAAGCAGTATTCATACCGCAATCGAAAGAGAGCCTAACATCACAAAAGGAGGGAGGGTGGCGTTACTGACCAGCAAACGTGAAGGTGGGGAGATAACTTCAATCCACCCATGTCTGTAGGGCAGAACATTTTGTTTAATTACGGCTCCTTATGTTTTAGTGGGATGTCACGAACTTATGGTATTGATGCTGACTTATCACGCAAAATACCTCTCTAAATCGTGTTACGAACGTTGAATTGGTTTCACTTCCTACCCAGAAATCCTATTACAAGCAAACTAGACAATTCGCTAATATACGAAGCCTACTCAAGACCCTATAATACCTGAAAAAAATAATAATACAAAAAAAAACGAAAGGGGCTGTAATAGCTTCGATAATAAAAGGAAGATAGCCAATTGTATATCACAATACTGTTTCTAGCACTATATTTTATTTTATAATCACACATAATCCTATACTCTCAGCTCCTTTAGGAATCGCCTCCATTTGTCAGTTGTATGTCCACTCACACCTTGTTAACACTTATTTTCTTTAACCTATTAAAATGCTCTTTCTTAACAAATACCTTAATAAAAGAAAATTAGACTGAGTAATCATACCTTAAGCATTCCTTCAAGAATATTGGCTACTCTGCCTCTCGTGTTTTCTTTTACTTGCTCCCTCTTTCAGCCCCCTTGAGATATGGAACGGGTGACTTCATCCTGCACCATCCTTAAAGCCTTGGATATTCCAATGGGACATAAGGTTGCGATTTCTAGAAGCTCATACCTTCAATGGATCTATCCTTGACCATCAGTCGCACATTCGCAACACAACTTTCATGAAGCGCGCTAACTGTAGAACTGCTTAAAACCATCTACATTCATATCTCATAAATTATCAACCCAGCTATGTAATTTACTACAGTGAATATTGTATCATTTGTATCAATTCGATCTTGCCTGTAAACTGGCATGCCTCATGTAACAAACTGTTATTTGAGAATAAATTATTATTATTATTATTATTATTATTATTAATATTGGGAGGGTCATGGCTTCAGTTAAGACTTTTTTGTTCAGAAGAACGTTTGAGGACCAATAAAATCATACCGAGTTCTTTATATTCAGTCTAAACCAGGCTCAGAAGATTCGTGCAACTGAGTGTAGACATTATGTCACACTTAATATATACCTAAAAATAAGATATTATTTACTTAAAGCAATTTAAGATTTAAATGTGGGCAACTTTATGGTCCTTTAAACATGGAATAAACACCATTCCTCGAAGATTTGTAAACAATCTTCAGGTTTTGCGGTGACTTGTCGATAAATAGCTTTCAAAAGCTTTTGGAGCTCATGATCCTGAGAATGCGAAACATATTAACTTAGTCTCAATTGTAACAACATAAGAATCGGAGGAAAAGCAGATTTTTAGAACATTGTCGGGGAAATCGTCACACCAAATCATTAGCTTCTGCAATGTAGGCGAATCGTGTGATCTTAAGAAGCGCAGTAAGATAACAAAAAATTACGGATTTGAAAGTGTCCACGGTTTTTGGTGATAGTTAGAAGCAAACCGAAGTCTGTCACCCACTATTCGGTGAGGGTAGATCGCCATTTCAGCAGTAATATCACTTATACGCATGCTCGTGACAACTGTGTGGAACGGTCCACAAATTCGGATACAGGAGTATACAACTGATCTGAATTGGGGTCCCACCTAATCAAGATGTTGATGATCGAAACAAACACGACGGGTTGAGAAGTTGCTTAGGAGATATTTGTTGTATCTCATCAACTTAGATTTCTGGTAGCTTACTAGAGAGAATACTCACTACCTTACGCCTCTATTCATATTAAGCCAGAAAAATCTTTCAGTTGTGAGTTTGGTGGTTACTCGGACAGCATAAGTTAAGGGTTTATAGTCGGCGCAAAGGAGAATCTTCAGCCTTTCACAGAGTGACAAAAGTGCCGTGCACAAGAATACATAGCCAAGAGTTCCCCGTCGGAAAACCATACCACAAGCAAGTGTCTTGTAACCATCTCGAGAAGAATTCCAAGGGTTGTCACGTGCTTCTGAATCAGATGCATCCACAGCGATGCTAATATATACTTTAACTTAAAGATGTCCCAGCGTTGTTCACTTTGTGACACCGTCTTTCAATGTGGTAAATGCCTTCTCAGCACTGTCGTCCAAGTTGGTAAATCTTGCATTTCCACTAAGTTGGTGTGATAGTGGTCCTACAAGGGACACGCAGTTCGGCATTGTAGGTCCAAAGAAATGTCACTGGGCACCAGTAAGCCACCCGACCAAGGCAGCTGTGGTCGCATTCTGTTCTTTTGTACCTACTCGTACTAACGTATTTCTGTAATAACGTCGATTGTGTTATGCGGTCACCAAAGCAGCACTAGTACCTGGATACGACAAAGGGTAATTCACGCCAGGTACCAACCTCAGGATATGACTTCGACGTTAATGGGTTGGTTTAACTCGAGTGGGCCCCAATCATCCTACACAGATCATCTACATCAGTGATTTACAGTATGAATCGTTGGTAGAACTTGACAGGCCGTTGAATGTGAGCAGTTGCTTGACTGTGGTCGGTTTTTGGTTATTCAGAATACCCTTTCACGACAAAAGATTAGTATTTTTAAAATATCCGATATGATTCAGGATTATTATGCAGTCGACCAGAAAATACTAAGACGCATAAGTTGCAAACGCAAACAGCCTGTTGTTTCAGTGAATCGAGAGAGAGTGAGATGTGATATATGTAGTAGCATTCAGTAAACGGTGATCGCTGTAACATGCAAGTGAACTAGAGGATTCAAGATCGACCTAAACAACAATTTATGAGCAATGCCAACCATTGAACAAGGTAAGTATACCTATGGAGAATGCGACTAACGACAATATAATTTGCAAACAAAGTCTGGTGTAAACAACAATAAAGAACGAAATATTAAATAGGACAATCGGTGACTTCTTTTCGCAGTAACAGTTCAAGCGGGAACCGGTGATGCCGAAATTGTTTAACTCCATCACTTCAGTACAACTTTCTAGGTAAGGTTTTGATACGTGTATTACGTTTTCGCTTTACGGTGACTTGTGTATAAATGAGCCTAGATGAAGCCCCTAAACCCCATCTCGTGCTCCATAACTCCTGTTTTCTACATTTCAGATTTCCAAACATAAGATTACTAGCTTCATTCTTCTGCAAACTACTTATCAATAACAACAGCCTTAACCGTACACAAAGTCATATTGTCTATCCTATTACATTGTTTTTATAAGGATGTCTTCATCTACCAACTCTTTGATGAAACCGCTGTCTCCAAGGAATATCGAGCCTCGTTCTCGTAGTAAAGTGACTGTTATAGGTGTTGGAATGGTCGGAATGGCTGCAGCATTCTCTACCATGCAAGTGGCAGGAGAACTCGCACTTATTGATGTCGTAGCAGATAAGGTTAAAGGAGAAGTTCTTGATCTACAGCATGGTCAACAGTTTATTGGCAGGTGCAAAATTGATGGGGGAACCGACTACAAATACTCTGCAAATTCAGATATTGTCGTCATCACTGCTGGTGCCAGACAAAACGAAGGAGAATCACGACTGAACCTTGTTCAGCGTAATGTTGATATATTCAAGAAAATAATACCGAACATTGTGAAATACAGTCCAAACTGCATCATAGTCGTCGTATCGAACCCTGTCGATATTTTGACATATGTTGCTCGAAGATTGAGTGGATTTGAAGCTCATAGAGTAATTGGGACCGGAACCATGCTTGACTCGGCGAGGTTTCGTTTTCTGTTAGGTGAGAAATTGGGAGTATCTGCCAATTCTGTCCATGGGTATGTAATTGGTGAACATGGTGACTCGAGTGTTGCTGTTTGGAGTAATGTGAATGTTGCTGGAGTTCGGCTGTCTTCTCTAAATCCAAAGATAGGATGCAAAGATGATCCTGAAAATTTCGAGGAAATACACAAGCAAGTTGTCCAGAGTGCCTATGACATCATTCGCTTGAAAGGTTACACCTCATGGGCGATCGGGTTGGCATGTGGATCACTTTGTAACGCACTACTAAATAACCTTCATACAGTTTATCCACTCTCTGTTCCTGTCAAAGGAATTCACGGAATCGAAGAGGATGTTTATTTGAGTTTACCATGTCTTGTTACTTCAGCTGGAATCAGTCATTTGATTCCACCTGAACTTAGTGCGGATGAATTGTGTAAATTGAGAAAAAGTGCTGCCACTTTGAATGAAGTGATACAAAGAATTATTTGGTAAAATTGAATACAATTAAAATAACAGTCTGGTAGCGCATCAACATTGCAGTAATTTCTGTACGTCACTGATTATTATTTTCATGTTTTACGTTAAGAAATTTGTTTTCGAATTACTTAAACAAAACTCTATGATGCTTGTTTTATAACACATAGCTGAGTGCTTACGTTGACAATTAAATATAAATTTGCGGTCCACTAAATACAGTACTAATTGTGTTTAAATTCTTTTCATTGCATCAGGGCGGTTACAAACAAGTTTTCTATATCAATAGATGAACGCTGCTAGCACCTGTCTATGTTTAGTAAATCATACCAAGCAGAAATCTGTGTAGCGTAATCAACATCCTAACCAATCAATTTCTCTTTTCAATTATCAGGACGCTTTCATTTCATGCTAATTTACGTGCTTACTGTCATGGATTCGATTAGTTGTTAAACGCAAGTGCATTTTACGAACTTACGAATTTGTCGTCTCATTTTTGTTTTGTTCTTTAATATTTATAATTCTCAAACATGTATTACTTTACATACTCCTCCTTCTTTAGCGCACAACGTACCTTCGCAATAGACGAAAGCCTATCAAAGTCTAAACGCTACATCGATCATAGCATCATCGTTCTTTTAATGACAAACAAAAGTAGTGTATCACAGTAATAACTGATCAGGTCAGGGTACCGTGAATGGTTACTGAACATTTCAAGTGCTTTCAGGTTTAAATAAGTCAGTAATGAGACCTTTGAGGGACTGTAAAATCATATATCTCGTTAGAACTGAACTGCATATCACTGGATTGGTACGTTCTTAGAACATATAATAATCAGAAACAAACAATAACGGTTCATCAAAGCATGTGATGACTCAAATATTAATGCACCAAATATTCTCCATGTTAAATGTAATTCGACATGGATGTCACGTACCCTTGACTTGTTCTCAAGTCTATGGAGTCTACGCAGATTTTACTGATTCTAGTGATTTCTCAGTCTTCAGATAAGATTTAGAATGCGGCAGTTTCACTTTCGATTAACAGTTACGAATGTTACAACTAAGTTCTCGTATCAAGAATATCCGAGGACCGACTGGTCATTTCTTGAAGCGTATTTCTTGTATGTAGTCAGTTATGGCTTACGCAGTAATACTTCACTTTTATGAAGTTATACTCACTTACTTGGTTCAGATCATCTAAGATTTGGGAATTGTGTTTGAACCTTCATCAATTGGTAAATCTTGTTATTCCCCGTGTCCCGTCAAATACTACGTGACAAAATCACCAATGAGAATACCGACATCCATGACGTTGTCTCTGTGCTAAACTAGTGATGCGTTGACCAGCACTAGCAATGTTAAGTCAACTCTGAGCCTAATCGGTCCTCTGTATAGTAGCTTCTCGCCCAACTCAGTCCGTCCAGTCCAGAACACAAATATCGGTCTCCGATATGTGAATCGTATATTTCAGATATACGTGGTTTTTATACAGGCAAACTAGACCGTATCACACCATAGAATGAGAAGTAATAATTATACAAGACCGATCCAAAATTGGGTATGTGTGTGGTATACTAAGACGAATAAACTGTGAATACGTTAACAGTAGCCAATAGGTCAAATGGACGATTTTGATAAAAGGGAATATGTATATATACATAATCTAGTTACTTAATTATTACCCAATAGGAATATATTTAATGACAGTCCGTGGACAATTCAGAGCAGTTATCATTCATCTATTATCCGTCAGCATATGACATTTTTACCTGTTGTCCGGACACACAGAGACCTAGGAGTCATCGCTTGTCAAATGTTAAAAACTACCTCATCAGTGCTTAGACCTTTTTGACTTGGTATACGGTGTTTGCTCGTAGAAGTGATGTGCTACCTATAAGCAGCTAGCCCCGTGTAAGAAGATTCAAGCGGTTCAAATGGTTGTGGACGGAATAGAAGAAGCTTTCGCTTAACAGGCTTCCGTGTCTAGTAGCAGGGGAGCACCAAATCCTCCAGGCAGGAACATAGGTACGTTAACAATAAAAGAGGAAAAGAAATTGGTAAATCATAGTGTGATGCTATCCTTGGTCCTTAAGAATAGGTCAAGTTGCCTTTTGAAGGACTCCTGAGAAGTCGCTTGGACTAGCTCGGCTGGCAGCGAATTCCAGCTTTTGAAAACTCTTAAGGAGCAGAAGTTGTGTCTTCATTCCGTCTTGCTATGTTGTTTTTCCAGTTTCTGGGTGTTACCCCTTAGGTTATTATTCGAACTAAGCTTAAGTAGGTGTTTAAGAGGATGTCCAGAAGTGTTAAGAATACTATAAGCCATTAATAAATCACAGTGAACTGTTGGAGAAGGTTCAAATAACCGAACTCCTGGAGCCGAGAGTCTCTGTCTTTTTCAGAGTGACGAGCAGTAAATGCGATGGAGGTAGAAAACCAGGGATTGAATTGATCATACTTACTGGACTATGCAAGAAACTATTTCGAAAGGATTCTTTTTTATCCATTTACAAGTGCTGAAAATGTTTTAAAATATTAATTTTCGTCCCGTTTCTCCAATTTCTCCTTTAATGGTCATTCATTGTCCACTCGTTGTATATTATTATTTCAGTCCATTTGTTAACTTAAGTAGACGACCCAGCACATCCTTCAACAGTTCAAGGTCGAGAGCCTGGTGTGTTCTAAGAGGTATGTAGGGCGAAACTTTTCTCTATTAGCCTTGCAGGATCAATGGTGGGAACATGTAATATACCTAGTTTGAGATTAGTTTGGTAAGACCATAATTTATGGGCGACCTTTGAGCGACGCTGAAGTTGCCTTGAGAATGTTCACCTTCATACTAGGGCTAAATGAAGGTTTTAAACCTGTGTGAAGTATAAGGATTATAACTTACAGTTAGTGGTAAGGGTTAGGAATTAGAATTATGGTTTTCAACACGAACTGGCATAAGCTAAAATGCCAAAACGCTATTTGGCCAGACGGATGGAGAATTTCGCTCTGAAATCTAAGACCTGTCATCGTAAATCTGGTTGGCTGGTCAGTAGATTATAGTCTTGCCGGCTTTTGTTAATTCTATCTTACATCTAGAGCATATTTTCCGCTACAGAATCACGATTAACTTTTTATGGGGATTTTTCCTGACCAGGAATACAGCTCTCTCGGTTTCGGAAACTAATGTCATACAATATTTCCTCTCAACAGTCCCATAGGAAGTATTTTGCCTTGGGGATTTCCAATTCATTGGTGTGACTGACATTTTCGAAGACTAATTGGTTGACACAAAATAGATCAGTCTACTTTCATTCTTTCTGAAAAATGATCAATATAATACTAACTAGGAATGAATAGATAGGTCATACCATTCATATGTTAAAAAACACAACACGATTCTCAATTGTATTCATGTCTTCAACAAATCAATAGAGACTTCATCTGGTTGGGAATTATATGCACAGATATATGGTCTGAAGTACGCTTAATTTCCAAAAAGCCGATTCCATTTCATGCGTTCAAAACTAACTGAAAAATAGTGATTTTATCGTTGTAATGGTATCAATATTGCAATGATGTCCTCAAAACTCATTATGACAACGGTTTTAAATGAGGTATAGTAAATAGTGGACTAGGGGAACAATTGCTCTAAAAAGGAACTATAATGGATGTTATATAGATGATAATCCATATGAGTTACTCCTGTTAAGTCCTCTTAATACCCAATGGAAAAAAACCTCCAGTTAATCGTCAGAACTACGAGTCATGTTCTAACGACTAAAGGGACTTAAATCTTTTTCTTTGGGGTTTTATCTGCTCTCTAAGGTTATCTTAAGAGTCGCTCAGTTTCTCCGCATTTTAGCTTTGGCCACTAGTTTATTGTTGTTACTAATATACATGTTTCCACCTTTTTTCATTGTCCGAAAGTTTAGCAACCAGCTGGTCAAGGCTTATATGTAATATCCACGTTAGGTAGTTGTTGACTAATTGCTTACACCCGTTATTCCCAATGGAGCATAGGTCGCCGACCAGCATTCTCCAACACACTCTGTCCTGGGCCTTCCTTCCTAGATCTATCGAATTTTCGTTCATTTTTCTCATGTCTGTCTCCATTTCTCGGTGTAATGTGTTCTTTGGTCTTCCTCTCTTCCTTTTGCCTTGAGGATTCCAAGTGAGGGCTTGGATTATGACACAATTGGGTGCCTTCTTTAATGTGTGTCCTATCCACTTCCAGCACTTCTTCCTGATTTCTTCCTCTGCCGGGATCTGATTTGTTCTCTCCCACAATAGATTGTTGCTGATAGTGTCTGATCAACGGATCCGAAGTATTTTGCGTAGACAGCTGTTAATAAACACTTGTATCTTCTGGATGATGGCTTTCGTAGTTCTCCAGGTTTCCGCCCCAGTAGACAGTAGAACTGTTTTGCCATTTGTATTGAAAATTCTGACTTTGGTGTTGGTTGACAGTTGTTTTGAGTTCCAGATATTCTTCAGTTGTAGATATGCTGCTCTTGACTTACCGACCCGTGCCTTCACATCTGCATCAGATCCACCGAGTTCATCAATGATCCTGCCCAGATATGTAAAGGTTTTTACATCCTCCAAAGCTTCTCCATCAAGTGTGGTTCGATTGGTGCATGCTGTGTTGTGTCGGAGAATCTTACTTTTCCCTTTGTGTATGTTGAGACCTACTGCTGCAGATGCTGCAGCAGCACTGGTCTTCTCCTGCATTTGTTGTTATATGTTCGATAGAAGAGCCAGATCATCTGCGAGGTCTTGGTCGTCCAGCTGCATCCTAGCTATCCACTGTATCCTATGCTTCCCCTCAGACGTTGACGTCTTCGTGATCCAGTCGATCACCAGAAGGGTAAGGGTGAGAGTGAGCAACCTTGCCTGGCACTGGCCGTTACTTCAAACGACTTTGTCAACTGTCCTCCATGCACGATTTCGCAGTTTAATCCATCATAGGAATTCGTATGATAATGACTGTCGAAGAAGCTTCCATAGTGTTGTCCTGTCCACGCTGTCAAATACTTTCTCGTAGTCGATGAATTTAATGTAGAGTGATGGATTTCATTCAATTGATTGTTTCACAATGATCTGTAGTGTTGCGATTTGGTCTGTAGACGACCGATGCTTATGGAATTCAGCCTGTTGGTCTCGAAGTTGGGCGTCTACACAGTCCTTTATTCTGTTTAAAAGACTTCCCGGTATCGAGAGAAGAGTGATGCCCCTGTAGTTATCACACCTGTTGAGATTGCCTTTCTTTGGTATTTTGGTCAGGTGTCCTTTCCAGTCTTTTGCTACTTGTTCTTCATCCGAAGTCTTGCTGAAGAGAATATGGAGTATCCTTGCAGTTACTCCTACATCTGCTTTTAGTGTCTCTGCTGTAATGTTGTCTGGTCCAGCTGCTTTGCCACTCTTAATTTGTCTGATGGCCATGCTGATCTCTTCAGTTGTTGGTGGGCCGACATCGATTAGGAGGTCCGTGGGTTCTGCTTCGGTGTTGGGTGGATACAGTGGGTTTGGTCGATTCAAGAGCTCCTCGAAGTGCTCTACTTGCCTGTTTCGCTGTTCTTCAAAGTTGGTGGTTACTTTGCCTTCCTTGTTTTTCAATGATTGTTCTGGTTTACGATAATTTCCAGCGAGCTTCTTTGTTGTATCATACAATTGTCTCATGTTTCCTTCTCTTGTAATCCTTTTTTGCGTCATTGCTAGATCTTCCACATATTTACGTTCGTCTGTTCTGATGTTCTTCTTCATTTCCTTGTTTACTTCTGTGTATTCAGCTTGTGCCATAGCTTTCTCTGCTGCCTTCTTGTTCTTCCTTTTTTGATTTTTACCCAGTGTGTCAACAGTGATCCATTCCTTGTGATGATGCTTCTTGTGGCCCAGAACCTCATGACATGTTGAAGTGATTGCCTCCCTGATCCCCTTCCAGTTGTTCTCCATAGTGGTTTCCTCTCCATTGAGTAGATCGTGAAAGGCCTGGGACCTATTGCTGATGGCTATCTTGAATTCATTGTCAGTTATGACGTAGGACCAGGCACATATGTACATCGGTCCAAGTTGTCATACCTCATTAGCACAACAAGATGAACGCCGAATTCATAGAAGTAGTAACTTCAATGGTAGCAATGTATAAAAAAAGGTTTTGTATAATGATATAGTACAGGAAGAAAGAATTATTTAGTAGAAAGATATGAAGCGATTTTAATTTCATTGTTTAAGGGAAGACAAAAAGTGTATACACCGACGCCATTGTGATCGATTCTGAGCCATGTCGCCCAGAATTTATCAGTATCTCGAAGGAAGACCGTATTAACGTTTCATGATGTTGTCTGCCCCGTTGTCCAGTGCTACTTGGATTGGCAGTAACCCCGGAAAGGCTCCAGGCGGACTAATAAGTTTGACAAGTCTGGTTGCTGTTAAGTGTGCGAACAACATCCTCACTTTTATATCCATTTCTTTATCCACTCACTAAAGTTACAACAATTTTCATCATTTTGGTCTGACATTCTAATTTGTCTCAAACCACCACCCATTTTAACGGTTAGCAGTGGTACCTTGGCGCACTAAGTGCCCCCCTATCTATATCTTTATACAGCCTGCGGTTATTTCCGGCTTATACCAAGAAATTCTAGCCCAAAAGTCGATCACTGTATTTACACACCACAAATGTGAGCAGGGTGACAATTGCTTTTTCATCTACAAGCAATCAACTTTTAGCACGATGAAATGTGATCATGATTAACTGGTAACAAATATTAGTTCGGGAAATTAAGATGGCTTTTTACAAAGAATATATACCACACAACTCAGTATGCATTATTTTAGACTATTTATTCCTAGCTTCTTGATTGTGCAGTCGCATTACTTTAGTCTTTAATGTTACAAATATCAGAGATTTCTAGTCACTGAGTTATATGATCTACCTTTTAGTCAGCAGTCTTGGATCAAGACTGAGCTTTAAACGCTTGGACTGTTTCACTGAACTGCGCCCAAACGCCCTAGTACGGCCGAGGGTGGAAAGAGTTCTCCCTCCCTCTCGAAATGCCCTCACATGGCCACACGTATACAGCCACTTCCAGGAAAGTCCTTCTCGCAGCGGGGGTGTTGTT
This sequence comes from Schistosoma haematobium, assembly GCF_000699445.3. Classification (NCBI taxonomy): domain Eukaryota; kingdom Metazoa; phylum Platyhelminthes; class Trematoda; order Strigeidida; family Schistosomatidae; genus Schistosoma; species Schistosoma haematobium. Next base: position 61,705,239 of record NC_067195.1, read on the forward strand.
TACAAAATTGAGAGGACGAAAAGCGAATGTCCGGTACTTTAACCAGGTTGGTGGATATGGAGAATACACCTTAGGGAGATGGAAAACCCTGATTCCAAACCAATGGTGCACATGGGCTCCAGGATCCTGCCCACACACAAATTAACTGACTTGTGTGGCGCATATGTATTCGGTGCCTCTTTGTACCAATATTTATGTGTTTACATAAATAAAACAAATAAATTCACTGAACTTTTGTTTTGTAGGTGATGTACGCCTGTTTCTTATACAATAGTTTGTTTGATATTATCGTTCGCTTCTATTCTTGATCTTTAGGTTATTTATTTTATCTTTCGGCAAACTGGTTGGCACCTGAATTTACAGTCACTCATCACACACTGCACAATGGACGAAGAAGAACTTTCTTTTATACCCTACAGCACATCTTACGTGTATGTTTCGGCTAGTTATGTGTAAAATTGATAATGTAGTTATATATATATATATAATACGTGCTTATAGCTGCAGTACTATCGTTTAATGTCCAATCGTAGCATGAGCTAAATCGTACTGAAACGGTCTCTAGGTTAATTACAATTAATTTGAGAAGTATAAACTAACGTATTATTAAATGAAGTAAACACCTATGGCTTTCATTCGAAACTACCTTTTTATATTGTATCTAAAATACTTGTGTATTATTGTTTTAAATCCATTATTTAAAAAAAAATTTAGGTGGAAGCCCCCAATAAAACTATCTGATTGCTCGTCTGAATATCTCCAAAATTGTCCTGTTGACTACAGTCTTTTGGAAAACCCCTTTACTTCCAAACCAGACGTGTATGATGCCGAACAGGAAGCAAAATTATGGCAAGGATTGGGTATATTAACAACTAGTACTAGTGTGGTCGATAGTGAGAAGCCGCCGAGTGAGGTTAGCTGATTAAACATTTGGTTTTATGAAGTTAATACTATTTGTGTTGGTATGGATCCTTATGGGTGAAATTGGGTAAGACAATATCCTCCGTATTCGATTGTGCTTTCATTCATCTTATAGTATCTGATTAACCTGTTTACTCTACTTCTATGTGATCTAGTATTATTACTGACAGGATCAGTAATTGTTCTCTGCTTTATTTGTCAGTACGTTACTAGCATTAATATATTCCGGTTGGGATTCAGAACTGACTTGAAATAGTAAAACAATTTATCGTACTTTGCGAATCATTAGAAACATGTACTAATTGTGGTTGCGATTTAATAGTTGGGAAACGGTGGCTAGAAAATTTAACCTTCAATCAATGAATCACAAGTTCAAATCTCGTAAATACTTCGGTCTGTGTAGCTAGTAATGTCAGCACTTTTCATTAGAAAGTGTGACTCATAGCTGAGTACTTAAACCTGTACTTGATAAATGAGCTGTATTTGTAGCCATTTGACCTACTCTTCTCTTAGGAGATAAAAGTTCATCAGTTAAAACATTCCTTGAAGAATAAATCGGTTACTCAATATATATATATATATATCTTTTGATTATCGTATTCTTCTGTTTAATATTTTTCTTGTTTTGATTTTATGTTTTTGTAAAATTGCATTCTAATTTTGTGTGACGCATTTGTTGGTTCCTTAATACTTTGAAATAACGAAATTATTACTGTTTTTCCTTCTGGAAAGAATCCTTATTACCTTACAGCAGTACCTGGTCTCCACAGCAAGCGGGAATTGAAACGAATTCGTCGAGTGAGTTCTGACACTTTTAAAAGTCGTAAGTCCGATTTTCTGTACAAGCATAGGTAGTTTAACCTTCTTTTACCCTCGTCTACTGATAAGTTACTCATGTAATCATAAATGATATTCCACGAAGGCTTATCTTAAAAGACAACTGAATCATGATGAGGTCTTGGTGACTGAGTAGTGTAGATAACCAATGAGGACAGTGACATCACATCCAGTGCACTAGTCAGCAAAAATGGATATTGTAGATGAAGTGCATTAAGGATTCATATATACATCGAATGGAATTATGAACATCAGGTGGTTGATGTAATCATTTAAAAACCTAAAACGCATATAGGTAAACTCACCTCAGATCATATTTACGAGCGTAGCAACACTAACACTGCACTTTGTATTTTTCTAGATTGAAATTCAGACGGTAAATCTTGAAACTATGTAGTAATGCCAAATTATCATCATAGAAATCATGTAACCAAGATCCTTGAATTATATTCACATAACAGTTACAGTACATAGTTATGCATATAAAGATTGGAGATAATTCACTCCTAACAGGTGTTTGCTATCAAAAACTATTTGAGGTGCAGACATTCATTCCTTTTAGTGTATGTTTCCACCCACTAGGAAACTTCTTGAACTTTAAGTATTTAGCATGTCGGTTAGTTGTGTTGTATCGATTCTAAGGCTACTGCAGGTCTCAATCCCCGGTAAAGGATGAGGGTTGGGCATGGGGTCAGCATCGCCATCCCGTAGAAAACAACCTTGCTATAAACAGGCTAACCAGAATAAAAAAAATTAAATCATTTAAACTCTGCCCTCAGAGTTGAAGGGAGAATTATGATGCCTCATGGTGAAAACCGATATTTCTCAGTAGTCACAAGGCCGATATGTTTTCTAACAACCAGAGCAACAATCAATATGGGTACATGGAATGTCCGGACAATGTGAGAGATCGGGAGGATTAACTAAATATCTGGGGAAATGAGGAGATAAGACTTGAGGGTGTTCGAAATCGGTGAAACCCGTTGGACCCAAGCTGGGCAGAAAATGATAGGTTCACGAGAGATGCTACTGTGCCGTGGTTACGAAGAAGAAAATGCTTCGCACACTCAGGGAGTTGCCTTGATGCTGTCCAAAGGAGCATGTAAAGCACTTATAGGATGAGAATCTCGTAGACCCAGGATCATCAAAACATCTTTCAAAACAAATGAGGGAATCACAATGAATGTTATCCAACGTTATGCACCCACCAATGATAGCAACGACAACGATAAAGATCAGTTTTACGAGAGGCTGTAATCTCATAGCGAAGTGCTCATGAAAAGGAGCATTGGAGCAGACAATCAGAAATACGAAGAAACCGATAGGGAAATATAGTAAACGAGAGAGACCAGTCAAGGACAAAGAAGGAAAGCCAATCACTGAAACTGAAGAACAGATGAACAGATGGGTAGAACACTTTGAGGAGCTCTTGAATCGGCTAGTTCCATTAAATCCACCGGACATCGAAGCAGCGCCTATAGACCTTCTTATAGATGTCACCCCACCAACGATCAAGTCAATCGAGATAGCCATCGGACAAATGAATAGTGGGGAAGCAGCAGGACCTGACAATATACCAACTGAAGCACTGAAGTCAGACATAGAAGCAACTGCGAACATATTACAAGTCCTATACATGGAGATTTGGAAGGAGAAACAAGTCCCGACGAACTGGAGAAAAGGATACCTCATCAAGATACCAAAGAAAGGAGATCTAAGCAAATGTGGAAACCACAGAGGTATCACACTACTATGGGTACCAGGAAAAGTTTTGTAAAGAGTATTGCTGAACTGGATGAAAGATTCAGTGGACACCGTACTTCGAGATCAACAGACCGAATTCCGTAAGGATCGGTTGTGCACAAACCGAATCACGACATTATGGATCATTGTTGAACAGTCAATTAAATGAAACTCGTCACTATACATCAGATTCCTTGACTATGAGAAGGTGTTTAACAACGTGGAAAGGATAACCTTATGGAGAATCGTCAACATCATAAGGAATTCATACGACGGACTGCACTGCAAAGTGGTGCATGAGAGATAGCTGACAGACGCATTCCGAGTAAGGACCAAAGTCAGACAAGACCGCTCACTCTTCCTCTTCGTTCTGGTGGTTGATTGGATTATGAAGACTTCGACATCTGTGGGGAAGAACGGAATACAATGGACAGCTTGGACAAAAGTAGACAATTCGGACTTCTCGAATGACTCAACCCTTCTATCCCATACATTCGAGCAAATGCAGGTCAAGATAACCATTGTGGAAGAGGCCTCTCCATCAGTAGGCCTCAACACACACAAGGGAAAAAGCAAGATCCTTAAATACAACATGGATAACAACAACCCAATCACACTTGATGAAGAAGTTCTGGAAGAGGTAGAAACCCTTACATATCTGGACAGCATCATCGATTGACAAGGAGGATCTGATGCAGACCTAAAACCAAGGATTGGCAACACAGCTGTCAGCCAACATCAAAATCAGAATCTTCAATGCGAACGTGAAGACAGTTTTACTGTACTGGGCTGAATCTTGGAGAACTATCACCACCACCATCAAAAAATCTCAAGTATTTATAAATAATTGTCTACACGAGATACTGAATGACTGGATACCATCAGCAACAGTCTACTGTTGGAGAGAACAAACCAGCTGAAGATAAAATTAGGAAAAGGCGACAGAGGTGGATAGGACATACATTGTGGAAATCATCAGACTGTATGGCGAGATAGGCGCTAACTTTGGATCTCGAAGGGAAACGGAAAAGAGGAAAATAAAAAAAAACACTAAGTTGAGAATTGGAAGCAGACATTAAAAGGATAGATAACAGCTGGAAACAACTGGAATGGATTGCCTAGGGTAGAGTTCGATGAAGAATGCTTATGGGTGGCTGGTTTTCCTCCACGAAGGGTAACAGGTTTAAGTAAAAATAGGTGTTGGCAAGTGGTACGGTTGTCTCACACAATTGTTTTTTAAAGCAGACACAGTAGGCATGCAATTTGTTGAAATATTTAGGTAACTTACCAAATAAGTAGCTCTACTTTGCAAGCGAAACAGTAAGTTGTTAGTCGTCAGTAAAAAGGCCGTTATTTCCGTTAAAATAATGTTTTACATTTGTCAGGCGTTAGATTACAACTGTTTTGATTTTTGTCTGTAGGCTGAACGCAAAAGCAAACTGTCAAACTGGTTTGATCTTCCGAGACCTGATGTCACTGAAGAAGATCGTGATGATTTAGAATTAATTAGATTACGTCGCGCTATTTCATCAGATACACACGTGAGAAAATCGGATGGGAAGTCTGCTTACTTCCAGGTAAATCATTGTCGATTTGTGCTATTTCGGTATGATATTTATCTATTTTTAGCTTCTTATTGCTGCGATATTTTTATACACCCAAGTCTGGCTGCCTTCAACGTTCGCACATTTATGCAGGTCGGACAACAGATAGGGCTGGCTATGTCTTTAGAAAGTCTTAATATTGATGTTTGTTGTCTATACGAGACCCGTATTCAAGACTGGCGAAGTACTACAAATTCGATCTCCATCTGTCGCTTCAAAAAGCTTGTTTTACGTGCGCTTATCCGGGGACCCTGTGCCATCTTCGTCTGGTCTCGCTGGCGTTGGTGTCGCACTGAGCGCTAGAGCTGAGGCAGCACTAATCGATTGGATCCCCATTAACAATCGGTTATGTGCTGTTAGATTGGAAAGTTCCATCAAAGTGAGAAGAAATCGGCGTGAGAAACGATGTCTTTTCGTCATCTCCGCCTATGCCCCGACAGATTGCAGCCCGGATGCAATCAAGGATGAGTTTTACCACCAACTAACAGTTCTACAGAAAGTTCATCAGACAGATATTGTAGTACTAGCCGGAGACTTGAATGCTCAGGTCGGGCGTCTAGGCACAGAAGAGAGTCGTTTAGGTGGCCGATGGGGACTCGTTGGTTGCAGGACAGATAACGGGGACTGTCTACTGCAACTGTGCACAGACCACAACCTGTTTCTGGCTAGCACTAACTTCCGGCACAGTCATCGCCGATGTGCCACCTGGCGTCCTCCCTCTGCATCCCAGGCCTGGACTCAGATTGATCACATCGCGATCAGCTACCGCTGGCGTGGTTGTGTACAAGACTGCCGCTCCTTTTGGAGTGCCTATCTGGACTCTGCCCATGCCTTGGTCGGCGCCAATCTTACCTTACTTTTCAGTGGCCAACGAAGTGACCGCCACTAACGGATTGATGTTAGCAAGTTGGTTGCAACTTCTGTTGCAAGTAAGTATCGAACCGAGCTAGTTTCTAGGCTAGCTACCATTCCACCGAAAAGTATAGATGAGCATTGGTTGCAATTGCATGACGTCATGAAAATGGTTAGTAAAGTCACTTGTGGTTTCGCGAAACGTCCCGCTTATAAGCACTGGATTTCTTCAGGCTCCTTACAACACATTGAAGCCCGTCGGTCTACTCTGGGTGACCGTGAGTTTGACCATAAACGAAGGATGTTACGTAAGGAAATTGGGCAAAGCTTGCGTAAGGACCGAGAAGCCTGATGGTGGTCGGAGCGTGCTAATGAGCTGGAAGCAGCAGCTGCATCTGGTAACTACCGGAAGCTCTTCCAACTCATCCGAGCCACTGGGAGCAAGAAGTCTGGTGTGAGCGAAATAATCTGTGAGGATGACGGCATGCCAATCACTAACATCCATCGACGTCTTGGACGATGGGCAGAATTCTTCGAAGGGCAGTTCAACTGGCCTGCTGCTCCGGCAACATCAGTCAGACTGTCCTGCCCTCCATGGCCGGTGATGACTGATCCACCAAATGAGGCGGAAGTCCGCAAGGAACTCCAACTCTTGAAGCGCTACAAATCACCTGGCCCAGATGACTTTCCTCCGGCTCTTTTTAAAGATGGTGGTGACTTTCTGGCTAAGGAACTGACTGTGTTGTTTACAAAGCTCTGGGAACTAGAAAGTGTACCAACGTCATGGAATGAGTCGATAGTTGTCCCTATCTTTAAAAATGGTTCACGTCGTTCCTGTAACAACTATCGGGGGATAATTCTACTTCCGATTGCGTCCAAGCTATTGGCTTCCGTCATATTTCGTAGGTTGTTCAAAACCCGAGAAAGATTGACTCGCGAGGAGCAGGCTGGGTTTCGTTCTGGTCGAGGATGTATTGATCATATCTTCACCCTCCGCCAAATGTTAGAACACCGTCATACTTATCAGAGGCCAACAATCGTAGTGTTTCTTGACATCAGGGCTGCCTTCGATTCGTTGGAGAGGACTGTTCTCTGGGATTGTCTATTGAATAAGGGTGTGCCTGAGAAGTTTATTAACATCCTAAAGGCCCTATATAAAAACACCTCAGGCAGAGTGAGGGCATACAACTACCTCTTTCCATTGTTCTATTCGAGCAGTGGGGTTAGACAGGGTTGCCCAATCTCACCATTCCTCTTCAACTTTGCCATCGATGGCATTCTGGAAACAGCTCTGATGGATGTAAGTAATGGCGGTGTGGACCGTTGCCTGGAGAAAGACTTCTCGACCTTGAGTATGCGGATGATATTGTCTTACTGTGCGATAATGCCCAAGGCATGCAATCCGCACTTAATCAGTTGGCAATCAGTGTCCGTTTGTATGGTATGTGCTTCGCACCTTCGAAGTGCAAAGTACTTCTACAAGACTGACAGGATTCCAATCCTGTACCCACTCTGGATGGTGAGCAGATAGAAGTAGTCGAGAAGTTCATGTATCTTGTTTGCTGCATAAGTGCTGGTGGTGGCGTGAGTGATGAGATCAATGCACGAATAGTGAAAGCCAGAGCGGCTTATGCCAATCTGTGCCACCTTTGGCGCCTTCGTGATGTTAGTCTGGCTGTAAAAGGTCGGATCTACAACGCGTCGGTGAGAGCAGTTTTGCTCTACGCTTGTGAAACCTGGCCTCTCCGAGTTGAGGACGTTAGACGACTCCCTGTGTTCGATCATAGCTCTCTCTAAAGGATTGCTGACATCCAGTGGCAACACCATGTTAGTAATGCAGAGGTTCGGCATCGTGTGTTCGGGCACAGAGATGATAATGCAATTGGTGTCACCATCTTGAAACACCGACTTCGGTGGCTTGGACATGTTCTACGAATGTCGTCCCAGAGAATTCCACGTCGTGCATTATTTGCCGACTCTGGGACTGGTTGGAAGAAGCGGAGAAGTGGTCAGTATATGACATGGTGTCGTGGCATGAAATAAAGCCGCAAAGGACTGGCTTCTGTCGGTCCTTCACGGCTCCCTGGTTGGGGTCTGAGAGATGGTGCAACACAGTGGCTAGAGACGTTATCAGATATCGCCCAGAATAGAAGCCAGTGGCGATCGTGCTGTAACCTTCCTTTACTTTATAAAAATGGTTGTTTCTTCCTTAACTGAGAGAATTCTTCCGATTGTACCTTTCCGTTCCGCCATTATTGCTATTATTATTATTACACTACCTTACACCAATCTGTTCGTTATTTTTCCCCTTTTCTTTCACGCTCCTTACTTTTTTTTCTTCCTTGTCTTTAAATTCTCATTGTTTTGTGTGGCGCATATATATTTGGTGCCGTCTTGTACCAATATTTATGTGTTCAAATAAATAAATAAATAATCAACCTTATATAAATTGTGTGTTGGTAATTTTTTATTTCTGGATTCAAGTTATATAAATCTACTGTTAAATTAACAGGCATATAAAGATTTCAAAAAAAGCATCAATAAATAAATCCCTTACTATTCAACATGTACGTAAAGATGCACAATATAATATTATAAGCATTCTGTTTTCGACTATCAGGTTCTTGGTCTAAATCTCTCTCTCTATCTATCTATCTATCTATCTACTTGGGTTATGGCAGATAAGCATCAGCTCTAGGCTTCACACATAACTCTCAAACCACAATCCTTTATTTAGTTAATGAGTTTTAATACTTATTTATTTTATTTCCTTCCGTTTGTAGGCAGTAGTTGATTCATTTTAAATCATTTTGTCTGCTATCTGTTTTAAAAAATTTGTGTTGAAACTTACTATTTCATTGAAGGATCTTTTTTCCAACTATTGTACAGACATTTGAACTTATTAATTTTTAAGTTTTCGTTACTATCTCGTTTTCTACATAATTTATTCATGAGGATTACTAACTCTGACCTCAAAGTTTTGTTTCCGTGTTAGAATGCCGTGTGTGTTTTCACATAAAACACCGTTTTGTTAATGCTAAGTAAATGACAACTTTTTGTAGGGTTATTTAAATTTCGCGTATTGTTGGGTGTAGGCTTTAAATAACATGATTAAATCCACCTCTACATATTTACTGTTATCTGTCAGTGTATATAGTTTTTCCTTCTGCGATATCTTATTTTTATAATGCCGATTTAGTTGAACTAGTTACTAACTATTAATTTAAAACAATTAGTCCCTTTGATAAATTTCGATAATGATATTAGAAGACGAAGATTATCAGAACTATGTGATATATTAGCGCAATACATTTCAAACAATCTGGTCACACATATACTTGTTAAGAGCATTTATATATAAAAATAAAAGGTCAACTAGACAGGAAACGGGGTAAGAGGAGATAAAGATAATGATAAGAGTAATAATAATAATAATGTGAACACAAAGCGAAACCTAATCACTCTGGATAATAAGTCAATATTACCAGGGTAGGTTTAAGGTAAGAACAAACTGTTTTTGAACACATAAAGGGGGTTTGAATTTTCGTATGGCTAAGGCTTCAATGAACCTTAGTATACGCCCTTTTACACTTTTATACAGCACTACAAAAGCTGAATTTAGATCAATCTTGTGACCTGTTTCAATTATATGTTTAGCAATAGAGGATGATGGATGTTTATCCTCTGCTCTTATTGGGTCACTTGATTGTATTTGTTTCTGAAGCCATTTGGGTACATGTTCACTCACCCTAATGTTAAGATCACGATTACTCCTCCCTATGTATGTGTGACCACACACATATTTAAATTGGTAAACACAGTGGGATGTGACGCAATCGTTTCCATGTACTTTAGGTTTTGAATGAAGCATGCACCTTGTTCTTTCTTTGATGATGACCTTTGCTGCGCAATAGGTTTTGTTGATGACTGATTTAAGTCGATGTTTCAGTAAAAGGGGAATAATATTGTCCGACCGGCCATTTTTTTTTTAAAAAAAATTTTCCAACCCCAAATTACAATATTTTTCATCCCGTGTTTCGTCCAATGAAATGGCTAGTTCCAAAAATTAGATTTAATTGGTTAGTTATGTCTTGAAAATTGTTATAAATTATCAGTACTTGTCGACGAAGCACAATCTCAATCGTCATTATGGAGCAGAGTAACGTGCCGAGTACGAGCGCTGGTGTTTCTCACGTAACGGAAATGGAGGAAGTCTTTTTGACTACCTTGTTTCTGGTTGCGTTTCCATCGGTTGAAGCGTTAAAGACCACTATCACAAATTTTGAAAGATCGACTTACAGTCATTATGTAGTGAGAGATTCGCATATTGGCAGAGATCAAAAATCCTACATTAAATTTGTGTGTTGGCGAAATGGGCGTATAAGATCTAGCGGTTCGTCACAACGTATTAGACGGAGGAGGTAATTTGGTAAATTGTTTTATAATTTTTTTTAATGAAGGGCTTCTATGAACACCCAATGTCCAGCATTTATGTTTTGTAAGATTATAGACGGCTATTGGACTGTTGTACGTGGGAATGTACATCACAATCACGAGTGCAATTCCCTGAGGTACCAGGGTAATTCATGGATGCGCAGGTTAACGGATGGGGAGTTTGAAACTGTGAGACCGCTGCTGATTTCCGGTACCGCTGCATTCCACATCAGGAATTTTGCTTACCAATCTTATGGGAAATGTCTGACCGCTCAAGATGTCTGCAATATGCGGTACAAAGTGTTCTCACACGCGAACCTTCCTGGTACGGAATTTGCCAATTTATAATGTACACTATAGGTGATTACGGGAAATTGAAAGCTCACATAACATCCTTGGGTGGGCTTTGCGAATACGAATTGGACGATGAGAACTGTCTATCGTATTTCTTCTTCATGACTGCTGAGCAAGTGAATTTGGCCGGTCACTTTTGTGACGTAATTGGTTTTGACGGGACGTACAAAACTAATAACGAGAACGTCCATTTATATCAAGTCGTTGCCATGGATATGAATTTTAAGGCAATACCCATGTGCATTGCCTTTTTAAGTCGCGAAACGTCGGCCTTGATTTCTCGATTCCTCTTCTTTTTCCAACGGTGTACCAACAGTCGACAACTGGTAGGCATTGTGACCGATGATTCACCTGCAATTGCTGCTGCTATTACGCAGGTGTATCCGGATGCACACCATATTCTGTGTCGCGTACACCTTGTTCGGAATGTGATAAAGAGGGTAAGTGTTTCGTTCATTAACATTAACCCAGTAACCGTTATTGTAGAGGGTGCGATCAGAAATTGTACAACTGTTCTTTCGCCTCATGTTCACTCGAACGGTTGAAAGGTAAATCAAAATCTACATAACATGATTTTGTAGTTTTAACAACGTACTTTCGTTAATCGAAATGTCGGACGGAACATTTGGCAGATACGTCAGAGACCACCTTCTACCACGGAAACACAAATGGTCCACTGCTTTTCGACCGCCATCCACTCTCTTTGAACTGAATAATACGAACTTCGTCGAGACCAGCCACCGAGTCTTGAAGATGTATCACCTTAATCGAAAAACACCGGTTCTCAGATCCATTTTCAATGTGCTGCTTCGTACTGGATATTGGATGGAAGCAAGATTACATAAATATTCAATGGATTGTCGGGGAAAGCCGGTATTGGTGAGGAGCCGGAAGTACGTCGACTTCAGGAACGACTGACACCAGTTGCCTGTCAACTACTGAAGCGACACCTTCGCATTCCTATAACGCAGTCTGCATTGACGGAAGATTTATTCACCGCTATGGACGCCACGGGGACGTACTACGTACACGTCGACACTAGCCGGTGCTCGTGTCCATTCTTCATTGAAAACGGATTACCATGACATTTGAAAACAAGTTGAAACCATCATCATTGAAATGATGATGGTGATAAAAGGTCATACAGTAAGTGTAAAAAGAAATAAGAATATTATCCGTTTCATAGATACACAAAACAAGAACTTCATATTCTTGTTTTATATTAAAATTTCCTGAAACCAGAACTATGCGTACGTAAGAAGTACGTCTGATCGTAAACTAAGCCTCCATAGTTATTCATAACTACTGATTATATCACCGTATTCATTTGCACACCTCATCAACTATTTATGACTGGTACAATCTCGTTGTACCAGTTAAATATTCCCTTAAAATATTCAAAAATCAAAAATAATTTAGGAAACAATCGTTTTCCTTAACCAATCAATGATACCTAAATTTTTCATTCACACCCCACAATTTTTTTAAAAGGGGTGGTAGGGAATCATATAGGCCGGTTACTTAATGTCAACCGATTAGTTGAAATCGAAATCACATCTGGAGCTGTGATTGGATACCAGAATTTTCATTTTTTACATTTGAAATTTAATGATAATGAGTAATTTTTTTTGTGTAATCTTAGTCTTGAAAAAAATTTAGACTTTTGAAGAAAAAGACACCAACTTAATTGCATTACCATGCAATCCTACTGTTAGTGAATGTGTATTGGGATCAATTTTTGTTTTCCGATCAAGTATACCTTGAATTGAAGTCGTTAGTTATCGGAACAGGAATAATCATATGTATCTCAGTAAAAGAAAGTTTTTGGGAAAAAGCATCTGTAAACCGGTCTGAATATTTGATAATAGTGATTACTGAATGACGTCGGTAGTCAAATATTTAATACCAAATTAATAAACAAATTATCACCAAAGTGTGTGCATAGGCTTTTTTGTAACACACGGTGTGTTAATGGGAAAAAGAAATCAACATATCAATAAATCATCATGATAAATTACTGGTTGCAATATGTATAATTCAGGTGAACCAACCGTAGACGATCATTTAATGAACTGACTTTGACAGTATATGAAAGTAGTAATAAATTTTCCGAAAAAGACACTTAATATTTAGTAAAGGATTATTTTGTAAATGTTCATTCATAATGAGAATTAGACAACGTTAGATTTAAATGTGGTTAAATTGTAAAAGTCCATTGAAACGGCTTATTGTGTTCACTTGTAAATTATTTGTAGTTCTGTATTTTAAAATTAATTTTTTGGTCGTAATAAAAACTAGTTTGTTTAATCAGTCATGTGTGAATATTGTTAACCGCCGTAATATGAAACCTGAATTATCTAGACATTATGAATGTAACCATTTTTGACAAGCATTTGAAATATCAGTTTCATGAAGTGTAAATGAACAAGCCTACGTCGTCTGACTGACTCAACAAATATTTATCGACTTTAAACGTATAAATATGAGTAAGGTCAACTGTATCAATGAACATTTACAATGCTATTAGTATTATTTATTTTCCTTATTATTATTATTATTATTATTATTATTATTATTATTATTATTATTATTATTATTATTATTATGTCAATTGACAAGATTCAATTCTTGTACTATGTATTTCATTGACACAAAATTTTTTGCATTTTCAATTTTCCTATAATGCTTAGTCACTTATTGTGACTGAACACTTTACTGCAAATCATCCCGACCTTTAGTGAATGACCTTTTTAATTTGTAAATATATATATCGTTACAGATGTAAACGTTAACCATTGTTAACACATTACATTGTCAAATTCATAAATGTCATGCCTTATTTTTGGACTTTATAAAATAATAAAATTATGGACTAATAACTGTATAGTGTGATGATGAAGTTAAGGAAAACGATTGTTTCCTAAATTATTTTTGATTTTTGAATATTTTAAGGGAATATTTAACTGGTACAACGAGATTGTACCAGTCATAAATAGTTGATGAGGTGTGCAAATGAATACGGTGATATAATCAGTAGTTATGAATAACTATGGAGGCTTAGTTTACGATCAGACGTACTTCTTACGTACGCATAGTTCTGGTTTCAGGAAATTTTAATATAAAACAAGAATATGAAGTTCTTGTTTTGTGTATCTATGATACGGATAATATTCTTATTTCTTTTTACACTTACTGTATGACCTTTTATCACCATCATCATTTCAATGATGATGGTTTCAACTTGTTTTCAAATGTCATGGTAATCCGTTTTCAATGAAGAATGGACACGAGCACCGGCTAGTGTCGACGTGTACGTAGTACGTCCCCGTGGCGTCCATAGCGGTGAATAAATCTTCCGTCAATGCAGACTGCGTTATAGGAATGCGAAGGTGTCGCTTCAGTAGTTGACAGGCAACTGGTGTCAGTCGTTCCTGAAGTCGACGTACTTCCGGCTCCTCACCAATACCGGCTTTCCCCCGACAATCCATTGAATATTTATGTAATCTTGCTTCCATCCAATATCCAGTACGAAGCAGCACATTGAAAATGGATCTGAGAACCGGTGTTTTTCGATTAAGGTGATACATCTTCAAGACTCGGTGGCTGGTCTCGACGAAGTTCGTATTATTCAGTTCAAAGAGAGTGGATGGCGGTCGAAAAGCAGTGGACCATTTGTGTTTCCGTGGTAGAAGGTGGTCTCTGACGTATCTGCCAAATGTTCCGTCCGACATTTCGATTAACGAAAGTACGTTGTTAAAACTACAAAATCATGTTATGTAGGTTTTGATTTACCTTTCAACCGTTCGAGTGAACATGAGGCGAAAGAACAGTTGTACAATTTCTGATCGCACCCTCTACAATAACGGTTACTGGGTTAATGTTAATGAACGAAACACTTACCCTCTTTATCACATTCCGAACAAGGTGTACGCGACACAGAATATGGTGTGCATCCGGATACACCTGCGTAATAGCAGCAGCAATTGCAGGTGAATCATCGGTCACAATGCCTACCAGTTGTCGACTGTTGGTACACCGTTGGAAAAAGAAGAGGAATCGAGAAATCAAGGCCGACGTTTCGCGACTTAAAAAGGCAATGCACATGGGTATTGCCTTAAAATTCATATCCATGGCAACGACTTGATATAAATGGACGTTCTCGTTATTAGTTTTGTACGTCCCGTCAAAACCAATTACGTCACAAAAGTGACCGGCCAAATTCACTTGCTCAGCAGTCATGAAGAAGAAATACGATAGACAGTTCTCATCGTCCAATTCGTATTCGCAAAGCCCACCCAAGGATGTTATGTGAGCTTTCAATTTCCCGTAATCACCTATAGTGTACATTATAAATTGGCAAATTCCGTACCAGGAAGGTTCGCGTGTGAGAACACTTTGTACCGCATATTGCAGACATCTTGAGCGGTCAGACATTTCCCATAAGATTGGTAAGCAAAATTCCTGATGTGGAATGCAGCGGTACCGGAAATCAGCAGCGGTCTCACAGTTTCAAACTCCCCATCCGTTAACCTGCGCATCCATGAATTACCCTGGTACCTCAGGGAATTGCACTCGTGATTGTGATGTACATTCCCACGTACAACAGTCCAATAGCCGTCTATAATCTTACAAAACATAAATGCTGGACATTGGGTGTTCATAGAAGCCCTTCATTAAAAAAAATTATAAAACAATTTACCAAATTACCTCCTCCGTCTAATACGTTGTGACGAACCGCTAGATCTTATACGCCCATTTCGCCAACACACAAATTTAATGTAGGATTTTTGATCTCTGCCAATATGCGAATCTCTCACTACATAATGACTGTAAGTCGATCTTTCAAAATTTGTGATAGTGGTCTTTAACGCTTCAACCGATGGAAACGCAACCAGAAACAAGGTAGTCAAAAAGACTTCCTCCATTTCCGTTACGTGAGAAACACCAGCGCTCGTACTCGGCACGTTACTCTGCTCCATAATGACGATTGAGATTGTGCTTCGTCGACAAGTACTGATAATTTATAACAATTTTCAAGACATAACTAACCAATTAAATCTAATTTTTGGAACTAGCCATTTCATTGGACGAAACACGGGATGAAAAATATTGTAATTTGGGGTTGGAAAATTTTTTTTAAAAAAAAAATGGCCGGTCGGACAATATTATTCAGTAAAAGGCTATTTGAATCACCTCTGAATGGTAAGGTGATGTAGACAGGCTTTTTCTCTACCGAGGCTACAGTAGGTCTCGCTAAACCATGGACTTTCCATCTATTTATGAATTTCAGAGGATAGCCATTTTCTATTAACGTTTTATTTAACAACTTAACATCATCAATGGCGTCATTTGTACAAATACGGTCGAGTCTGTTGAAAAGACACCTTATCAAACCACGTTTGTATTGCACAGGGCAATAACTATAATAACTAAGATATTGACCTGTCCACGTTGGTTTTCTAAAAATAGATCGCTTTACTGAACCATCTTCTCGTCTACTCAGGAGTATATCTAGGTTCCGCTTTGTGTTCACATTATTATTATTATTATTACTCTTATCATTATCTTTATCTCCTCTTACCCCGTTTCCTGTCTAGTTGACCTTTTATTTTTATATATAAATGCTCTTAACAAGTATATGTGTGACCAGATTGTTTGAAATGTATTGCGCTAATATATCACATAGTTCTGATAATCTTCGTCTTCTAATATCATTACTAACTATTATCTTAATTACCTTGTAAGGAACAAATCACGTTATCTTAACTGTCTTCTCTCCCTTTAATAATTTGTTTTAGAGAGGTGTAGTTGTAGATGATCCTGGGAGCTTCTACGATAGACTGCCGCGAAAACAAAGAGGGAAAACACTTGTAGATGAGCTTCTAGCTAATGCTGAAATTATGAAGTAAGTTTAGTTTGCTTTTGTGTTTATTGTCGAATACTTGATTGATACTGTTTTGCTTTATCTAAGGAAGTTACTTCTGAATAACTCAGAAAATATTTCGTAATCATTTACACAACCTACCTCTTAGTAGCATAAAATGTATATCTCATTATTGACGTATTTACTCCTATTACTCCCAATGGAGCATAGGTCGCCGACCAGCATTCTCCAACACACTCTGTCCTGGGCCTTCCTTCCTAGATCTATCGAATTTTCGTTCATTTTTCTCATGTCTGTCTCCATTTCTCGGTGTAATGTGTTCTTTGGTCTTCCTCTCTTCCTTTTGCCTTGAGGATTCCAAGTGAGGGCTTGGATTATGACACAATTGGGTGCCTTCTTTAATGTGTGTCCTATCCACTTCCAGCACTTCTTCCTGATTTCTTCCTCTGCCGGGATCTGATTTGTTCTCTCCCACAATAGATTGTTGCTGATAGTGTCTGATCAACGGATCCGAAGTATTTTGCGTAGACAGCTGTTAATAAACACTTGTATCTTCTGGATGATGGCTTTCGTAGTTCTCCAGGTTTCCGCCCCAGTAGACAGTAGAACTGTTTTGCCATTTGTATTGAAAATTCTGACTTTGGTGTTGGTTGACAGTTGTTTTGAGTTCCAGATATTCTTCAGTTGTAGATATGCTGCTCTTGACTTACCGACCCGTGCCTTCACATCTGCATCAGATCCACCGAGTTCATCAATGATCCTGCCCAGATATGTAAAGGTTTTTACATCCTCCAAAGCTTCTCCATCAAGTGTGGTTCGATTGGTGCATGCTGTGTTGTGTCGGAGAATCTTACTTTTCCCTTTGTGTATGTTGAGACCTACTGCTGCAGATGCTGCAGCAGCACTGGTCTTCTCCTGCATTTGTTGTTATATGTTCGATAGAAGAGCCAGATCATCTGCGAGGTCTTGGTCGTCCAGCTGCATCCTAGCTATCCACTGTATCCTATGCTTCCCCTCAGACGTTGACGTCTTCGTGATCCAGTCGATCACCAGAAGAAAGGGTAAGGGTGAGAGTGAGCAACCTTGTTTGACACCGGACCAATAAAGACTCTAGACTGCTCGTGCTTGTTTTATGCGTCATTGGTCCGGTCGATAATTCACTGTTCTCTAATTGATGGTATCATTACGTCATACATTAATATGATTCAGGGCACAAGTTATAACGCAGAACACGAATCTCAGCCTCCGCGATATGAATCATGTATTTCAAACATACTGGGTTTATACATCAGCCAACCAGACCACATCGTACCATAAAATAGAAAATAACATTTGTACGAGATTCAGCCATATGTGGTTGTGAATGTGGGAGATAGTAATTGATAGACAGGGCATAAATCAAGAATGGTAAATCGTATAATAATAGTTCATAGGTCAAAATAAATTTTATGATAAGAGGAACACGAATATGAGTAGTTTAGTTACTTAACAATTATACGATAAAAAATATATGTATAGTATTAGTCCAGAAATAGACTCTAACAGTTAGCAATCATTATTCTCGTCGGGATATATCAGTTGAAGTGTATGGGGAATGATTCTAGGTTTTTAAGTTTGGTTGCGAATCTTTATAAATACAAAGAGAGCATACTTCCTTACATTAATTACTTTGATTCGTAGTTTAGTAGTAAAGATATTTCTCTTAACCTACCAGAAATAATTCCACGATGCATAGTGATCTTTCTGGTGGTAGTTTCGTTGGAGAGGAACTCTTGGAAAATACGTTTGATGCGAGTTTTGCTACTCTTTATATTTAGTAACTGTTGATTATTTTTGAGTTTCAAAACAATTTTATATCATCAGTAGGCTTATCTGGGACCTTAGAGAGTGAAGTAGTTGATTGTTTCTACCGTTTCATCTCCTCGGTCAGTTAATGCCATCATGTTTTACATACCATCGATATAAGTTCTTGACACTGGTAAATCACCATTACTACAGCTGTACTGTTAAGTTATCCATCTAGCCACATGTACGATTTTAACTCATCACTGTTACGTTTGAATACCCAAAGCCTTTGGTGGTATATTCTTAAATAAATAATTTAAGGAGTATGCATGAGGTTATAGGGAATACAGTAGATGATAATGCATAATAATTAAGATGCTTCAGTTAAATTCTACATATATTTATTATTCTGTTCGACCATCACTAAAAATGAGAAGCAACAATGGCTCTCACGTAAGCTACCAAAATATGCTGAGGTGTGAATAACTATTAACTATTTTAAAGCATTTAGATATCTCCGTTTACAAACCGATAATGCGTCGTTTACTGCCTGAAAACTATTGCAAAGAGTGCGTTTCTTGTATCTTCTTGATTCTCATTGTTTTATTCGGGGTACATGACTCAATATTTCTAGTCATATAAGTTAGTGAAGGGTAATGTTTACCTATTCATTGTCACAATTTTTCTAGGGCTCAACGGAAACGATATGCCAAGATTGCACGTGCTATGGCTGAAAAACGGGCTGCTATCAAAAGAAAAGAGCAACAACAAATGAAGCGCTTAAAAACTGGTCGTAAAAAACAACAAGCAACAGTTGTTGTTCGTGAATGATTCATTTGTGATTAAGCCTACAGTTTGTACATATATTTGTGGATTAAATCGTGTTCAATTGTATCTTTCCGTGTTTTTAGAATCAGGGTATTCCAGAACATCTTCAGTCATAATTATTCTCGTACATAAGAGTACTGAAAGTACTGATTATATCTGTCGTGAGTCTAATTTGACTTCAAATTTTACAATATGCTGAAGAATAATGTGTAGACTCACGTACATCAAAATAAGACTCACATTTATTGTACAAGGGTGAGCCTAAATATCTAGCATTTTGAACATTAAAATGGGTAATTGATAATTCGAAGTAGGAATAAATAAACGTCCATGAATTAGAAAAATTGATAACTATGTTTTCGGAGTCACTCCATTTTCATGGTTTTCTATGTACTTGAATTCACTGAAACATTCGATTACATAAGAGCGATTCATATACCTAGTCAAATTGCCTAAGGACATTTTGGAGACTAATAAGACAGATTATCCTGTATATATCTTATGGCCATTATACATCTGTAAGTTACGGTAATAATAAACTAATCGCTCATTAGATACTAATTTCGTTTGCACACGGCTGTCATTTTAGTTGCAGGTTAGGTAATGAGAACGAAATACCTTGTTTATGAGCAAAAGCTGTTTATGACAATATTCCTTTCTAGTCGAATTAGACTCAAGCAATTCATAAGATACGGTGAAACTGTTGACGCAGGGTTCTGTGGACTCCTTAATTTAAATGAAAATTTTCAACGACCTGACCGACACCAATTTATCTAAACATGATGGATGCGAAAAGGGTTTTACGTTAAGTTTCATAAACTTCAAGCAAGAATGATATGCTTTGCTGTTTAAAATTGTGAAGTTGTCCCGTTTTATCCGAGTTATAAGCGGGTAATCTAGCATTAATCGTACTACCGACTACAGTTATCATCATCTTGAGTTAGGAATGGTCGATATAATGTTTCAACTGACATGGTAGTTCGAAAATGTTATCTACAGTATTTTATTTCTTTGTGTGATTGATATAAGATCAGCTATGAATCGCATACATGGATTGTTTCCTATTTAGGTTTTTTGCATAGGATTTAGGCAAAAACTAAATACATACTGCTGACCCTTCATTCAATGTGCGTGATGTGCCACGTGACAGCGTATCCATCCATATGAAGAATATTCACTTAATGTTTATTAGCATACTGTGTTGTATTACCTAATCCAAAGCAAGTGTGTATTCAATCATTACCTATAGTGTAAGTGTATGGCGCTCCTAAAATCTCCAATTTGTATGTGCCCATATTTGAATGTATTATCACTGTTATTCGCGTCTGTCTTGGAAGAGGGAGGAATCAAAGTCGAGTGGAATCGGATTTGATCTACTTAAAAAGTAGAAATGCATTTACTGAGCTTTGTTTTAAGAGACATCTGGTCAATTATTCGGTTTGTTTCAAATGCATGGTCAGATTCGTTCATTCATCATACTACTTTTGAGAATATTTTGTACTTAAAGTAGTTTATTCATATCACAAAAAACTAAAATTCATCACCAAGCATTTTGACGAGTCCCTATCCCGAAGCCTCCAATCTGCTTGGGTTCAATAAAAAGGAAAGCGTTTCCTAAGTCCTCGCATAGTACATACACCACTTTCTAATGACTTTTTGTGTTCTTATCTTTCGGGTGGCATTGGTGATCCGTTTAATTGTGAATGACAAAAAACTCGTTTAACAATTCGAAAGAGCAGTTGTTACACGATTGTTATGGATACTTGTTTCTATAGTAAATAATGGCAAAAATATACGTAGTTTTTTGAGAAAATAATAAAGAGCAAAATTAAAGCACAATAGTTCTCTGTTATTGAAAAAGGTGAAAATGAGTAGTGTTAAAATAAGTGAATGAAACCACATAATATAAAATAGCCTTGTGTCAAAATATTGACAATCAGTAGTTAACAGCTTTTCTCTTCTTCGTACAGATTTTTAATAGTATTTGCAAAATGTTTTCGTAGATTTATCCTTGCAAGTTTCATTGTTGGAGTTAACCATCCATTGTCTACTGTGAACGGTTCTGGTGTTAAGTAGATATTGCGGGCCTGTATTTAAGGTTAAAACATATATATATATATATATATATATAATTACATTTTTCAGCACCAACATCACTTGTTTTGATTGGCGATTACGTCACTTTAAAAAAATGCTTAATGGTTGACAGTTTCATGCAGAAACTGATAATTGGCGTTTATATGTGCGACTGAAGCTCACTGTTTATGAAAAAATAAGACGAAAATCATTTAACTTTCTGAGCATTAGTTTGCATGAATACCACACCCGATTCTTTCATCCTGTAGTTTTCTTGGACGTTAAGTCTTATGTCATGACCGTTGCTGCTATCTTCACGTGATGGTCGGGCTATACCGCCTGGAGCATTCGTTCTTTGAGGTTCTAGCATGTCAAGCAAATCAGTTGAAGAACGGTTAGGCTAAAAGCAGTGAACCCAAGGTCATAGGTCGAAGTCGTACTGCTAACTGTACAGAGATGTGACGGCAGTAAGGTGTTTCCCTCGGACAACAGCGATGCTGCCTTCTCCCAAACGAAGGGTGTGGTTAGAAAAGGTCAACCCTAAAAATGCACAACTTGTCTTATCCCATGAATTTCCATCCTCGACGTTAAAGTCTCAAACGATACGGAGCTAACACGAAAATTACCCACACAAACGTCGTGTGTGGTCTGCCTCAAGCAGTTGTCCCTTGGGAATTGCAGTCACATCCTCAGGCCACAAAGACCAACTCTAACTCCATTTCCTTTTCGAGTAGCACTATAAGAACTTTTCCACGAAGTGGGCGACCGGGAAGTCATAGATGCTCTAGTACCTCTAATAGCATTCAAAACCACTGTGTTCATAATCAATTTATCAGGGGACCCTGTGGCATCTTCGTTTGGTCTTGCTGGCATTGGTGTCGCACTAAGTGCTAGAGCTGAGGCAGCACTAATCGATTGGATCCCCATTAACAGTCGGTTATGTGCTGTTAGATTAGAAAGTTCCATCAAAGTGAGAAGAAATCGGCGTGAGAAACGATGTCTTTTCGTCATCTCCGCCTATGCCCCGACAGATTGCAGCCCGGATGCAATCAAGGATGAGTTTTACCACCAACTAACAGTTCTACAGAAAGTTCATCAGACAGATATTGTAGTACTAGCCGGAGACTTGAATGCTCAGGTCGGGCGTCTAGGCACAGAAGAGAGTCGTTTAGGTGGCCGATGGGGACTCGTTGGTTGCAGGACAGATAACGGGGACTGTCTACTGCAACTGTGCACAGACCACAACCTGTTTCTGGCTAGCACTAACTTCCGGCACAGTCATCGCCGATGTGCCACCTGGCGTCCTCCCTCTGCATCCCAGGCCTGGACTCAGATTGATCACATCGCGATCAGCTACCGCTGGCGTGGTTGTGTACAAGACTGCCGCTCCTTTTGGAGTGCCTATCTGGACTCTGACCATGCCTTGGTCGGCGCCAATCTTACCTTACTTTTCAGTGGCCAACGAAGTGACCGCCACTAACGGATTGATGTTAGCAAGTTGGTTGCAACTTCTGTTGCAAGTAAGTATCGAACCGAGCTAGTTTCTAGGCTAGCTACCATTCCACCGAAAAGTATAGATGAGCATTGTTTGCAGCTGCATGACGCCATGAAAGTGGCGAGTAAAGCCGCTTGCGAAACGTACCGCTTATAGGCACGACTCCCTGGCTGGGGTCTGAGAGATGGTGCAACACAGTGGTTTGAAACGTGATCAGACATGACTCAGAATAGAAGCCAGTGGCGATCCTGCTGTAACCTTCTTTTACTTTCTTCATAAAAATGATTGTATCTTCCTTAACTGAAAGACTTCGTCTGATTGTACCTTCCCATTTACCTCATTATTACTATTATTATTTTTATTAGTATTACACTACCTTACACTAATCTATTCGGTATTGTTCTTTTTCTACGCTCCTTACTTTTTTTCTCTTCGAATTCTCATTGTTTTGTGTGGCGCGTATATATTTGGTGCCCTCTTGTACCAATCTTTATGTGTTCAAATAAATAAATAAATAGCAAACAAATCCTGTGTGAAATCGTCCGGCAAGCCCCTTGCTTAAGATTCTAAAATCTCGTACGATTGATGTGTTCTGTCTTCGAAACACACATGAAAGATCCTAGTGTAGTCATTTACTTGACTTCATCTAGCCAAAGTGGGGAGCCGACGAGACACATCCTCCGTCTGTCTGGCGATCCGATGGACGGACGGGGGTAGACATGGCACTAAGTATGGTGGAAGAACAACTTTTAGAATGGATCTCCGTTAACAGTTGCTTATGTGCTGGTCGGATTAATGGCCCCCTAAGAGCTCTTCATTCCTGCCTACGCTTCCATCGACTGCAGCACGGATGAAGTGAAGAATGGATGCTACACAATGAAGAGCGAAAATAAATGAGGTCTAAATTTATCAAAAGTCTAAGGAGCGATCGCAAACAGTAGTGGACGACGAAAACAAAACAGATGGAAAAAGCAACGGCTATAGGTAACCGCAATTAAGAATTCAAGTGTGAGATAATCTCGGAAAAAGTCTGCATTCTTATCTGCTCTCAATCCAGACGTTTGGGACGATGAATGTAGCACTTTAAGCAGCAGTTCAGCTGCTCTACAGCTAACCTCCATATCCAAATAGCCTGAATGTAACATTGAAGTAGGCCTCCGACTCTAATTGAAGTTCATAAAGCTATAGCTGATCTGAAACAAGGAAAAGCAGCTGGTCCAAATGGATCAACTCTAGAGATCTTTAATGATGGCGAGCTAGATTTAGCGATTAAGTTGATTGAACTTTTAGCTAAAATCTGGGAGTTGAATGTAATCGTATATAACTGGTCGCCATCACTGATCGTTCCAATATATAAGAAAGGATCAAAATCATCCTTTGATGACCATATAGGATTTAGTTTGATTAACACAGCATCTAAAATACTATTAGGCCCGTGAACTGCAAACACGAGAAAATCAGGCTGGCTTCAGACCTAGTCGCAGCTGCATCGACCTTATATTCACTATTCGTCAGATTTAAGAACACAGACATGCTTATCGGAGTCTCACAATCGTGAGCAGCATTCAACTCGGTAGACCGAGTGGTTCTGTCTGAGTGTCCGTCATTGAAAGGTGTACCTCAGAAGTACATGAACCTTGTGAAGGCTCTTTACCCGAACACCACCAGTCGAGTCAGAGCTAAAGCTGAATGTCATCTGATTTCGCATCCTCAAATGGTGTCTGAAAACGATGTCCATTATTTCCATTTCTGTTCGATTTCATCATAGGCCTACTGCTGGAAATAACGTTCTCGCCGACTGAATTTTCGGGAATTG
Organism: Schistosoma haematobium; assembly: GCF_000699445.3. Lineage (NCBI taxonomy): Eukaryota > Metazoa > Platyhelminthes > Trematoda > Strigeidida > Schistosomatidae > Schistosoma > Schistosoma haematobium. The sequence goes on from NC_067195.1 coordinate 61,729,868, forward strand.
ATCTCCCACGAAGAGGCCATCAGGATGTTTGAGATGCGTTTCTCCCCCTCTAAATACAGATTGATACTTCAGGACGGACTTGTGTCAACATTTAAAATAAGGATGTGAAGTGGTCGAACGTGCCGACAGCTTCACCTGTGTTGGGAATCTGGTCAGCCCTAATGGGTTGGTCTCTGAAGAAATCTCTGCACGGATTCGAAAAGCTCATTTGGCTTTTGTCAACTTACGTCACCTATGGCGAAGGCAAGTTATCCGTTTACCAATTAAGGGACGAACATACGGCACAGCAGTTTGTTCTGTTTTACCTCAACCTTGCGAAACGTGGTCATTAAGAGTAAAGGATACTCGTACGTTACTAGTATTTGATCACAGATGTCTTAGAAATATCGCTCGCATCTGCTGGGATTACCGGGTAAGTAATATTGAGGTTAGACACATGGTATTAGGGAATGATGGTAAATCAGTTGATGAGGTCGTGAATGTACATTATCTGAGATGGTTGGGCCGCGTATTACGCATGGCAAACTACCGATTACGACGGTGCGCAATGCTTACCAATGTTGGAGACAGATGGAAGAAAGTTAGGGACGGCCAGACCAAAACGTGGCATCAGTCCATAAATTCACTAACTTCCGGTGTGAGCCAATGTTGATAGATATAGACTACTTGGTTGGGGTCCGCGCAACTATCGTAACCGATGGTTGGAGACTCTGGGTGACATGGCTTAGAATCGATCACAATGGCGTAGGTGTATACACTCTTTTTCTTCACTTAGACTGCGAGAATAAAATTGCTTTACATCCTTCTTTCTACCAACTAATTCTTTCTTCTCGTGCTATATCCTTATGCACAATCTTTTTTATATTTTAGTACCATTGAAGTAAATTTCTATGAATTTGGTGTTTATCTTATTGTGCTAATGAGGTATGGCAACTTGGACCGATGAGTATATGTGCCTGGTTCTACGTTGTAGCTGACTGACCAAGTCTTTTATGTATCTCCTAATAATCACTGATTAGCAAATAAAACATCAATGTCAGCATTTACTTGCATCTCTCTCTTATAGTCTTGATAGTAACATTTGATTTAAAATGCCGATTGACGGCAAAGTTAGCGCTTACACAAACATAATATATCACAATATGTATATTGGTAGTGTCTGGTGACCTTATATAATTCAGATTAATTCAGATATATGAAATATTTTCAAATATTTTTGTTGCCAATCATAAGAATGTGTATTGGAATGATCGTAATAGTTTAACAAGTTATCTCTACTTCTTTTATGATCGAGTACATAGGTAAGGTCGACCAATATACTTTATTACATAATAACAAAGTTCTTTCAACAAATGTGAAAACTATACGTTCCATACTTCATTTGCAAATCCTCCATCAGTTGTCTTAAACTTCATTTTTCCTTCATCGCCATAACAATTTCTCTTCGTTCCCGTTCTCTTCGATTCGATCTTCCCAACCTTCCGATGCCAATCATCCCATTTCCGATTGGTGTTAGATACTACTTAAGTCGACATAAGCAGCATACACTGCACTACTAACATTCCCTTTTCTGCAAATAGAATATTCAATTATTTCCTAAAACATTTTATGCCACTACATATTACCTAGATCTTTGTTTTACATAGATTAAAAAATTCCAGGTAAAGTAACAAGCGTATTATACTGTCAACAACATTTCCTCTGTCTATGTATAATTTTAAAAAGAAGAATCTATTATTGTAAATGAGACTAACCAGTTCAAATCCTTTTAAACCTTTTTCTCTAGCAATTGAGTTCATTCTCTCCAAGATAAATTCACGTATTTCCTTATTGGTGCATAATTCAGCATCGGTTATTTCCTCCAGTAATTCTCTATCTTTCATGTTCTCACACTTTTTTTCAATAGGTGATGAAATTGTTTTTGATAATTTGCTAATAATGTCTACTGCTTCCTTGCGTAATCTTCTAAAGTTTGGTTTAACCACTGCTACTGCATAAGGTTTCAGTGAATGACCTTCAACGTACACATGTTGTATTAGATTACAGAATAAGTAGGTTTGCTCTACTTTCTCTGGTGCTACATATTCTCCTTGTGATAATTTAAATATATTTTTCGTTCGATCCACAATTTTTAATGCTCCATTCTATGAGAAACATGAAATCAATTTACAATAAAGAAGATACAGAAATTGTGTCAGGATTCTGAAAATGCAGATTTAAGAGGTATTATGTAGAAAAAACCTGTTGGGAATAAATAATGGGTTGATATATTCGAATACAATCTTGACATTTTACTGAATGATTAGTAAAAATTTACAAACAGTAGGTAATTTCTATCTAGAAAGATACAACTTATCCTATTCTTATTTAGAAACTGGGAAAATACCATGTTTAGTACAACACTGAATATCTCAGCCTAAATTTCGTACTAAGCATTGGTGAAGAGTTCCATAAAAATACTAGAAAACTATAAGTTGTTTTTCAATCTACTGCCAATCATTTCCCTAGAATGTTATGCTGAAATAATGTGAACAATTTATTCTTACACTAAATGAATGACTTCTAGCATCATAGTTTTCATCAAAAGTCTAACAAAAATATACGGATCCTTACAGTCATCTAAAAAATTATTAGTTAAAATAATTAATCGACTATCTAATACGTATAAAATAAATTTTACCTTACATTGTTAGTACCGAAGCAGATCGAATAAGTATTACTTAAATTGAATAAACCATGTATATGTAAATACAATAACCCCGTTATTCATGTCGTCAGGTTTTCCGATTCTTTAATTAGTTTTCATAGCTGGTGAATATTATGTGTTTAGATAATGGAGAATATTTGTAACCCAGGGTGAGGATGTTGGAGAAGTTGAACTCTCTTAGCTTAGAGAACTCAATAACTTCGATAAGTGTTCAAGATACGCTTGCTGTTTTTAATGATAGCTATCATTATTACTGATGGATAAATATATGAATTTTATGTGAAGGTATAAAACAAAAGAAATTCAGTTGCAATTGGTTAATGTTCTTAAAACTAACCATATTTACCACAGTTAGACTGTGATAATTAAACACTCATGGAAAACGGTGAACTGAAGTAATGCTGTTGTCAAGAGATAGTTAAAATAGAATTCTCTAAAATCTACCAATTCACTTTTATTTTAACATTTATGCATAGAGTGAGCTTAAAATGTTATGATTGTTAAAAACAAAATTTCAAATAGATATTGGATATTCACGACCACATAGTTTTTAAGTTAAAGCATTCCGTCAATGAATTATTTGTCTATGTATTGGTTGGGGTTCTGAACGGAATGCTAAAGTATCAATGTGTAAAGGTATTAGGAATGATAAAAGTTCTCTAGGTTAACACGTTTTCTAAATCTCGAAACGTGTGAAATATATTCGGTTTCAGAAGAACACAAACACAAATATAGGTGACTCTTAACAGTTCACGGTTTCCATGCTTAATTTTTATGTAGTTTACTAAAATGATTGAAGATGTGAGTTCAATTATGTCTTAGACCAATGACTTTCCGATAGAACAAATATTGATTTAATTTACTAATACTTTGGAATTATTATTGACTTTAATTAGAAAGAACTTACTTTTAACCAAACTCCAACGTCTCCCGTGTGAACAAAGCCCTCTGAATCAAGGACTTCTTCCGTTTTTTCTTGATTTTTATAATAACCAAGCATATTAGATTTACTACGAATGCATATCTGAAGCGAAACAAGTTAAGTTTTGTGTATATAGATGTTCAGTAGGAGTAATTACAAGGTTACATAAAAGTTTTAGTACGGTTCATAAAATCCTATGTGTCACAAAATTATAACCCTGTTTACGTAATTTCATTAATATGACAATTGGGTTATGTTCAAACATTTTATTGACTAGCTTTTCTTTTGATTTTTTTATTTTATTTTAGGTTACACAAAGCTATTTTTAAGTAATCTTCAAAACTGAATGAATATTTTGCTTCTTCATGGTATGTGAGGTGTCACTGGAAAAGTATTAAAATTCGCCACTTAAATGTTTCACTTTTGATAGGCAGTAAACATTAATGTTAAACAGAATTTAGCAAACCAGACACCTTGAGTACTTTACCATAACTTCAACACAAACAATGATGTAATTATTCATAACATAATTACTTTTCCAGAAATAATTTGTCTCACTTAGATTAAACTTTCATTGATTGTGGATAACTTAAGTGACGTGACTGTTTTACATACACCAAAATATTTAGCCCGTGTCTCCATGAATTATCCTATAATGCGGATCATTAGTTAAGTTGGAAAATAAATTTGTTATGGTAAACAACACATCATCTATCTGAGTTGAAAACTACACTTTGTTTCTACTCACAACATATTTCACTACTCGTAACTACTACTTTGCTGTTGTTTATTATAAGAGTATACGATATTAAGATCCTATTGCAACCTAGGATGCATTTGACAGAAATACTCAGACTTTTTGCTAAACGATCTCTATCATCTCGAATTATTTGACATCTCTCTAGATGAACGAGCTATGTGCAGACCTTCTTATCAAAATAAATGACTACTTTCGGCAGAGAGAATATTAATGATGACACCATAAACTGAGGTCTCTTAGGACATTATTTTATTGCTTACCTCTTAATTGTCAAGCAGCTATCACCTTGCTCATTCAGAATACCTTAAAAGCCAAGATCTGTTGTATGTATATTCTGTAAGTGTTATTTAAAAACCTATCGGTTTCTCTCATGAACTTTTAAAATTTTACGAATGCTTAGTGAATGTATGATTTGATAGCTTCCTGTACATATGAGCATCTGTTTCACCGGTTATTAATTTGAGTTCGTAGTCATTCACCTCAACCACTTACGGATAGATATATCATGATGAGAAATATCCTGTGATTAGAACATACTTAGCATAATGTATAAATGTTTCCACGGGTTACTAAGACTCAGGTGACAAAGTTAACTCAGATCTCGTCAAATTGATATTTAATTATTAGAATGTTTTATTATTTATTAAGATGCATATTTACTAGATTACAGTTAAACTTGAAAACTTTTGTTTTCTTTGTGTACATAAACATATTTGAATTGACAAGAGCATGACGTATAAAGCGATTCTCAAAAATGCACGGTTTTTTAGTAATGAAAATTCGTTTTTACAGTTACTTATACTTTATCTATTTATAAAAAATCAGAGGAAAACGACTTGTTTTTACTTTTTCTAATATATGAATAATTAAACTTGACTTCCTTCTTTCTCTAAACTTATAAATGTTTTAATTATTTCGAATAAAATAAACTTATGTCATGTTTTTACTTCCCGTATTTTATGTATTTTGACCTAGTAGTGAGTAGCCAGTGTCAATGACTAATTTTCAACTTTACAATATTCTTTATTTAATCCTTATAATCGGTCTGTTATTCTCATATCTGTGAGAAACAAAACTCAACAACTTGATGGTTACTTGGTTTCCTATATAACCGTTTGGATCATCTCATCGTCACTAAGACTTTAATCACTATTTGTTATTATGTGCTTTCCGAGGGGATTGCCTCGACGTATCTTATATCTTTGATTCCATTGCTGGTAAAAATTTAAATTTACTTATTTTTGCTTAGATTTTAAGGTGAAAATTTAATTTCAAATCATAAAGTACCTGAAAGATTCTTGTACATTATGATGCTTTCAATAACAAATTTTTTTATTCGAGTGAGATAAAATAGGTGAAATCAAAACATTTCGTTTTAATTATACTCAGTTATCATGTAATTTTACTTGTGTAAGTTTTATCAGTTTGAAAGTAGTGACTAAAACTATCAAATTAATTAATTATGAAGTTGATGATGATGCAAATCTAAGAATGTACATAAGTACCTCGGTATATTACAGAGTTATGTTTCCATTCTTATCCACTGAATCATATTTCACTTTGATATTATGCAATAATAGCCGATAGTAGGGTGTGGTAGGATTTCATTCCATTCAAAACTTATAAACTGAGTAAATATTAACCTTAGTAAATGTTGTAACGGGTGACTGCAGGTTAGATGGAGCAGAGTTTTATTGATCGATTACAGTGACACGTAAAACACGTAAGGACGACCTAGAGTCCCGATTGGTCCCGCTTCCCTGTCTAGCCCAGCCAGTTGAGTCTAGAACGCAAGTCACAGCCTCTGAGTTATGAATCATTATATTTCAAACATACTCTGTTTATATACTAACCAAACAGACCACATCGTACCATAAAAATAGAAAACGACATTTGTACAATATTTAACGAATGAAATAAATAATGGCCAATAGGAAATGTCCATTTAACGTCCAAGGACATCATTAGACTTAACGTGATAATGATTGGTATATTCCTCAGCATACCTAGCAGTAAATATTTAACTCCTAATTAGAATCCCAAAAAAATAAATCCCTTAAAGTTGATCATCAAGATTTTGAATGACGAAATATACCAAAAATAATCAAGATGTTCTCTGCTATCGAAATAATTTAATATGTATCAAAATAGATCTCCATGCTGTTTCCAGTTCATGTTAAACGCTAGTTTTGTAGGATACAGAAATATTACTGATATTTGTGGTCTCAAAAGTAATTATTCATTATTCATTTTAGGTGATAATAAATGAATAAATAAACCAAGTAAGGAAGTTGAACATATGACTTTTAGTTGATAGGTTTAAACAAAATAATCGTAAATTATAAAATTCCTTTTTTTTTTCGTAAAATAGCTATCTATTAAAATTCTCAGCGAAACGGACCTGCCATTGGTTTGAAACTATTATAGTTCATGGTTATTAATTAGCATACAAAAATCTTTAATGAAATATAACAGAAAGTTACCTCTCCCATTTGATCTTTGGATACGAATATACCCATTTCCGGAACATCTATTAGTTTAATTTGCACACCAGGGGAAATAGCTCCAACATGGTAAGCATCAACATCTTCAAACATTGTACTACATACTAAGCCAAGTGTTTCTGTCGATCCGTATGCTTCACTAACCTAGCCAATGTTCAAAGATTGCTATTAAAATGGTAAAGAATGTCATTATTCTAAAAAGGAATGATGTTCATAATGTTTTGTATATACTGTATCAACTCATGTTTGTATTCCTGCGTAAAATCGTACTCCCCTTAGTTAAAAAACTTTTAATAGAATTAATGATAAAATTGGGATCTAAAGAATCTCCAGAATCGAAAAATTATATTCACACAGTATTCAGCAATGATCTTAGATTACGTATATTTTCATAAAGTACTGACTGAAGTTTACTACAGCCAACGGTATTGCGTGTTTTGGTTTGTCTATTATCAAGAGACAATGGTCCCCACTGAGGTAGAATCTTGAGTCTACAAAATCCTTGATTTATTTAATGAGATTTTACATGGATGATAGAAAGTACTTTAATTTTATCCTTGTATACGTTGAAATCGAAAAACGTGATTAAAGTAACGACTTTGGGAATCTTATCCTAGTCCTAAACTGGATTATTTAACAATGCCCCTAGTTATTTTGGTCTTTTCAGTTGCATGTACCTAGAACATTGTGAGTTCTATCTTTTTATTAGTCTACATCTATATCATCTTTGGTCTGAGTACTGGATGCGTGATGGAATTAGTTACACAAACTTTTAATAAAATAACTAATACCTTTGGTTTAAGTTGTGAGACACTGAAGGTAATTTATGAAATAAATGAATCCACACCATTCTGTTATGACTGTCATTAACAGTTGTCAAACGGTCAATTCTCTGAATGGATTTGATTCATCGTAAATATAATCTTACATAATATTTTATCGGGATCTTATTGATTTGAGCAAATATTACTACATAGTCTCTTGATTGGCACCTGGTGAACATTCTTTGGTCCTATTTAAACAATGGAAATTCTCAGTACTAATTAAAATAAGTGTTGGTTCTGTGTGAACAAGTAGATCAGAAACGAATTCTTATACGAAAAATATTTCAAATATTAGACTTACAGGACAACTCAAAACAGCTCTAATAAAGCAAAGAACATCTCTATCTATTGGAGAGCTACCTGAAATAATAGCTCTTACTCGACCACCCAGTAGTTCACGAAATTCTCGAAAAAATAGGAAATCTATTATTCCATTCCTTCGATATATTCCACTACAACAAGTAATTATTATAAAAGTTATTTTAATGTAAAATTGAGAAATATTCACGACAAAATCTCATTTCAATTGAAACAAATAGAATGCTAACTTAAATATTCATTTCTCCATTTCTTTTGTTTAGTTTGAATGATAAACACAAAACGGATCATATTCACACACATTAATATATGTATTCATACTAGTTACCCTTTTGAACTTTTCATAACTACTTACTGTTTCTGTTCTTCCATTCTCTTGTTTATTTCGTATTGACATACTTTCCGAATTATTGGTTTAGAATGCACTTTTTTGGAAAAATTCATATATAATCGAACAAGCAATCTTGGAACAGAACAAAAAAACGTTGGCTTAAAATCTCTAAAATCATCAAATAATGACTCAATACCATCAGTGAGAAAACCGATTCGACCACCAGAAAACATGGCCAATATCTAATTGAAAGAATAGGCAATGAAATGAAACTTAGTACCAAATTACTTGTGAGATTAAGTCACTTGAAATAAAGTTAAACAGTTAAAAGCAAGTTAATAGTAGCTCTTTTTTTAAAAAAAAATTACTGCTGGAGGACGAAGAATATTAATCTATAACTAAAATACCTGGATTAAAAAGCAGATTTCATTATGGATAATTTTTGCATCTGGTACATATATATCATTTGCACAAGCCGTGTAACCTTATCTATGATGATTTAACAAATAAAGTAGTCTATTAAAAACAGAAAGAGAATTATTTAATATAAAGTGTCGAAAGGGGGTTATGTAAAGCTCAACTAGTTAAAAAAGAAATAATAAGATGAAGTCAGCTATATAAAAGATAAATTGTTGTTGAAGAGAGCATGAACGAAGATTGGAGCAGCACCAATCTCCAATCCTGATCTCTTCAAGATAATAAAGGGGACTATGTGTAACAAATTGTTCTCTTGACGAGAGTCATGGTAAAATGAGAGTCTGAACGTGTCGCTTTTGAACACAGAGCTCAAGTTTGAAACGATCAATCTTTTTTCTTAAAAAGTTCGTTAGTCGTTTTTTCAAAGTTTATGCTAGAGTATCTTCCTTGAACTCAATATTCATGAAGAATTTTAATGTGAACTGCAGTTGATCTTCCAGATTGGTTTTTTTTTCAAGTTTCTTTCAGTGGATCTTAACTGATAGTTGTTTTAATGACTATTTCTGGAGCTTGATTAGTTCCTCGTTTATTATGTATTCGGAGCATCAGTGCTTAGCTCTCTGTGAGAAATATTGGATTAGATTTCTCTTACTATTTAATGAAACACCCGCACTACTCTTGCTCTGTCAAAAAATACTTTCCAACGATGAAGACATGACAAAAAAATTAACTAACTTAGTAGCAAAGCTGTTTGCTTACTGAAAAACAATAGATATTTTATTGATGATTTGAAAACAAGTTATTTGGTACTTATATTTAAAAATCCACCAGTCATGAACGTTGAGTACTACTTTGAAAGGTTAACTCCAATAAAATCACCATACATTTTAAACTTTCGTATTAGATTCTCTTTTAAATGACTCATAATATCACATAACTATTATGCAGCTAAAGACGTGTTCAGATTAAATGTTGAGTGGAATGAATCTCACTTTCGATCATTTTTTAAATTAAATACTGAACACATAAATAGTATTCAGTGGGACCGCTAGGATGAGTAAATGAAAATTATAGTCCAATCTTAATCCCGAATAAAGGAGGGTTGGAGATGAGGTTAGCGAACTCCGTAGAAAACGACCATGCTAAAAAAATGTTGGCCAGAATAAACAATCTAAACGATTAAGACTCTACTCTGTGAGTTGAAAGGTTCTCATTCAGAAATATTATGACGTCTCATGGCGAAGGCCGAAACTTTTCAGTAGTCACGAGATTGATTTACCTTCTGACAACCAGAGCAACAATTAATATAGGTTCATGAAATGTCCGGACAATGTGGGAGACCTGGGAGGCTAGTCAAATAACTACGGAAATGAGGATATATAACTTGGAGGTGCTCGAAATAAGTGAAATCCATTGGACCCAAACTGGACAGAAAAGATTAACTTTGGAGTGGTGCTGTTGTACTCTGTTCATCAAGAAGAAAATGCCTCCAGCACACAAGGAGTTGCACTGATGCTATCCAAAGATGCACGAGAAACACTAATGGGATGGAAATCTCATGGATCCATGATTATCAAAACATACTTCAAAACGAAGAAAAAATGATCACAATATACGTTATCTAGTACTGTTTACCTACCAACGATAGCAGCGAAGACGATAAAGTTCGGTCTCATGAGAAGCTGTAGTCAATCGTAAAGAAATTCTCAGGAAAGGACATTGTAGTGGCTTAGCTTCGAGATAATTCATTAGGATTCTTATATCAGTCACTGATAACCCTTATTCAAGAAATCTCAACCGTTTATGAATTCAGAATACAACACGAAGGGCTGACTACAGTTTATTGTTGGATAGCGCGGATAAAAAAGCTACAAGCACACCAAGTGAACTTGAGCATGAAAGCTAATATGTTCAAGCAAGAGAATGTAGGGGGAAATTCAGAGTCGAATCAATCAGTAGGATTCAAGCATATATATATATATATATATATATATATATATATATATATATATATATATATATATGGGAAAGCGAATGACTCATCGAGCGATATTTAATCAATTAACATTTAAGCTAGAGAGACGAGTATGTGCGTAGTCTATCAAATGTGACGAAGCATACATGTTCACATAGGCATGATAGTGATAAAAATGATACACGGACATTGAGAAATTGTTACTGTTCGAATAACGCTGTTAAATAAGTTAATTTAAGGTCTTGGCAAAATTAACCCTAAACAAACTTAATTGTAGGAGAGGTCCAAGAAGATGACGACTCTAATGGCAGACCTAACCGTCAAAGCCGGAATGGAAAATAACAAGTATGGAGATATCTAGGGACGATATGGACTGACCAGGAAAAAGAAACGAAAATGGGGGAGAGATTTGCAAATTTATTTGTATCCAACAAATTACTTATGGGCGGCACAATAATCCCCCACAAACACATACACAAAGCTACATGGGTCCCACCGGATCACACTACACAGAACCAGGTCGATTATATTTACATCACAATGGACGATGGAAGACGCGAGAACCAGGAGAGGAGCTGACATTTCTTTGGATCACCACTAGCTGGTAGTTGGAAAGATGAAGCTGAAGCTAAAGAAGAAGTGAGCAACTGGAGAAACAGCATTACAAAGGTTAAATACAGCCTCATCGACATAATGACAAACTCAATGAATTCAAGATAACACACAGCAACAGGTTTCAAGTCTTACAAGATCTACTCAAAGAAGGAGAAACTACTATGAAAATGGATAAAAAACGAAGATTCTAATGTGCCAGTAGGTGCCGAGCCCTAAGAAGTATCATCATAAGGAATAAATTTCCGTCGAGATTCCGGACAGAATTCAAGAAAAGAAGAGCAAGAAGACAGCAAATAACAACAGCCGAACAAGAATAGGAAAAGTCAAGGCACAGGCCAAACACACAGAAGCAAACGATTAAGTGAAAAGGAGCATTGGAGCTGACAATCAGAAATACGTGGAAGAGCTGCAACAGAAGAAAATATCAGACAACTATATGACACAACGAAGAAACCGACAGGGATATATAGTAAACGAGAGAGACCAGTCAAGGACAAAGAAGGAAAGCCAATCACTGAAACTGAAGAACAGATGAACAGATGGGTAGAACACTTTGAGGAGCTCTTGAATCGGCTAGTTCCATTAAATCCACCGGACATCGAAGCAGCGCCTATAGACCTTCCTATAGATGTCACCCCACCAACGATCGAGTCAATCGAGATAGCCATCGGACAAATGAATAGTGGGGAAGCAGCAGGACCTGACAATATACCAGCTGAAGCACTGAAGTCAGACATAGAAGCAACTGCGAACATATTACAAGTCCTATACATGGAGATTTGGAAGGAGAAACAAGTCCCGACGAACTGGAGAAAAGGATACCTCATCAAGATACCAAAGAAAGGAGATCTAAGCAAATGTGGAAACCACAGAGGTATCACACTACTATGGGTACCAGGAAAAGTTTTGTAAAGAGTATTGCTGAACTGGATGAAAGATTCAGTGGACACCGTACTTCGAGATCAACAGACCGAACTCCGTAAGGATCGGTTGTGCACAAACCGAATCACGACATTATGGATCATTGTTGAACAGTCAATTAAATGAAACTCGTCACTATACATCAGATTCCTTGACTATGAGAAGGTGTTTAACAACGTGGAAAGGAGAACCTTATGCAACCTTCTTTGACACTACAGTGTACCTGAGAAAATTGTCAACATCATAAGGAATTCATACGATGGACTACACTGCAATGTGTTGCATGGAGTACAGCTAAGTGGGTTATAAATGCCTCCGAATCTCAGGGGAGCACTGAATACAATAGATAGCTTGGATGCATTTAAATGATTTGGACTTCTCAGATGACCTAGCTCTTCTATACTATTATTAACAACTAATAAAGGTGAATACAGATAATGTAGTAGCAGTATCTACAATAGTGGGTCTTAACATACACAGAGGAGAACACAATCACACATGATTGAGAATCTTGGGAGAAATGAAAATTTCTACACATCGATGAACCCACAAGGTTTCGATGCAGATGTAGAGGCACGGATTAGGAAAGTGACATCAGAATTCCTACAATTGAAGAACATATATGACTCAAAACGTCTGTCAGCTAACATCAAAATCAGAGTCTTTTATACGAACGTGAAGACAGTTCTACTGTACGGAGTTGGAACTTGGAGAACTTCCACAGCCGTCATCAAGAAATTCCAGGTATTTATAAACAATTGTCTACACGAGTTACTGAATGACCGTTGCTCAGATATCATCAGCAACAGTCTACTGTTGGAGAGAACAAACCAGCTTCCAAATGAGGAGGAAATAAGTAAAAAGTGCTGGAGTTGGGTCGGTCATACATTGTGAAAATCATCAGACTGCATAGTAAGGCAGACACCATCTTGGAATCTTGAAGGGAAACGGGTAATAGAGAGACCAACGAATACATTTCGTCGGGAATTAGAAGCAGACATCGAAAGAATGAATAGCACTCAATAATAACTAGAATGGAGTGCTCTTGACATACTTAGAGAATACTCATGGGTGATATATGCTTTTTCGCCAGAGATAACAGGCGTTAGTGAAGTGAATATTTTATTTCAAATAGAGTTAATATTTAAGATGATGTGATAGTATTTATTATCCTTCACCCTATACGTTCAAGGTAATCCATTTCGTTTGGGGAATGAGTAGTGGTAGCTTAAATTAGCCAGGACGTTTATGACTGGTTAAGTTGGGTAATAAATGTTTTAACAAAAAAGCCATATGAATAGATTTCAAAGCATGGATGATTTGGAAGAACCAAAAACCATGAGCCCTAATGTAAACATTTTTCTGTAATTTGCCTTTAACCAAATTTAAAAGTTTCATAAATGTATATAATCATGCTTGATAGTGTTTTCTATGAAATGTAATTAATTAGGTAATTTCCCTTCAAACTTTATGTGAATACAAATTATTTATTATTAACTTGCCATCGTTAGCTGTTCCATCGTATGTGATAAAGGCAGGAATGAAACATGCGAC